>NW_016811612.1:124893-180869 GCF_001698545.2 Rhinopithecus bieti
AAAAAAAAAAAAAAAAAAAAAAAAACAGGAAAGCAATTATATTATATTTCACTTATATGAAATATGAAGTATTAGTATCTGTTGGTCATGAAATAATATTTGTCCATCAAGTAATTTGTCTGTAATCTCCAAGGTTTCAAACAGTTGTTGGGGATAAATTTGCTTATATTTATTTCACCCAGTATGAACAGAATCTGCAGTGATCTTCTGTCTATAATTCTTAATATTAAAATGTGTCATCTCTTTTATCTTGACAATTATAGCTACAGGTTTATAAATTGTATGGATTTTCAATTTTGAGGGCTTTTTATTACCCTTCTCTACTGTGTACTCATTTGCATCTTCATTGATTTCTGCTATTTACTATTTTTTTTTCCTTTGCTTAGGTTAGGTTTAATTTTCTTTTTAAAGAATCTTAAGGCAAATAATCAGATTTCTTATTTTATGCAATTCTTATTTTTAAATGTAAGTATATGTAACATAAATTTTCTTATATTGAATGCATTAATTGCATCCCAGCTTCAGCTGCAAAATTTAATTTTGTTATATTAAATTTTCAGTTTAATTGAGTTGAAGTCTTCCTGAATTTCTCTTTACCCCACATGATAGTTAGAAGTGTGTTTGTTAATTTCCAAAAATTTGGCAATTCTCCAAGTAACTTTATTGTTGATTTATTGATTAATTCCATTTTGGTTAGATAATATACATTGCATGGCTAGAGTTCTTTAAAATTCATTATGATTTGTTATTAAATAGAATATGGATTATTTTGGTGAGTGTTCCATGTGTAATTCAAAGAATTTGTATTCTGCTAAGCTTTGGTGGAATGTACTATAGATACTAATTAAGACAATTTGAGTGATAGTTTTTTACTTTTTTCAGATCAACTATATTCTTACTGATTTATCTGCACATACTCTATCCATGACTGAAATCTCAAAGTATAATTTTAATTTGTTTATTTGTCCTTAGTTATGTCACTTTTTGCTTATGTATTTTGGAAGTCACTTATTTGGTACATACACAACTGGGATTGTATTGTCATCTTGATTGATTGATCTGTTGGTCATTATGAAATATCACTGTTTCTGTTAACACTTTTCTTCTAAATTATATTTTGCCTGATATTAATATAGTGTTTCCAGCATTTTATGTTAGCATTTGCATACTTTATATTTCTATTTTTCATTTAACTTATTTGTATATTTCTATTTAAAATGCATTTTCTTCAGAGGCATTAGTTCAGATTGCTTTTTAAATGCAGTCTGAAAATCTCTGCCCTTTAATTGGAATTTTCAAATCATTAACATTTAATGTAACTTTGAATGTGGGTAGGCATAAATCTATTATCTTGCTCTTTGTTTTCATTTTTTTCTAACTAGCATTTGTCTACTTTATCTCTTTTCCTATATTATTTTTTCATGACTTTAATATTTTTCAAATATAATTTTATTTCTACTATTGTTTTGTAGGTCAATGTTTTATTTTAAGTTATTTTTAATATTCAACTTTATTTTCACTATCAACTTATTATCTATAACTTTTTTGTTAATACTCTTTAAGAGTGTAAGGCATACTTCTTTACCTAATTACAGTATACCTCGAAATATTGTATCACTTCTCATATATGATATTTAAGCACCATGCTTCCATTTTTACCCTCCCGTTTTCATGCAATTTTGTCACAATGTTTATTTATATTTAAGTGACATGATCTTTTGGGCCTTTTAAAGGAATTAGAAATAATGAAAACTATTTTTGTTTACTCACATATTTGTTATTTTAACAGTCTTTATTCCTTTCAGGAAATACAAATTTTCATCTGGTATCATTTTCTTCCCACCCGAGGAACTTCCTTTAACATTTCTTGTGATGTTTATCTGTCAATGACACATCCATTTAGCTTTTATCAAAGTTTTTTTTTACTTCACATTTATTTTGAAGTAATTTTGAGCATATACAGTATTCAATGTACACATTCCTGTCTGCCTATAAAGATAACTTAAATTCTTTTTCAATTTGTAAGACTTTTATTTTATTTTATTTTACTTATAGTACTCTAAAGCTATTCCATTGTCTTTTGGCTTGCATAGTTTGCTTAAGGTGTCTGTGATTATTTTTATTTTTTATCTAGGGTTCACTGTACATTATGATTTAGTATTGTTTTCTGGCCTCTTGTAAGAATTTCTGTTTATCTTTGGTTTTAGCAATTTAATTTTGTTGTGGTGTGTATGTGTGTGTGCCTTGCCTAGGCCTCATTGATTTTTGGAACTGTGGGTTTATTAATTATTTTAGTATAGTTAGAAGAATTTTTACTATTGTATCTTTACATACTTTCCTGCCAACTCTTCTTCCTAAGAATATATGTGTGTATATGATAGATCACTTAATATTTTCCTATGGGCCACTAAAACTATGTCCCTTTTCATTCTTTTTTACTGTGTTTCATTTTGGATAGTTTCTATTGCTATCTTTAAGATGATTGATTTTTTGTAATATGTAATTTGCCGTTAAATCCTATCTCATTATTGTGTATTTCACATCTAAAAATTGCATTAGGCATTTCTTATATTTTCCATTTATTGTTCTCAATAAGTTCATATTTTTATTTAAATATTTTAATACATTTGTAATAAATTTTTTAACATCTTTGTCTTTTAGTACCACCATCTTTGATACTTCTGGTCCTTTTTCTATTGGCTGATTTTTTTCTTTTGGGCATGGATCACATTTTCTTGCTTCTTTGCTTTTATAGTACATTTTGTGATTGTGTACATTGTGCATGTTGTATAGTTGAGTTTCTAGATTTTGCTGTTTCTTTAAAGAATGTCAGTTTTAACTTTTTATGTATTTAAATTATTTGCATACTCTTTGATCTCTTTGAGGTCTGTATTTACTCATTGCTCGTGCGTGGCTAGCACAGCTTTTGTTCCAGGGAGAGCTCAGCACTACTACTAAGGCACTGATCCTACAGCCACTTTGCTGAATGCCCTGCCTGGTCTTAACCAAAATGTTTGTGAAATGGTGGTGGTAAAGTGGAAGCAATTAGGCACTGTATTAGTTTTTTATTCCTGAATAACAAATTGCCACTAATTTAGCATTTAACATAATATCTATTTATTATACCATGTTCTGCTGGTCAGAAGGTCAGCACAGTGTGATCAGGTTTTCCGCTCAGGGTATCACAAAGCTGAAATCGAGTCATTGGCTACATTCTTGCTTGGAGGCTCTGGGAAAAATCTACTTCTAGCATCATTCCTGTTGGTAGAATGCGGTTCCATGACAGATATAAGGCTGATAAACCCATATTACCGACTGTGAGCCAGTGCTGTCTCGATTCTTATAAGCCAATTATTTTCCTTACTATACAGTCCTCTCCATCTTGAAACCAGCAGTAGTGCATGAAGTCTCTCTCATGTTTTTCATGCTTTTTGTGAATTATATTTCTGTGACCAGTTAGATAAAACTCTCTGCTTTAAAGAGCTTTCTTGAGTAAGTTAGGCCCACATGGGTAAGCTAACTTTCTTAAAGTTCACTGTACCACATAACACAATGATGGGCTCTAATCCATCATGTACGTGGTTCCATGGATTATTATGGTGTTTTCACCCCAGAATGGAGAAATTTCAAGGCCATCTTAGAATTCTACCTACCACAGCACTAAAGTGTGAAGTTTTTGTTTTTGTTTTTTTAAATGGAAAAGATTAAAAGTTATATCATGAGAATGTATATAGTGTATCTCTTTTGGAGCAGTAGGAGATGATGGAAACATTGAGGGCGCTGATCTGACTAGAGTATGATTTATGTTTCTTGAAAGTACAAGAAAAATGAGATTGAATTTATGAAATATCTTGAAAGTCAGGCAAGGATCTCTGGCCTTGATGTAATTGTTAATAAAAAGTTCAAAAGGCGGGCACGGTGGCTCACACATGTAATACCAGCACTTTAGGAGACTGATGGGGGAGGATTCCTTGAGCTCAGGAGTTTGAGGCCAGCCTGGGCAACATAGTGAGACACCATCTCATTTTGTTTTAAATTAAAAAATAAAAAGTTCAAAAGCAGGGACAAGCTATGATAAAAGATTTGTTTTATGAACATTAGTCTGAAGATAGGATAAATTAGAGAAGAAAAATCTGGGGCTAAAGCCCCAGAGATCACTTATCATTTTTTTGCCTTTTAGTGAATTCACTGACATTTACAGAACAAAGGGGATATTAAGTCATTTCCATAACATGTAAAGTATCTCAGCCTTAGTATTATATAAACATATGATTTAGATTTTTTCCCACTATTTAGTAGAATGTTTTCTTCTTGTTCTGTGGTTTAATGTTCTACTAAAATGTTTCCATTGAAGAACAGTAGGAGCATCTTTGAGCAAGTTATCTAGTCCCTGACATTTCCACATTTCCTTGCCTGTTAAATGGGCTAAAGAGGGTGGCTTCCAGAAAGGTCTAACACAGAGCCTGACACTTAAATGTCCTCAAGACTATACTGCTTCAGACTTTTGATTTGCTCTCTCAAATATTATTGAGCATCAGCTACATGACAGACAGCATTCTGTGCAGTGAAGGTGCAGCAGTGAACAAAATAAAGTCGCTGACTTCATGGAATACATAGTCTTCTGTGATGACAAAATAAACAGGTAAATAAATACATACATAAATATAAATACAAAAAGTATGGATAAATTCTATGAAGACAATGAAGAAAGGATGGAAAGAGCAAGAGGAGGCAGACACACACACACACACACGAGACAGAGTGATTTTTAGCTAGGGAGGTCAGGGTGGACCCCTCCAGTAATATGCCAGTCAAGCAGAGAACTTAAAGAAGTAAGAGAAAAGTAAACGTGAATATTTGGAAACAGAGCATTCCAGGAAGATAAGAGAAAATGCTAAAGCCAAGAGAAAAGGGCCTCATTGGCATTTTTAAGCAAGAACAGGGAAATCAGCATTCTTGGAAGTGAGTAAGAAAGAAATAGAATGATACAGGATGAAGACAAATTGGTAAGAGAGAGAGGTTCAGATCAATAGGGTGTTGTGACCATACAAGTACTTAGACTTTTACCCTGAGTATGCTGGGGAAACACTGGTCAGTAAAGAGGAGGAGTTACATGATAAACTCACATGCTGGATATCAGGTTCAATTATATATATATGTGTGTGTGTGTGTGTGTGTGTGTGTGTGTGTGTGTATATAACATTAACGGATAATTATATATATAATTTTTCCCCTTGAAGTTACCATTGAGAAACACAGGTGCCTGACAATTGAAATATTAGTTTTTGAGATGTGGTGGGATTTTTCTGCATTATAGATTTTTATTTTTTTGCACTATCATTAAATGCTTATGTTACATGCCCCTTTCCCCATCTCCCTCATGCTTCTAGATTACAGTTAGCTTTATGGGAATGTGACCTGTGCAAATTGTATCATTCTGGTTTAATGCTCTGCAGTAACTGTCTTTAAATCCTTAATTATTACATTGTGATCTGATGTTTTGTTAAGTGAAATATGATGGGTAAATGGTTCACGTGAATGACCAGAAGATATGCACAGGAGAAATAAAAATGTTTTATATTTAGTGCCTTTTTCTGTTTTTCTGAACAAGAGCCCCATTTTTTTCATTTTGCTCTAGGACCCATCAATGATGTAGCTGGTCTTGCTTATTTAACCTTAGTTCTCAGCTTTTCTTCCTTATATGGATGAAGGATCAGATGACTGCATTTTATTAAATACTATAATGGACACAAAGGAATAATTACTCCATTCAGGTCTTTTTTGGGAATAAAGTTTTTCACTCTCCCATCAGATTTCTAAGTAGAATAAACACTTGCGCTACAGAGAAAGAGAAGGTAAGACTTCACTTCTGGGCAATTTACACCTACAAAAGGGCTCAGCTCTCTATTAATCTTGTATCCTACTAATTCTTTTTGCAAGGTATGGGACTGGGTGCTTAAGATGTAAACATCTTAAGTAATCATGACTTACTAATTATCTTTCAAATATGTGTTCTTTGCTGAGTCCTCTTCTAAACACTTTGAGAGTGAGCATTAACCCATTATAGCAATAACTTTATGAAGTAGGTATTGGTAGAATTCCCATTAAATAGATGAAGAAATAAATAAACAGATAGATTGAAATACATTTCCAAGATTATACAACTAGAAATTAAGTGGCAAAACCATAAAATAAAATGATGCCAGGCCAGAACCTATACCCTAAATCTTATTCTGCACTAAACGATAACACAGCTAGCAATACAGTTCCATGGGAGTTTAGAAGAGAAAGTTGGTTTCTGTGCTGACCTTAGAAGCAAAAGTCAGTCCTCGTCAGACACAATTATGAAAGAATAGAGGCAAAGAAGCATTGTTATTCCTCATTTTAATGACATATATGTATAGCTTAGAAGCTGAAAAGAAACTTAGTCGTTACTTAGTGCAAGTCACTCTTTTAAATTAAGAACATGGGAAGCAAACAATAATTGATTCTAAAAAGTTAACACAGCTAATTAGAGAGAAGTTTGGGAATAAATCTAAGTTTCCTGATTTCTGCTTCACAGAAGTTACTCGAAACCTCCTACTTTGCATACATACTAGGCAGATTGTTCTATTATGTGCTATTTGCACAAGACTCAGTCTTCTCCAACAGGGCCGTTCATCATTCTGAGGGCAGGAACTACAGAATATTGACTGCGGTTCCCAGAACAAAGGTAAATGATACCTACCAGATGACCAAGGATGTTACCTCATAGTGTTTGCTCTTTGTTTTGTTATATTTAAGAAATCAACAAGCATGGTACATTCATTTCAATTAATGAAATGTAATAAATTTCATTTCATAAAATTTTGAGTATATAGCATGAGCTGTGATCTATTCCAGGTGACAGAAATACAAGGATGAATTGTATATGATAATTCAAAGCAGAGTTACTGGAACACATCATCCTGTCTTGCTATTTGATGGCTTTGCTTAGAATGCCCTCTCCAATAATATCTGTAATAATTTCAACTGCTTTTACCTCTAAGAAGCCTTCCTTTACCCCAGAGCTGAGGTGGATGGAGCTTAAAATTATGTTCTTTCTATACCCCATCTGCCTTGTTCCCACCTCCATTGTAGCACTTAGCATACCATATTGTGTCCTGTTTATAAAAGCTTACCACTCCTGCTAGGCTTGGAACATTGGGAGATCACTCTCAAATTTTCATATTTAAATTTGCATCCTCATCCAAGCACAACTGAACCCAAGCAAAATAACTGACACATAATAGTTACAGAATACGCATGCATTGAATGAATTAAGCAATGTTAAATAAATATTAATATGTTTTGATCTCAACAGATAAATGGACTTAAAATTGGAAAAGTGCTTTTCCAAAACCATTGAATTAAATTGATAATATAATAAAAAAGCACTGACTATTTACTTAGTTCTTGTTTCTTCTCCTTCCTTTTTAAGATTATCGATAAATTGTGAGACTTGTGTAGGTTAAATTAATAGAAGCAGATTTTACCTTAATTTGAGGTTGAAACAGTTCCAATACTCATTTCTGAATGGATCATTGAGTGCATGAAATGTATCGTTTGGATAATCTAACACACATTTATTGAATTGGCTTCATGTCTACTGAGCTGGAATCTAAATGGCATGAGGATGAACCAGAATAGAGATACCAAGTAAGCAGAGAAAGTGGAAATCCTGAGAGATGATTTAAAGGAAGAAATGGTAAAATTGGTTGGCAGGTTGGATAAGGCAAAATGATGAAGGGGACAAGAAGTGGACTACTGTCTAACCTCAGCAATCAGAAGTGTGATAGAATATTAAGAAACAGGGAAAAGAGACATATCCTGGGAAGAAAGAGGAGTTTATATATGGACATTCTTATTTTGATATAGCAGCTGATCATTCATATACATACATACACATTTGATTTCTCCAGAAAACCCACTGAAACATAAAAGGATACATTTACTAAGATATAGATTCACAAGATCAGAAGAAAAGGAAAAAAAACGTTGCCAACGCAATTTTTGAAACCAAATTGCAGAAATACAAGTGGTAAGTTAACTAGCATTCCTGTTAAAAGTAAAATTTAAATCAGCAGTAGGGAATACCAAGAAACAATCAAGTTTATATCACATGATCCCCAAAACTCTTGTCACTTAAAGGTTTTTCTGAAAATGAGAGAGGTTTGAAATCCGGAGAATTATTTTAAGGCTGTTTCACAAGCAGTCAGATTCCTCGATCACTCTCAACTTATTGCAGCTGGGTGACTTCCCCTGCCAGACATCAAGAGCAGAGCAGAAGCGTAGTTAAAACAGAAGATGCTCTGTTTTATTCTCTGTGTTTCACATACAAGCTATATTTTTCCTTCTATATCTGGCTTATTGCATGTAGAATGTCCTCCAGGTCCATCCATGTTGTGGCAAATGGTAGGATCATCTTTTTAAGGCTGAATAGTTGTGTGTGTATGTGTGTGTGTGTGTGTGTGTGTGTGTGTGTGTGTGTATTCAGTTGTTCCTCAGTATCCATGGAGAATTGGATCCAGGGTCCCTGCAGATGCCAAAATCCAAGGATGCTCAAGTCCCCTATATAAAATGGCATAGTATTTGCATATAACCTTCACATATCCTTGGTCTTCAGTGTAGCTACATCACTTGGATAGAAAACTTAAAGGTTTAAACTACAGTAGTTTTCTAAATAATAAGTTGTCCAATTTAAATATTTATTTCCTGTTGTAATCATATTGAAGCTTTAATTCCTTGTTAAATGAGAAGCACGGTGACAATATTCATCTCCTTCAGTAGCCCCCCCAAAAATTTTAAACGGTGCCTCCTTTAAAGTGGTAATTGTTGAAAATTATTGAAATATATTAGAAAGTTAAAATTTTTAATGATAATTTCAAAATTAGATGTTATCATGGTGCTACGTTAGTTTTTTTTGGATATATGATTTTACTTTACTATTGTTATAGTAGATATATTATTAAAGTGTAATTGTTTTTATGTGTTCAAAATAAAAGAATTCAAATTTAACTTTCAACCTTTATGGGAAAACAATAGAAAAAGAAAGAGTTATGCTTGGGGCAAAGCCTCCAGTCTCCCTCTCCAGTCTATAGGTGTTCATCAGTTAGACCTTGCAAAACATTTTATGCTCATTCTGATTTTTAACATAATGTTATATAATGAGAATTATTCCATGTTATGATGTATTTAGAAAACAAGATGAACAATTTATTAGTTTTAATAATCGAAGAGATAAAACTTATCTGTGAATTGTGTCCAGGTATAGTGACTACTAATCAGAATTGATTACGTTTTTCAGCATAGAATATTAATGCATAAAAATAAAATGAAATACTTAATTTGGAATTCATTCAGCTTTGCATATGCATGTAAAGCATAGGAGATGGAAGAGTGACCTGTTTTGTGTCTTAGGCTCCACTACTTGCTAACTGTACCTAAGTCAATCAACAAAAAATCAGATTTTAAATGGTTGCGTGCTTATTGATAATGTGTAGGTGCCATATTTTATATAGCCAATTCCATATTGATGAATATTTAGATTGATTCTAACTTGTCAATATTAAAACAAATGTGAAAATCATTGTATGTAAACAAGGCACTAACCTGAAATTGTGTTCATTTATTCCTGAGACACTATTTCTGCTGCTCTTCCTGTTTATACAGTTTTTTGCATAGGGGCAAATGTGGAAAGACAGTGATTCATAGTGAAAAGAAAATGGCAAATCAAAGAGATCAAGGTTGAAATTCTCACTCTAGGTGTTTCAATATGGTAAATGTAGATCATATTTCTTAAAATAATAATGTAAACAATTGATAACTTTCTACATAATTCTGTCACTCCTCCCATCAGAGGTTCCTGTATATACACACATGAGGACACAACATGTCAAAAGCTTCTGGGAAGTGTGATATCTGATAAAACCAGGTGATTCAACGGTGATGTGCCTCTTATTGTACCCTCTTTGATATAAAGTGGTTCCTTAGTTTAAGCCAATGATTATATTCAGTCTATGTCAGTGGATCAAATGTTATCTAAGCTCAAAAGACAAATTCATATCTAAGATATATATCATTTCCATTCAAAATTAACTGTTGTTGCCTTTTTCAGGGTAAAAGGAGTCTAATGTAATCAATGTGCCACCAAGTGGCTGTTTTTATTTTATTTTATTATTTATTTATTTATTTATTTTTTCGGTGGACACCATATCCAGATTTAGTGTTGGTCTCTGTGGCAAGCAACTAATATATTTAGCAACAGGAGTAATGGAATCAGCTTTATGGAGTGGGCACTAATACAGCTGTTACCATGAGTATCTTTCATCCTTACCACCATGGTTCTTTGTTAATTTATTATGTCTAGGGTAGACAATGACAGAGACTGGCTGATCAAGTCAGATTACTAGTCAAGTACTTCTGCCTTCCTAGTTGTTTAGTGCCTCTTCTGTAGCAGATACCCTGGTGAGAGCAAATAAGCAAAACAAAGAACTTCGCCCTTTGTGCCGACTTCAATAACGTCTCTAACATGCCTCTTCCCTGGACCTCCTTATCATTTATTTTCAAATTTTTCTCTTTCCAGGCCCCAGACCAATTAGCCAAGCCAGATGTCACTATATTTGTTTTTATATGTTTCTACTTGGGCCATTTATCCTTCCATACAAAGTGCTGACTAAGCGTACCACCTGAAGCTTTGCCTCTTCAGAGACTCCTCCTTACTTCTGTCTTTCAATGGGGCTAGAATATAACAGCAGACTATTTTTAGCGTGCATTCTTGTACTGAGATAACCCATCTGTGAACAAAGCATGTTCTTTTTCCTCTTTTGTCATCTGGTGATTTGAGACTTCACTCCACCTCATGTGTCCATAGGTGAGATGTGAAAGAGAGACATCAGTGCAACAGTGGTAAATGCCATGGGGATCTAGGCAACATGCATATGTCATTATCTCATCCCTGGTGTTTCCCAGTCCTAGATGAACCACATTCATCTTACAAAGAATGGCTGCTGGCCTCACAATCATGATTTGGTGGATCTGGCTAACCCAGTTCATGATGGATGGGTAATTCTGGGCATCATGGTCATTTACTGTCCTATAGCCAACAGCTTTATCTCTGCCAGACTCCAGCAGAATGCTAGGACCTGTTCTGAGAATGGTTTATAATTTTCTATGGCAGATGGACTCACTTTGCTCCAGAACTGTAAGGATCTATGTTGTGATTTTCCTACTGAGGTTTGACAAAGAGTCCACACTGTATGACTCTCTTAACATCTGAGAATCTGCTGAGATATGTGACACAAGGTACAGGGCCACTTGTACCAGAGCCTGAATCTGCCTGGGATCCTATACAAAGCGGGCAGTTTTCATGTCTATTATTGAACAAATTGGAGCAGTATTCCCAAGTATAGAAGATAGTGTCTCTAGAAACTCAGAGGCCAACCAGGAAAACAATTCCCTCTTAATGAAGGAAGGGATAAAATTTCAACAAGTTTATTTAATGTGGAAGGCACGTTCTGGACTACTAGCTCCCCAAAACTTCACTTACATGCTGAGGACCCCAAATCTTCACTGGGTTTAAGTTCCACCCTATAAAATCATGTGTAGTTTTTTCAACCAAGGCCTGTAATATACTTGCACCTCCTTGCTCAGTCTTACTAAAATTGTATGAGTGATATATTGAGACAATAGAATGACCAAGAAGCCTATGTCTCTTTGGACTTTGTTATGACAAAAGACCAAGATCAGAAGTAGGACAATTGTCTTATCCCATTGAATTTCAACTGCTTCTGGACATATTTTATAATAGGGCTGGAAAAATGATTCTGTAAATTATAATTTTTAAATCATAAAGACTACTTTGTAATTGAGTCTGTGTTAATCTGTTTAAGCTAAGGCATCACAGCTGGCAGGGAAGCTACAGTGGAGGTACCACTTAGTGAAGTTTGCAGTATCCATTGTCATCTCCAGCATCCATCTGGAGGGTGGATTTTTTTTTTTTTTACGTTTACAGGGGAAGTCTAGTGAATTTTATGGGGATATTAAATGTACTACCACCCCATACAGTCTTTAGGAGTGGCTGTAATCTCTTCCATTTCCCTGAGATGCAGTTTTTAATTTACTCTCTTAGATTGGAGGAGCAGAGACAGTTTCAGTGACTTTCATTTGGCTTTCCTAATTATAATGAATCTTTTTTTTTTTTTTTTTTTTTGAGACCAAGTCTCACTCTGTCGCCCAGGCTGGAGTGCAGTGGCCGGATCTCAGCTCACTGCAAGCTCTGCCTCCCGGGTTTACGCCTCAGCCTCCCGAGTAGCTGGGACTACAGGTGCCCGCCACCGCTCCGAGCTAGTTTTTTTGTATTTTTTAGTAGAGACGGGGTTTCACCATGTTAGCAGGAATTATAATGAATCTTAATGCATAGGCAAGGAACGAATGTAGGGGTTCTGACAGCTACTAAGTATGTCTATTCCAAATAAATATCTAGGAAAGAAAGTCATAACTACATTCCCCTTATCCTAACTGAAAGACCAGATGATGCTTCAGGCTTCCAATTAGCAATGCTAAGGCCCTGTATCCAATAATTCTTCATATGTTTAGGTAGTATGATTTTTTCAGTGTATGGTTACCCGAATAAATGTATGTAGGGAGAGTCATTTCTGTATTTGATGGGGTGTTGCAGGGTTGTTCCTTTTTAAGGACCTGACATCTATTTCTGTCCACAGCGTAAGGGTATAGAAATAGGCTCAGGTCTATACACTCAACAACGGATCATGACTTTTATTGAGACAAAGGGCTTTGGTTTCATGGTTATCCTCTTCCTCTCTCTCTCTCTCTCTCTCTCTCTCTGTCTCTCTCTCTCTGCACCCCCCCCCCCAACTTTTATTTTTCCCCTGAGACAGGGTCTCTCTCGTTTGCCCAGGCTGAAGTGCAGTGGTGGGATCATGGCTCACTGTAGCCTCCACCTCCCAGGCTCAGATGATCCTCCCATCTCAGCCTCCCAAGCAGCTGGGACTACAGGTGTGCACCACCACAACTGGCTGTTTTTTGTTTGTTTGTTTGTTTGTTTGTTTTTTATCTTTTTGTATAGACAGGTCCCAGGCTGGTCCTCAACCTCTGTGCTCAAGCAATCCACCTGCCTTAGGCCCTCCAAAGTGCTGGAATTACAGGCATGAACCACTGCACTCAGGCTCTATCTCTTTTGATTGTATAAATCAAACAATAACTTCATCGGCTATCCAACTTTCTTGACCCGAGGGACACTATGCTCTATTAACTACATATATGCTTCTTTGTAATAAGGCCTTCTTGTCTTCTACTTCAACCTTGTCTCTCATTAGGATAATTATAACTCTACTTGCTTCTAATAGTCAAATCCTTCTACCTGGCTTCTTTTACTGGGGGAAAGGGAGTGTGCAATCCCCATTGTTTCTATGAATAAAAAACAGGGTTGATAGTAGCCATTAAAGTATACAGTGATGACAGTGTTCTCTTCACTAGTACCTTCTGTACCATATTGCTCAATGAGATGTCCTTCAAGTTTTTCTGCAAAACAAAGGTAACTAATGGGTTTTTCAGTCTTATGTAGTATATCCACTCTAGCATGGCTACTTCTTCAAGGACTTTGGTCCTTTCTTTTGGCGTCTGCCATAGGCATTTCTACTTAATTTAATGAGAGCCATGACTTTCTCCATGCTTCCAAAAATAGTGTGTTAGTATTGTTCCCTGAGATCCTTGCCAGAGTGTTATATTCTGTATTATAAGACAATGCTTGCAGATAATAACCTCTTCCTTACTCAGCCTCATGTTTCAGCACCCTTGATCCAGCACATTAGGATACAGACTCATATACTATCTGGAACATAATGGCTATGGTCCAGCAGCTTTTTTGAAATGTAGTCCCTACCCTACCTTAGCATGCCCAGAACTCCCCTGGCCATGTTGTGATTTGGTTCTAGTAATTGGTAGTTGGTCATGTGGGTTGATCCTAAAGGGTACACATATTAAAAGGCAGTGTCTTCTGCCACAGCTTTCATCAAGAATATACATCTATCCTCCAACAGTAAGAAGTTGGCCACTCTTGCAGGCCCAGAAAGAGTTCAGTGAATTCTGGAGCCTCAAGATTTTGAGTGCAGAAAAACAGGTGTCCCCATGCCAATTCTCAGTAACCCACTGAGATTCCCAACCAGTGTTTGGCATAGGGGCAGTGAAAGCAGGCTAAGAATAAGCCTTCCTTGAACTTCACTACTCATATAATTAGGTCCTGGCCTTATTCATTCGAGTTATCTACCCTGTATTCCCCGGAACTCTGCTACTCTTTATAATTAAGTCGTGGGCTTCTTTCTTAGGATTTTTCTGCCCTCTGGCTGTAGAAGATAAGTCTTTTTTTATGCTACCAAGGAAACTTCTTCTTCCACACTTACTTAAGTGATTAATCACCTACTTTTTATTGTCTTCTTCCAGTCCATAAATGGCATCCAGCAAGAGTTAACAGGATACCATTGTTCTTATAACATGTACTTCCAAGAAACCTTTAAAAACCCAAATATTAAACCTCCTACTGCATGTCTGTCTCATTTCTGTTCACTACTTGTACAATTTAACACATGCATCACAACAGTCTGTAACCAATGGAGTCTTATTTTGCCCTTGGGTGTGAGGTAGTCCAGTTCCAAAATACTATTTTAGAGCCTGATTCCTTGGTCCATTCCTCGTACCAACAGTTTTATGGTGGTTAGCCTGGGAAACAAATTTTGAGGCAGAGATTTACATGCTGAAAATTTATTCAAGCTGCCCTCAGGGTCAACATCTGTGGAGAATTAAAGGAAGCGGGCTTGGGCAGAGGAAAGAATTGAATGCGATGTAGCTGCACCAAAAGTCTCAGTTGCTCCTATGGGAGCTCTAGAGATGGAACAATGTTTCAGAGTTGCTCCAATTTGAGGCAAGGGCATCAGGTGTTTATATTTCCACATCAATTAGTCATTGGATGCATGCTGACTTCCAGGAGGGAGATGTGACCTTGGATGAAGATGTCCTTTTTAGCTGAGAATTATTTCCTGAGAAGACCCATCAGCAGCAAATAATCCCAGCAGCCAGAAGGAGTGCTGTCTAGTAGGGAAATCTAGGTAGCATTTTCTATTACTCCAGTAAATATTACATACACTTTAAGTGGGATTAACACAATATAAATAAGATCTGTATTATGTATCTTGTCAAATATTTCTAGTATGTATTGCTAGTCTTAGTATATAATTCACAGGCAACATTTGAAGTGCCATTATATGTGAATTTGTATATGTACATATATATCCATCAAATATTAGATGGATCTTATGTGTTTATATTTTCAAAATAGCCTGGAAATATTACATATATATCATATATATAATATGTAATTATATAGGTGATGACAAGTTGTATCTATAAATCATTAGAATAATTTTATAGAAAGCTAGTTATGGTTCTCATTGTTATAATAAAAATTGATATTGAAAATGCAAAAACTGAACTTAACAAAGACATGCTACATTATTTGTAGGTCTCAGTACAAGAGAAAAGGCAGAAATAATTCATGGTAGCCAAAGGGTTTGAAGAGAATAGAATTTTACAAATACTTTGGAGAAAAGGGAGCACAAGATGTAAGAAAGGATATTAATAAATAAAAAGACTGATAAGTTAATGATTATTCCGAAGGGTCTGAGCTATTCAGCTCATTTGTAAAAATTTATACTGGAAAGAAATAAGGAAATTGAAAGTTTTGGGTTATTTAGCAATAATCATTGCAGACACTGGAAAACTGCTGATAAAATAAAGAGAAAGTATGAGGAACATCTTACAGAAAAAATGGGAGTTAACCTAAACGCAAATATTAATAACCAGTCTTTTATTTCTCTCTCTCTCTTTCAGTTTTAAACATTTATAAATTGACAGTCTCTACTTCTCATCTCCTCATTATTTTCATTTTGATTTTGATTCTTAGGGTGTTTCTTTTTAACAGTGATTTCTATTCTTCTGAGTTGAAGGCTACAGCTGTTCTCATCAGACAAACGACTTCTTTCCCTGGTAGGCAACCTAGTAGCTGACTCTCCCACTACAAAATTGTCAGAGATCGTCTCTTTCTTAGATATGCTGTGTCTGCCCAACTCTAAAGCTGCCTTCAGGCAAAAGTCACAGGCAAATATAACTCTAAGCTCTCTACAATCAAGACATAATATGTATGTAACAAAATAATCTTGATCTAGTCATTTTCTATCCGGTAATCTTATCTGTTTTTAAGACAACTACATTTGATAGAGTAAACACCATCTCTGTAATAGTTCAGTCTACTTTTCCACTCTGGATTTATAATTAAAGTAAAACAAAACTTCGCCTGAGAAAAAGATGAAACAGTCATACTCTTCTCAACTAATATTCTCAGGCTCCAAAAATAAATTATTTCATTGCGCCCATCTCCCCCATAAGATGGTAACTACCGATGTTGAGTCTCAATGAGATGTGTTTCCACAAGATCTATTTTTAAATTATTTTAATCTATTTTATTATAAAATGTAACAGAAAAATATTTAATTCATGACCATTCATATTTGCTCCTCTCACCTGCCCAATAAATACCCATGAGCATTTTCCTTTGCCAGACTAACTCCTGGGTCATTTTTATGCATATCACAATAAAGAGTAACAAGCAGACATTGTGAAGTCAGAAAGACCAACACAATTTACACAGGAATAAACAGAGAGTGTCTGGCAAGTGTTAGCTACAGGAAAAGCAAAGGTGTAGTGGTCTGAATTGTGTTCCCCCCAAAATTCATATGTTGAAGTTCCAACTCCCAGTACCTTAAAATATGACCATATTTGGAGATACGGCCTCAAAGGAGGTGATGAAGTTAAAGTGAGGTCATCGAGGGGGCACCCTAATTCACAATGACTGGTGTCCTTTTAGGAAGAGGAGATTAGGACACAGACATACACAGAGGGAAGACCATGTGAAGACACAAAGGGAAGATGGCCATGGAAAAACCAAAGAGAGAGAGAGCTCAGAAGAAGTAACTCTGCCAACACCTTGATCTCAGATTTCTAGCCTCCAAAGGTGAGAAAAAATAAGTTTCTATTATTTGCGCCACCTACTCATTGGTACTTTCTTATGGCAGCCTTAGTAAACAAATACAGAAGGAAAAATTCAAGATGGCCTATTGTACGTTGTGATCTGTGGGGTAGCTTAGGGGAGCCTAGAGGAGGAAGGACTGAAATGTTAGAAACAAACTGCCTTGTGGTGTACAGTTCAAGACCGAGAAAGAATGAAGACTGTAAAGCAGTTTGATGAGTATTAGGTATGTAATCCTGGTTGGATTTTGTTATTCTTGAGAAGAGGCTCAGTAAAAATTTACTTTTAAATTATTTTTGTATATCAAATAATGAATGTTATTTTAGCTAGTGCTGAGATTTTAAAAACCACCAAGCTGCTTAATTTTATATATCATTAACATGTGCTATTCAGTGCCTATTTACGTGGCAAAATCTTTAAATATATTATCTTTAATCGTTACAAAGAAAGGAATGTATATGTATTATTATTCCTAGGCCAATAGATGTGAAATGACTTGTCCAAGTTCACCCAAAAATTAAGCACCAGTGCTGAAATTTAACCTGGATCAATCTTATTGTAATAATTGAGTTCTTTCTAGGTTATACCCTGCAATTTCTCAAAGCTATTTCAAGGACATGTTGGAAGGAATTGGAGGTTGCATTTGACTCTGCTGTAGCCTTGCAAGATACCTTTTCTGGACTGAAAGCACCTATCTTTCACTTTCTGTGAGTGTTGGTGGGAACAGTTGCAGTTACATTCTTTTTAGAACTGACCTAAATAAAAGGGAGACATTTTACTTCAGTGTAGGATGATTCTGAACATTCCTGAGCTGGAACTCCCTATGGGATGAGACGGAGGCTAGATTTTATCTGCATGTACATCTTTATAAGCTTCTTCCCTTCTATTTTTCTCACTCGCTTTTATGTTTCACCCAAGCACAGTACCTTAATAAGTGGCTAGCACGAGAATCCCCATTCAGGGCAAAGCTTCTAGGACATCTGATCTACAACTGGATTATAGTAACTAGCTAAATAATAATATGATTAAAGCTTATTATGGGTAAATACTTAATGATAAACAGCAACAAGAAAAAAAGCCTCTGTCATTTGATGAGTAGTTAAATATGCATTAAATCACAAAGAAATGATAGTTGAAGGGAGATAACCTAGAAAAAATTATTTATTGGGCTCTATAGTGTTATGAAGGTAATTAAATGCATTTTAACACAGATCTGTGCAGTTTTTGACAGTGTACATTGCATGGTACACAAATGTCACAGGCTTGTTTTGTGTTAGGACAATTTTTGGTCACAAGTGACCGAACCTCAATTCAAAGAAACTTATTCCAAAAGAGAATTTATTGGTCTTTTTGTCTGTGAATTTGAGGGCAAGGTTTATTGTAAATACAGTTGGACCTAGGATATCTCAGCTACTTGTTCTATCTCTTGACTTTGTTTGGCTTTATTCTAAACACATTTGATATAAAGATGCTTGTATAAAAGTAACTTTTCTAATGCTCAGGAAAGATTCTAATTGGTTTTGGCTACATCATTTGTTAGTTTTTAATACATACTGTGTCCATGGTATGCAGTATTTTCATTGAACAATCTGAGCAATGTGTCTATCATTGTGATAGGAAGGGGTGGATATATAACTGAGAGTATAACTGTGGCTGCATAGAGTAGGGAGAAGTTCCCAGTAAAGCCACAAAAACAGAATATTTATTAGGCAGATGAAAATAATTCTACAATAGTCTACTAGTGGTAATATTAGTGAGACATGAAAAAGGTAGGTTCAATTTGTTTGGAAAATAAAAAATTAAGCAAATTAGGATACATTTACAATTGTAAGTCTCGTAAGTTATTTAAAATGATAATGGAAAATTTAAATTTCCATGATGGATATATATCGTAATTTATGTTACTGAAGTTATTTGACTTTGGGATCTATTTTTCATGAAGTATTTCATGGAATCCCAACAGACTTGGGTTCAAAGTCAGATGCTTCTACTATGTAACTTAGGAAAATTCGTTAAATTTTCTGGGCCTCAGATTCTTCAGCTATAAAACAGGAGAAACAAAATGCTCTTAACAAATTTATTATGAGGATTAGAATAAAATGTATTAAAGGTGCCTGGTTCTATGAAAGTAGTTTGTGTTGACCAAATGATATCAATTCAGAGACCACTGCATGCCACTCCAAAGTATTAAATTGTTTTCTGAAAATGGGATTAAAGTACTTTTACAGTTTTGTTTGTTTATTTTTAGCAAGCCGATGAACGGTAAATTTGGTGTTGATGAGGAATAATTTATGGGTTGGGTATACGTAGAATTGGATTTGAGACGGCAAGGAAAAAGGGAGCCGGAGATATGAAGGACAGCTGGGAGGTTATTGTTTAATAAATTGTGAATTGATGGACACCTGAACCAAGGGAACATAAGGCAATAATGTATAACTATTAAGAAAAAGACCATAAAAATGATTAGAAGACTTTCAGAATGACCCAATTCAACAGTTTACCATGAGAATTTTATTTTCCAAATAGTCTATTTAATTGAATAATGATGGGGGCTAAATGTTGTGCAAGGTGTCCTCCTTTCCTCTAGGTTAATAAAATAATATACTGGGAAATAAATAAAATTTTAAAAACTTAATCACTATCAGTAAAATCTTCCTTTATATACACTTATTCATTTTACACTTTCCATACTTCTGTTAATAGAGTGTGATGTAAAATAGGGCTTTTACTTTATGTGTCGAACAGTTCAGAATAGTCATGTTTTAGTATATGGACTTAGGTAAACTGTCACATGCAGTAATGATCCCATTTGAGACAATATTACAAAATTAACCTGCTTTAAAATATTTCAGCCGAATGATAACCATAGAAAAAGTGAAGATTCCTCAAATATGAAAATATATTTCTATGATTAGAGGTAGAAATTGAGAAAAAAGAAATTGGATTTAATATCTGAAGAACATTCCCATTGATTAATTAGATTTAATAGAGATAAAATTTACCTATATTTGAAAATTCATGTTATAAAAATATACTAGAAATAAATTAAGAAAATTATTTATTGATAGATTTATAACATTATAAAGTATAATAGGAATTAAGTAATTTTCTTTAACTCATTAATAAGAAAGAATAAAAATAAAGGGAAACACCTCTGAATTCCAGGACACAACTGCTTCCAATTAGTTTTTTAAATTACTGCTTTCTTAGGCAACATATTTTGATTGCAAAAAAAAAAAAAGGAAAACAAAACCGAGAGCTAACAAGCAATGTCAAGGAATCAGAGGAAAAGCATCAAAATCAAAGGCTTCAGAATGAGCAGAATCCTGGACAATGCTGTAGTTTGTGAAATTACACTATAAGGTGATTCAGCTTCCAGCTTTAACCTGCTGTACTAATCTATTTTTTTATGTGGGGAGGTAATAAAATTGGCCCAACTTGGGTTAGATCTCAACCTTACTTCAATCATCTATGACCAAGAACTCAGGTCTTGTCATAAAGGGATCTATCTATCTTCTCATAGAAGAGGCATTGTGTAGATCCCCCATAGGCGTTAACAACTAGGACATTTGTTAAACCCAGTACGTTAAACCAATGACGTGACAATTTCATCTTTAAACAAAATTAGCACAGAAAAAAATATACCTGAAAATACTATCCAAAAAAAAAATCCTGATCTCTGCTTGAGCCCAGGGGTTCAAGGTTGCAGTGAGCTATGATTGCACCACTGCACTCCGCCTGGGTGACAGAGTGAGACCCTGTCTCTTAAAAACAAACGAACAAACAAATAAGCAAAAACTTGATTTTAACCCTTGCTGTGTTTTCCTAGGTAAACTTGATAGACTAAATTTATTTACTGAGGAATCACTTTGAGCAGTCTCTATTTGGAAAAAGAAGATGTAGTACAATATTTTGTACTAAAATCCTGTTGTTTTTGTTGACTTGTTACTGGAACTGTATTTTTTAAATGTTTAAATGTAATCTTCCATAAAATCCCAATTTAAACAACCAATAAAAACAGAGTTGCTTTGATAGATATAGGGAGGGATGGCATTGAATTCATATTTGCTTTGAGTCTCTGCTAGCTTCTTAGAGTGGCCCCTGAAGTTTCTTTTCAGAGACCCATATCACTGCAGAATACAATCTGAAAATCACTAGCGTATTAGAAAAAAAATAAAAGCATAAGATTTTGAATCAGGGGATCAGAGTTTTATAAAATGATGACTCTGGCACATATTAACTCCAAAACAGGTTAAATTACTTAAATTCTGCAAACCTTCATTTCTTCAGCTGAAAACTATAGATAATACTGATGGCATCTAACTCACAAGGTTGATGTATTAAAGAAGTCACCTGAAGTAAACCATGCAATGCTGTACACTGTTAATTGATGATGTAATTAGGATCTATTTCCCCACCCTCTGAGGAAACAGTTCCTATAAGGGCCCCGCTGGTCCCCCAGAGACCACATGCTCAATGATTTCAGCAGTCCCCTCTTAAATAATTATGTTCACCTTCAAGGATATATTAATCAGTGACAACCTATATATTAACAAAACACCCGCTATTCAATTATTTTTACATCATATAGCTTATTCCAAATATGTTGGTGGTTATTTATCTTTTTCTGTGGTCTTGGAAGAGTATGAAGAATGAACACAAGCAGAGAGAATGTACATTAAGTTACTGATTGGACAACATCTAGGAGCCAGCGCAAGCCAATGTGAGTAGCAGACTCAGTCTCCCTTTAGTGCCAAGCAGAGGATTACTCGTGGAGATAGAGTGGAGCACCCAGGAGAAATGGATTCTGAGGAAACAAAAGCATTGCCTTGATATTATTCACTTGAGTCTGATTATAAACCATGAAATGAGTGACAGACAAAAACTGCTAAGTTGAGGCATATATTTTCACTCTATTTTGTGTGTTGCTACTCTGACAATGTATTTTAAGCCCAGTATTCTTTCTTCTTTTTTTGTTCTTTTTTTTTTTTAATTCTCATTCACTTGTGTGAAAGCTGCTCTTCTTAAGACTGAAACTTTTCTATAGTAATGTTGTCTGCTTAGATTTGAATCTACTAGGGCCTTGGCACATATGGCTAGAATGCTCTATTTTTAAAGAGATATTGTGTCTGTTAATACAAAGGTCATGATGTAGATTTTTGCACTTAGAATCAGCATGAGAATGTGGAACTGTTCCTTGCAGATCTTGGCTCCATCAGCAAATAAATTAAAATAAACTGGAGGCTTGAAATAGAAATAATCCTCCTTCCAAGTGTTTCATTTAGAGAATGACATCCTGTTTTCTCCAGAATATCATGGGTAATTCTGCATATGAATGAATTTGGGAATAGAAAAGCCCAGCAAATGAAACACACAAAATGACTTTTAGAATTTTAGGCTTCAGTAATAAAAATAAGTGATGATGGGTTTCTCTTTAAAGTGTGAAGGGTAAAAGGAAACCCGAAACTTAGTTACATAAAGTTTTAGAGTTTTATAACAATTTGTGAAAGCAAACAATAAGTTAAATTCTACCTGTAAGAGAATATACTATATCTTTAAGACAATTTTGACACAATTCGACTGTCACAGAAGTCAGACCAGTTTTCTGATTACAGTCACAAGTGGCTGGACCTAAACATCACTCACCTGGAAAACTTTGATTAGCCTCTCAATGGAGCCTGAAAGAGTTTTAACTCATGTTCAAAGTAACTGTTGTCAATGTCACAAAAATGTCTTAGTTTGTTAATAAAACCCTATTAGTAAAAGAGAAATACAAAAAGTACAGTAATATATATTAAATTGAAAAATAAATTTTCAGTCATCATAAATATAGATCCCTTCCATTATGTCACTGCTAAAATTGACCCAGTAGCTGCAGCAATCTTGGCCCATGTGTATCCTTAGTGCCCTTATGTTGAATTTTACTACTATTCTCTATTTAAAATGAAGTAAGAACTTAGTTAAATTGCTGTCTTTGGTAAAAAAAAAAAAAAAAAAAAAAAAAAAAAAAAAAAAAAAAAAAAAAGGAAGAATCTCTTATATCTTTATATTGCCTGGCATAAAATAATTTTTTCAGACTTAGCATCCTTTCAGGAAATTATGTGAGAGTTCATGCTGCAAATATCATTGCAATTTTTGTATCAGGATGATGAGGATGATGATGGTAAATGAACAAATCTGTAATATCCACACATTTATGTGAAATCAATGTCAAATACTGGCCAGATAATCCTTAAACTTTTTCCTTTTCTTGGGCACTGTGAAAATATGTTTCGTAACCCTTTTGATTACAGGCGGGGTCATATGACTCATTCCCACCAACAAGTTCTGAGCACAAGTGATACATTACCTCTCATGTGAGGCAGTTAGGAGTTTTGCTTCAATTTATTTCCCTGTTTTGTTGACTGGGTGTCACTGTTTTAAATTTGAAGCCATGTATTACAGATGGCCAAGCTTCAGTAATCCTGTGTCTCTGGATGACTGCACAAGTTTTAACCTTTTCTTCCTACTTTTGGCGAGTATTTGTTCTTTGACATAAATGAGTAATAAAGATTTTTATTGCTACTCCTCCAAGGTTTGAGGGTTATTACATGGCCAACATTACTCACTATGACTTGCACATCCTCATACTAGATAATTAAAAAAAATGAGTAACTGTGATACAAAAATAGGGTGTAAGAAAGGTAGTGTAAACACAGGAACAAGTAAATGCTGGCAACTGACTATAACATTGGTTGTTTTAGAAGCTATCATAGAACTATCATAGAACTATGCCAGGGAAAGGAAGAACCTGATAAGTTCTGGTAATATCAATTACATGTGACAGACTGTACTGGGTCCAACAGTTAATAAGCCTTGGTTGTCACAAACAGTGACCACATAGAAAAAAATAAATGTTTGCATAATATGATCAATATGTTTCTTTAGCCAATGTCTTAAAAAAGGAGAACTGATAGTGAAGATATAAGTCCTCATCGCCTAGGAGATGAATTTTCTAAATGATATTATTGTCATAACATACTAATGAGGGATGTATACATTTTTAATGACACTGGCAGAACAGGTCAACATATCATGATTTGGGGGCACTGGAGGTTGTAATGCTTGTAAAACAAGATTTTGAATCAATGCTATACATTTGGGGACTCAAAGTAGGTTTCCAAAATTTAAAAATATGCATGTTCTAAAAAACTCTAATTAACGAATTAATAAACAAATATTTGTTTATTTATTGAACACTTATTGTCAGACCCTGTTTTCTATGTTTGGAATCTGAAAGTGGTACCTACATTACATTTTAGTAAGTTGAACTATTAAAATGAATCTCAGCCTGCTGGCAAGTGTTTTGCATTTTCAGAGGAAAGTAATCCTAATGCTAAATCCTGATCAAGAATCAATGGATGGCGCCAGGTGCGGTAGCTCACGCCTGTAATCCCAACACTTTGGGAGGCTGAGGCAGGTGGATCACTTGAGGTAGGGAGTTCGAGACCAGCCTAACCAACATGGAGAAACTCTGTCTCTACTAAAAATACAAAATTAGCCGGGCATGGTGGCATATGCCTGTAATCTCAGCTACTTGGGAGGCTGAGGCAGGAGAATCGCTTGAACCTGGGAGCGGAGGTTGCAGTGAGCCAAGATCACACCATTGCACTCCAGCCTAGGCAACAAGAGTGAAACTCCATTTCAATTAAAAAAAAAAAAAAGAATCAATGAATGATCTTGGCTAGTTTGATTTGTTACCCTTTCAGCTTCACTTCTAGTAATATATTGCAGACCTCCTATAAAGTATTCTTCAATTAAAGTTTCTAATGCATAAAATTTATAGATAATTCTTAAATATTTAAAAAATTTTGGACATCAATATTTTGTTCATTTGACCTGAACTCTTATGCCAAATCCACAGAGATCTGGCAACATGACTCCATATTTTTCTTGCAATTCTGCCTTCTAACAACTACTAAGTTAAAATAAACATAGCATTCTTTGTTCATGCTGTATCAAGCAGATTGTACTCAGGTACCAAAATTATTCATGGTTAAACCTCTGATTGGTAGGTTGTAGCTATACTCAATTGGCATATCCTCCAGCAGTGATTACTTGAAATAGTATAAGATTTAAGTGCAAAATTATAGGGGCTGCTTTCCTAAATTTGAGTTATCTACATTAGCTTGTTTTAATTTCAGCTCTTGCAATAGAGTACTTCTCCTGAGGCAGGGGGCCAAGAAGCTACATCTGAGATGTTGCAAAGACTCCTGATGCAATTACTGTGTGGATAAATGCTACATTACTTCATTTGTGTACTTTAAGTAAACTGGGTCTATTCGGTGTTCTATGAATCTTCTTTCTAATTTCCAACCCAGGACAAATTGAAATTCAGTCAGTCCTTGTGTAAGGCACAGGATTTATATTTAATCCATAAAACAAAGTAATAAATATATATATGTATTTATTTATTTCTGGAAAACAATCATGGGCATTAACAAATCCATGTATAACTGTATGCTACTTTCCCAATTAAAATATTCCCAAAGGTTCTCCCTTTCTTGATGGTGATTAGCCATGAAATAAAAGGATAACTTGTTCTCACTAACGCCTAGCCCATAAATGACTGTGGATAATGTGGTCTATGATGTTTGCACTAGTTATTAAACTTAATCCACCTTCCTCCTTCCCTTACAACCTCTCCCTCTTTTTCTATCTTACCTTCTCTTCCACATTTGTCTCTCTCAACCAATCTTTCTTTAGTTTTTTCTATCCTTCTCTCGATCCAAGCCACCAGCAATAGGGGATTTAGATTTATTTTTATCACAGTCAAATTATATTAGAGATTGATTCTTGCTCTTTATATAAATTACTGGTAAATGCTTATTAGTAGTATTATTTTAGACAGAGTCTCGCTCTGTCACCAGGCTGGAGTGCAGTGGCGGGATCTCAGCTCACTGCAACCTCCGCCTCCCGAGTTCAAGCGATTCTCCTGCCTCAGCCTCCCCAGTAGCTGGAACTACAGGCACACACCACCATGCCCAGCTAAATTTTGTATTTTTAGTAGAGACAGGGTTTCACCATGTTGGCCAGGATGGTCTCAATCTCTTGACTTCGTGATCCACTGGCCTCGACCTCCAAAAGTGCTGGGATTACAGGTGTGAGCCACCACGCCCGGCAGTAAATGCTAATTATTGATTGGATTTCACTTTGCAGAGAAATTATAGTTCTATAAGACGGGAGAGTCTGTTTCAATCACAGTTTACACATAATCTTCTGAGTTAATTTTATAACTTAAATTATTCCTGGATCAACACAGGATTTGAGTTAATTTCAGCTTCAATATTTGCAATAATAAAATGTAAGATATTTAAAGGGGAGAGAATACTATATAAAAATTCCAGTGTAATATGGCTTCAATATCAATATACTGTGTTTCCCGGATGTAAAACTAAAAAAAAAAAAAATCATTCAATGATGAAAGCAAGTATACATCCTTTTGTTAGCAGAGGAAAAAGAATTTTGCTGCTATTCAATTATGGAAGTATGATACTTTATGTAAAAAACATTCCTCTTCAATCTCTTTATTACCTATTATACTCAGCTGCATGAGTATTGAAATATAATCCAAAAAAGCATCAGGATGTTAAAATAATATGGTTCAGGTATGAAGGTGAAAGTAGGAGTATCATTTAGGAAAAGGTAGGACAATTGATGCTTATTACTTTTAAAAGTTTTCTGAAATATTGATTTCTTTAGTTTTGGTCAATAGCTGTGTATAGTAATAATCTCTCAAAATCAATATCTTGGTTAATACTGATATTCTGAGTGATTTTGTATTTTATTTGGTTTTCTTTTTAATAACCCTGTCAAACAAAACAGCTATTAGCCCCTTTATAAAAATGAAGAAGCTGAGGCACAGTCACATAACTTGCCCAGTCACCCAGCCAAGAAGGGGCAAAGCTATAGTGTTGACCTAGATTCTTGTGTTACAATGAGTCATTAGGATCTAGGCAAGTACATTTCCTAGTTATTGTTTGATGAGTGATCCCTGTGATTTTACAGAGGCAAAGAAAATGAAGTCATAAAATCGGGAACCTGCATTTGCTTCCAGGAATTGTCAACACCCTTCAACCTAAAGAACTGTTTCAAAGGGACCTGTGGAGTTGGCCAGAACTATCCTTAAGCAGTATCTTTATATTTATTCAGATAATTGGCTGAAACCTTCAATTTTCATGTCATAGATTTAACAGATAATTTAGTCTTTAAAATTCTAAAGCTAAGTGTTAGACATTAGCTAGTTTGAGATAGAAATTAATTAAGCTGACCAACTTAGGGCTGCCATAAAATGTTAGCTATAAAGAGTTCTGCCCCCACTCCCAGGTTATTGAATAAATTATCTTACATAGTCCTTTCTAAGACTGTAGTCAAAATTATTATGTGAAGTTTTATAAGCGATAATACTAGGCTATTTTTCCGTTATTCATTTTCTTGTCAAGCAATTACTTTTAACTGATTTTTAAACAATTTGTAATCAGTGGACTACAGAAAAGAAGTGGTTTTAGTTTTCTCCAATCATAGCCTTTTACCATGTTGGTGAATTTCCTTTTTTTTTTTCTTCATTCCTAAATGACTGCTTTGAAAATCCGTAGATTTTAATTTCTTTCAATTTTATAAATTTCAATTGGGTCTAGTCTATTGAAAATTCCAATTTCATATTCAATTGAAAGCTTTGTGACCTCTTCCTTTTCCATCCAAAGCTCTTTAAACTTGTGCTCATATGACCCAGAATACAGATAACTCATCCCCTGAGATAATTAAATGTCTTCACTACTTTCCTCTTGTAGGAATGGGAGAGGACTTTTCACTAACAGGGGTCATCTGACAACGTACTTTGTGGCAGGACTCCAAATGCTGAGCCTCGTGTGTGCTTGTTGTGGAGAACCTTGGGGGCCTCCAACTGCACAGTTCACTCTCTCTGGAGGTTTTCTGTGCAGGACTTCTTCACTGTGCACATCACCATTCCCACTGCCACAGTGCCCTATACTTTACCCACAGGAATCTTACCAATGGGGATGTATTAGTCAGGGTTCTCTAGAGGGACAGAACTAATAAGATATGTATATATGAAGGGGAGTTTATTAAGGATTGTCGACTCACAACATCACAGGATGAAGTCCCATAATAGGCTGTCTTCAAGCTGAGGAGCAGGGAAGCCAGTCCAAGTGCCAAAACCTCAAAAGTAGGGACGCCAACAGTGTAATCTTCAGTCTGTGGTCTAAGAGTTCCTGGCTAACCACTGGTGCAAGTCTAAGAGTCCAAAAGCTGAAAAACTTGGAGTCTGATGTTTGATGGCAGGAAGCCTCCAGCACGGGAGAAAGATGAAGGCTGGAAGACTCAGCAAGTCAAATCCTTCCATGTTCTTCTGCCTGCTTTATTCTACCTGCGATGGCAGCTGATCATTTGGTACCTACACAGATTGAGGGTGGGTCTATCTCTCCCAGTCCACTGACTCAAATGTTAATCGCTGGCAACATCCTCACAGACACACCCAGGAACAATATTTTGCATCCTTCAATCCAATCACGTTGACACTCAATATTAACCATCACAGGGGATATTGCAGCCAATTTCATGAATGCTTCTCTGATCTACTGTTTTTATCTGAGTCCCTCCAGCCTTTGCTTAAATGAGTGTAGGAGGCAAAGTGCAATTTACTATATAAAAAAGTGTGAAATAAGACGCTAGTCTCCCTTTCCTATAAGACTATGTCCTGCCCCCAATCCCTACGAGTAGTTCCCCTGGATTCATTTTACTTGCCTTGAAGGAAGCCCCTTCATTTGACTCAAGTTTGGAAAGGTAAAGAGCTTTATTCCTCCCTCCCTTGGTTAACGTCTTACCACAGTTGTGCCCATGCATGGCTTGTTGAGGGAGAAGAGAGGAGGGAGGACAAGATTTGGATAGTAGTTTGAGTTTAGTCATGTCCTAGTAAATTCCACAGGACATGTTAGGCTCCCCTCTCTGCATTTGCTTTAGCTAATTGATTGAAATTTGATACATTTTCTCTAACCATATATTAGCTCCAGGCCCACTTACCAGGTAAGGTCCAATCTGACATCTTATTATAGTTTTATATACATATAACTAAATTATAGTATTTTAAATATTATTGGGAAGATGTTGGTCAAGGATACAAAATTTATTTGACAGGGGAAGTAAATTGAAAGAGGTCTATGGTACATTATGGTGACTATAGTTAACAACAATGTAGTATATCTTCAAAATTGCTGAAAGAGTACATTTTAAGAGTTCTCACCATGAAAAAATAAGTTTATGAGGTAATACATATGTTAATTACCTTGGTTTAGCGATTCCACAATGTGTACATATACCAAAACATTATGATGTACCCCATAAACATATATAATTTTTTATTTCTCATTTTTAAAAATGAGCATTATTGGCTCATATGTTCATACGTCCTTTTGTTTTCTTTTTTTGTTTGTTTTTGTATTTTTTTTTTTTTTTTTTTTTTTTTTGAGATGGAGTGTTACTCTTGTTGCCCAGGCTGGAGTGCAATGGCCTGATCTCGACTCACCACAGCGTCCACCTCCCAGGTTCAAGCAATTCTCCTGCCTCAGCTCTCCGAGTAGCTGAAATTACAGGTGTGCACCACCACGCCCGGCTAATTTTGTATTTTTAGTAGAGACAGGGTTTCTCCATGTTGAGTCTGGTATCGAACTCCTGACCTCAGGTGATCTGCCCGCCTCTGCCTCCCAAACTGCTGGGATTACAGGCGTGTGCCACCGCACCCGGCCATATAGTTATACATTTGATTTTTAATTTAACATAAGTGTTTTCTACATAACTAAACATTATTCTAAACTGATATCATATATATACAATTTTATGATGTGGATACATCAAAAGATAATTAATCTATCACATATTTGTTGCACCTGAACATATTTTCAGTTTTCTTGCCAATATAAAGGTGGTAAGAATGAAAATTATGTACTTAAATTTTTGTGCACATATTTAACTACTTTCTTGTAAACAGTTTTGTGGTGGAATTACTGGATGAAATAATTTTATCTTTGAAATTTTCATTATGTATATCATGGAATTGCCCTTCAGAAATGTGCCGTTTTATATTCTTACCAGCATGTGTGAAGTTGCCCATTTTACTGCTCGGGAATACGTAACGTTATATTTCTGAAAAGTATTTTTCAAGTAGAAAAGCAAAATAATGTACAATTGTAATTTTAATTTACTTGATTAAAAGTAATATTAAATACAATAGATCAATTACTCTTTATAGTTTGTATCTTGTGAATTATGTCTTCTTCTGTTGATCATTTTCCTAATTTATGGTAAACTTTTGTGTTTTACATGATTTTGGTATGCTCCCTTAATATCATGAGTGTGAGAGTTTTTCAGTTTTTTCTATGTGCTGACATACATTACAGATTATGGAAACCCTTTTGAAATTCTAAAAGAAGTCAGTTATAATTGATTCAGATTTGCACCATTTTAGATTTACTTTTGAAACAGTTTTCCTAGGTGTTCCATATTTATTGATCAATTAAGGCTTTTCTTCTTTTGTTATACATGCTACTCATCATCTCTTAAAGGGTTCACGTGTGTTATATAATTAAATTGTATTAATATAGAATTATAAGAAGCGTTCTAAAATTATTTTACAGCTTCTTCATATTTCTTTTATTCGTTAAAAACATTACTGAAACTGGATATTTGTGTCTTTTTTTCAAATGACAATTGTTGAACAGTTGTTAATACGGCTGTTTCGGAGTTTTTGTATTTTTTTCTTTTTTCAACTTTTATTTTAGGTTCCAGGATTACATGTGCATGTTTGTTACATGGGTAAATTGCACGTCACTAGGTTTTGGTGTACAAATAATTTCATCACCCACGTAGTGGGCCTAGTACTCTGTAGGTAGTTTTTCCACCCTCACCCTCCTTCTACCCTCTCCCCTTAAATAGGCCCCAACATCTAACATTCCTTTCTTTATGTCCATGTGTACTCAATGTTTAACTCCCACTTATAAGTGAGAACATGTGGTATTTGGTCTTTTGTTCCTACACTAATTCACTTAGCATAATAGCTTACAGCTCCATCCATGTTGCTGCAAAGAACAAAATGTCATTGTTTTTTATGGCTGTGTAGTATTCCATGGCATATATGTACCACATATTCTTTATCTGTTCTACCATTGATGGGCATTTAGGTTGATTTTTTGTCTTTTCTATTGTGAATAGCATTGTGATGAAGATACATATGCAGGTGTCTTTGTGGAAGAATGATTGACATTCCTTTGGGCGTATACTTGATATTGGAAATGCTGGGTTGAATTATAGTTCTAAGTTTCTTTGAGAAATCTCCAGAATGTTTTCCACAGTAGCTAAACTACTTTACATTCCCACCGGAAGTGTATAAGTGTTACCCTTTCTCTGCCACCTCACCAACATCTGTTTTTTTTTATGTTTTTATAATAGCCATTCTTACTGATGTGAGATGTTATCTCATTGTGGCTATAATTTGCATTTCAATAATAACTAGTGATTTGAGCAATTTACATATGCTTGTTGGCCATGTGTATCTCTTATTTTGAGAAGTGTCTGTTCATATCCTTGGCCCACTTTTTAATGGGGTTCTTTGTTGCTTGCTTGTCAATTTAAGTTCCTTATAGATTCTGGATATTAGACCTTTTGCGGCTGCATAGTTTGTGAATATTTTCTCCCATTCTGCATGTTACCTGTTTACTCTTTTGATGGTTTCCTTTGCTGTACAGAAGCTCTTTAGTTTAATTTAGCCCCACTTGTTTATTTTTGTCTTTGTTGCAATTGGTTTTGGAGATTTCATCATGAAATCTTTGCCAAAGCCTATGTCCAGAATGGTCAGATGGTTGTAGGTGTGTGACTTTATTTCTGGGTTTTCTAACCTGTTCCATTAGTCTATGTGTCTATTTTTGTTACAGTACCATGCTCTTTAGGTTACTGAAGCCCTGTGGTGTAGTCTGAAATTGGTAGTGTGATGCCTCAGGCCTTGTTCTTTTTGGTTAGAATCACTTTGATTCTATTCAGGCTCTTTATTTGTTCCACATGAATTTTAGAATTTTTTCTAATTCCATGAGAAATGTCATTGATAGTTTGGTAGGATTAGCACTGAATCTGTAAGTTGCTTTGGGTAGTATGCCCATTTTTTTTCCTTTATTTCTAAAAAAAAAAAAAAAAAAGAAGAAGGATACATGTACAGAACGTGCATGTTTGTTACATAGGTGTAAGTGTGCCATGGTGGTTTGCTGTACCTATTATTATTTACCCATCTTCTAAATTCCTTCCCCTCACCCACCACATGTCAGCAGACCTTGGCGTGTGTTGTTCCCTTCACCATGTCCATGTGTTCTCAATGTTCAACGCCCACTAATGGGTGAGAACATGCGGTGTTTGGTTTTCTGTTCCTGTGTTAGTTTGTTGAGGATAATGGCTTCCAGCTTCATCCATGTCCCTGCAAAGGACATGATCTCATTCCTTTTTATGGCTGCATAGTATTTCATAGTGTATATGTATCACATTTTCTTTATCCAGTCTACCATTCATGGGCATTTGCATTTGAGTTCGTTCTATGTCTTTGCTACTGTAAATAGTGCTGCAGTAAACCTATGTGTGCATGTGTCTTTATAGTAGAATGATTTATATTCTTTTGGGTCTATACCCAGTAACGGGATTGCTGGGTCAAATGGTATTTCTGCTTCCAGATCCTTGAGGAGTCGCCATACTGTCTTCCACAATGGTTGAACTAATTTACATTCCCACCAACAGTGTAAAAGTATCCCTATTTCTCCACAGGTTTGCCAGCATCTATTGTTTCCTGACTTTTTCTTTTCTTTTTTTTTTTTTTTTTTTTGAGATGGAGTCTCGCTCTGTTGCCCAGGCTGGAATGCAATGGCACAATCTGGGCTCACTGCAAGCTCTGCCTCATAGGTTCAGGCCATTCTCCTTCCTCAGCCTCCCAAGTATCTGGGACTACAGGTGCCTACCACCATGCCTGGCTAATTTTTTGTATTTTTAGTAGAGAAGGGTTTCACCATGTTAGCGAGGACAGTCTCGATCTCCTGACTTTGTGATCAGCCCACCTCAGCCTCCCAAAGTGCTGGGATTACAGGCATGAGCCATGGTGCCCGGCCTGTTTCCTGACTTTTTAATAATGACCGTTCTGACTGGCATGAGATGGTATCTTGTTGTGGTTTTGGTTTGCATTTCACTGGTGATCAGCGATGTTGAGTTTTTCTTCATATGTTTCTTGGTCATGTAAATATCTTCTGTTGAGAAGTGTCTGTTCACTTTTGATGGGGTTGTTTGTTTTTGTTCTTGCAAATATGTTTAAGTCCCTTATAAATTCTGCATATTAGACTTTGTCAGATGGGTAGATTGCAAAAATTTTATCCCATTCTGTAGGTTGCCAGTTCACTCTGATGATAGTTTCTTTTGCCGTGCTGAACCTCTTTAGTTTAATTATATGCTATTTGTCAATTTTGGCTTTTGTTGCAATTGCTTTTGGAGTTTTTGTCATGAGGTCTTTGTCCATTCCTATGTCCTGAAAGGTATTGTCTAGGTTTTCTTCTAGGGTTTCTATGGTTTGGGGTTTTACATTTAAGTCTTTAATCCATCTTGAGTTAATTTTTGTATAAGGTGTAAGGAAGGGGTCCAGTTTCAATTTTCTGCATATGGTTAGCCAGTTTTCCCAGTACCCTTTACTGAATAGGAGATCTTTTCCCCACTGCTTTTTTTTGCCAGGTTTGTCAAAGATCAGATGGTTGTAGATGTGTGGTGTGTTTCTGAAGTCTCTGTTCTGCTCCATTGGTCTATATGTCTGTTTTGGTACCAGTACCATGTTTTTTTGGTTACTGTAGCCTTGTAGAATAGTTTGAAGTCAAGTAGTGTGATGCCTCCAGCTTTTTTTTGACTTAGGATTGTCTTGTCTATATGGGGTCTTCTTTGAATTCAAATGAATTTTAAAATAGTTTTTCCAATTATTTGGAGAATGTCAATGGTACTTTGATGGTAATAGCATTGAATCTATAAATTACTTTGAGCAGTACAGCCATTTTACAATATTGATTCTTCCTATCCATGAGGATAGAATGATTTTCCATTTGTTTGTGTCCTCTCTTGTTTCCTTGAGCAGTGGTTTGTAATTTTCCTTGAAGAATTTCTTCACATCCCTTGTTAGCTGTATTCCTAGGTGTTTTATTCTCTTTGTAGTGATTGTGAATGGGAGTTCATTCATGATTTGGCTCTCTGCTTGCCTATTGGTGTAAAGGAATGCTTGCCATTTCTGCACATTGATTCTGCATCCTGAGACTTTGCTGAAGTTGCTTATCATTTCAAGAAGTTTTCTTGGCTCAGATGATGGGGTTTTCTAAATATAAAATCATGTCTTCTGCAAACAGTGACAGCTTGACTTCCTCTCTTCCTATTTAAATACATTTTATTTCTTTGCTTGCCTAATTGCCCTGGCCAGAACTTCCAATGCCATGTTGAATAGGAGTGGCAAGAGAGGTCATTCTTGTTTTGTACCAATTTTCAAAGGGAATGCTTCCACCTGTTGCCCATTCAATATGATATTGGCTGTGGGTTTGTCATAAATAGCTGCTATTATTTTGAGATATGTTCCATCAATACCTAGTTTATTGAGAGTTTTTAACATAAAGAGATGTTGGTTTTTTAAAAGGCCTTTTCTGCATCTATTGAGATAATCATGTGGTTTTGTCTTTGGTTCTGTTTATGTGATAGATTATGTTTATTGATTGGCATATGTTGAACCAGCCTTGCATCCCAGGGATGAAGCTGACTCGATCATGGTGGATAAGTTTTTGATGTGCTGCTGGATTTGTTTTGCCAGTATTTTATTGAGGGTTTTCTCATTGATGTTCATCAGAGATACTGGCCTGAAATTTTCTTTCTTTTGTTGTGTGTCTTTTGGGTTTTGGTATCAGGATGATGCTGGTTTCATAAAATGAGTTAGGGAGAAGTCCCTCCTATTCAGTTGTTTGGAATAGTTTCAGAAGGAATGGTACCAGCTCTTCTTTGTATTTCTGGTAGAATTCAGCTGTGAATCCATCTGGTCCTCGACTTTTTTTGGTTGATAGGCTATTAATTACTGCCTCATTTTCAGAGCTTGTTATTGGTCTACTCAGGATTCAACTTCTTCCTGGTTTAATCTTGGTAGGGTGTATGCATCCAGGAATCTATCCATTTCTTCTAGATTTTCTACTTTATTTGTGTGGAAGTTATTGCATAGATAATTATCTGATGGTAGCTTGTATTTCTGTGGGGTCATTGGTGATATCCCCTTTATCATTTTTTATTGTGTCTATTTGATTTTTCTTTCTCTTCTTCTTTATTAGTTTGGCTAGCAGTCTATCTATTTTGTTAATTTTTTCAAAAAACCAGCTCCTGGATTCGTTGACTATTTGGAGGGTTTTTTTTTTGTGTCTGTGTCTCCTTCAATTCTTCTCTGCTCTTAGTTATTTCTTGTCTTCTGCTAACTTTTGGATTACTTTGCTCTTGCCTCTCTAGCTCTTTTAATTGTGATGTCAGAGTGTCAATTTGATATCTTTCTAGCTTTCTGATGTAGGCATTTAGTCTTATGAATTTCCTTCTTAACACTGCTTTAGCTGTGTCCCAGAGATTCTGGTAAGTAGTCTCTTTGTTCTCCCTGGTTTTAAATAACTTTTTGATATCTGCCTTAATTTCATTATTTACCCAGGAGTCATTCAGGAGCAGGCTGTTCAATTTCTATGAAATTGTGTGGTTTTGAGTGAGTTTCTTTGTCTTGAGTTCTAATTTGATTGCACTGTGGTCTGAGAGTGTGTTATGGTTTCAGTTCTTTTGCATTTGCTGAGGAGTGTGTTACCTTCAATTATGTGGTCGATTTTATAATAAGTTCCATGTGGCACCGAGAGGAATATATATTCTGTTGATTTGGGGTAGAGAGTTCTGTAGATGTCTACTAGGTCCACTTGATCCAGAGCTGAGTTCAAGTCCTGAATATCTTTGTTAATTTTCTGTCTCATTGATCTGTCTAATATTGACNATTTCATTATTTACCCAGGAGTCATTCAGGAGCAGGCTGTTCAATTTCTATGAAATTGTGTGGTTTTGAGTGAGTTTCTTTGTCTTGAGTTCTAATTTGATTGCACTGTGGTCTGAGAGTGTGTTATGGTTTCAGTTCTTTTGCATTTGCTGAGGAGTGTGTTACCTTCAATTATGTGGTCGATTTTATAATAAGTTCCATGTGGCACCGAGAGGAATATATATTCTGTTGATTTGGGGTAGAGAGTTCTGTAGATGTCTACTAGGTCCACTTGATCCAGAGCTGAGTTCAAGTCCTGAATATCTTTGTTAATTTTCTGTCTCATTGATCTGTCTAATATTGACAGTGGGGTGTTAAAGTCTCCCACTGCTATTGTGTGGGAGTCTAACTCTCTTTGTAGGTCTCTAATAACTTGTTTTATGCATCTGGGTGGTCCTGTATTGGGTGCATATATATTCAGAATACTTAGCACTTCTCGTTGAGTTGTTCTCTTTACCATTATGTATGCCCTTCTTTGTCTTTTTTATCTTTGTTGGTTTAAAGTCTCTTTTGTCAGAGACTAGGATTGCACTCCCTGCTTTTTTTTGGCTTTCCATTTGTTTGGTAAATTTTCCTCCATCCCTTTATTTTGAGCCAGTGTGTGTCTTTGTATGTATGATGGGTCTCCTGGATATAGCACACCAATAGGTCTTGACTCCTTATCCAATTTGCTAGTCTGTGTCTTTTAATTGGGACATTTAGCCCATTTATATTTAAGAATAGTATTGTTATGTATGAATTTGATCCTGTCATCATGATGCTATTAGGTTATTTTGCACTCTGGTTGATTCAGTTTCTTCTTAGTGTCATTGGTCTTTATATTCTGGTGTGTTTCTGCAGTGGCTGGTCCTGGCTTTTCCTTTCCATATTTAGTGCTTCTTTCATGAGCTCTTGCAGGGCAGACCTGGTGGTAACAAAATCCCTCAGCATTTGCTTGTCTGTAAAGGATTTTATTTCTCCTTCACTTATGAAGCTTAGTTTGGCTAGATATGAAATTCCAGGCTGAAAATTCTTTCCTTTAGGAATGTTTAATATTAGCCTCCCGTCTCTTCTGGCTTGTAGAATTTCTGCTGAGATGTCTGCTATTAGTCTGATGGGCTTCCCTTTGTAGGTGACCCAGCCTTTCTCTCTGGCTGCCCTTAACAGTTTTTCCTTCATTTCGACCTTGGAGAATCTGATAATTATGTGTCTTGGGCGTGATCTTCTCATGGAATATCTTAATGGTGTTCTCTGTATTTCATGGCTGGGGAAGTTCTTCTGGATAATATCCTGAAGTATGTTTTCCAGCTTGTTTTCATTCTCCCTGTCTCTAGTCCCCAGGAAGGCTGGGACCAAGCTTTGTTCTCTTGCCCCATGCTATGCTGTAGGGGTCAAGGTATTCTCCTCTGCTGGCAACAACACTCTGGAAGGGAGGTAAGGGGATCATGAAGGAATCCTTGCTGCAGGGTTCCACGGACAAGTGTGCACCACCAAGGCGGTAGGGTGTCCACAGGCAAGTGTGCACTGGTACAGTGGTGGGGGAGGGTGGCAGGCAAGTGTGCAACAGCTTGTTTTGTTTTGTTTTTAGAAAATGTGTTAAGAGGCTGGGTGTGGTGGCTCACACCTGTAATCCCAGCACTTTGGGATGCCAAGGCAGGCAGATTACCCGAGGTCTGGAGTTTAAGATCAGCCTGGCCAACATGATGAAACCCTGTCTCTACTAAAAAATACAAAAAATTAGCCGGGCGTGGTGGAACATACTTGTAATCCCAGCTACTAGGGAGGGTGGGGCAGGAGAATCTCTTGAATCCAGGAGGCAGAGGTTGTAGTGAGCCAAGATCATGCCACTGCACTCCAGCCTGGGCGACAGAGTGAGACTCCATCTCAAAAAAAAAAAAAGAAAATTTATTAAGAAATTAATTTGGCTAATCTGTGGCCTATAAAATATTAGGTTTTAGGACTTGGGAGGTAATTTATGCTTAGGACATATAGAAATAAGTTCTTTTTTTTAGAGTAATACATATATTTGAAATTGCTTATTTTATTTATATGTTATTTGTGTGTATGTATGTCTTTGTGTTTTATCTATCAAATGCTGAGTTGTTTCTTTGGCTTCATATAACCATAATTCATGCATTCAAAAGAGCTCATCTTCAAAATTGCTTAAAAATTTTGCTTCAACTGTAAATTTAAGTATTACTGTATATATTTTCTATTTGCATTTGCTTAAGCATATCTTCTCATCCATTTATTATAAATTTCTGTTACATATATATTAATGGCATCTTTTGTATATATTTTCTAACCAAGTCAATATGTTTAATATTAAATTTTACATATAATTAAAATGTTATTCAATAATATTAAATGCTCAATTTAATATTAAATTTTATATGATGTGATTAAAATTAGTGTTTTTTATCTGCAATACTATGTTATGTTTACTTTCTTATAGACATCAGAGGCTGTCATGAATTTTTCCCTTTGTAAATAACACGATTATTTTCCTTGCCAATAAGTCCTGAGCATTTAAAAAAAAATCTTTGTAGTTCAAAACGTTTGCTGGTATCTATTCATATTAATTTTCTTACATCATATTCATCTTCTTCTTCCTAAGTGCAGTAAGTTTCTTCAAACTGCTTTCACAGGTTTTATTTTCCCTTTATATTTTCCTCTCTTAATATTTTCAGAAAAATTTATTGATTATAATTTGCTTTTATTTATGTTTTAATCATCAAGCTCCTTTCTAAGAAATACCTATAATCATTTACTTAAAAGGATTTTGTCGTATCTTTCCTCTCTTGCATCATTTTATTTTATTTAATCTTGTTTATCTTCTTTATGATGGAGAGATACAGAAATTTTTCTTCATGTCATTGATTAAAATGTCTACAGATTCAAGTAGAACTTCTGTTTTTTACTATCTCCAATATGGATTTCAGACGTCGTGCAAATAAAATAGGATATTATGTGTGGACATGTATGTGTATACATTTTCAAAGGAAAGGATGTTTTTATCTACTTGCCAATATGTAACTGTATATTTCAATACTAGCCCAGATAAAATATCGTTACTCAATTTTATATTGATATAAACTTGAATCTTGGTGTTTGTGGCAGTCAATAAGGAAAGAGAACTATATTTCCCTTTTAATAGCTAGTTGACCATAGTAAGGTTTTGCCTCTAAAACATTATTTTCTTTCTAAGGTTTTTATGAATATTTAGTAAAAGTCAAAACACTCAGAATTAAAGATAAAATTTGAAACTATTGCCAAATTTTCAGCAGGATTGACATCTCATACAATTAACATAAGAACTGCAATCTGGAACTAATGAAGACTTCTGTCAGTACCAAAAACCTGATTGCTGGCCAGACGTCATACTGATTGCTAGCCAGACGTCATATAAAACTGGAGCCTGCCTGGCCTTCTGTTACTCTAATGTTGTACAGTAGCAGTATGCATATGTCCTGTACAACATCTTTTTTCTTACACTGTTTGAGATGCACCAGGGGGACAATAGGCAAGAATATTAGAACCCAAACAAGAAACCAAATTGTTCATACAGAGGTTCCTAGAAAAGCACTGTACTGCTCCCTCCACCAGAAGTGTCCAAAATGTGGTAGGGGTACATTAAAGGGCAGAATGGAAGAAGTACAATAGAGATGTGATAGATGGGTAAGATCTTTCCTGAGGCTTTTAACAATTAAAATGATAAAACCATGTAGGCAGCATTGAGGATGTTATTTTATGTGGGACAAAAGGGCAGACATTAAACACATTTAAAATATGTATCTTACTTTAATTGCTTAGTAAAATAAGGGAAAGTGATAAGTTAGCTCTGAACTATACAATTTAAATTGGAATTTCATTTACCAAGAACAATTTCCTCTTTACCCTCATTCTTCAAACAATATCAAAACACTGTATATAAAGATAAATCGATAATTGATCTGTGAGTCATCTAACTTAACTGATAGATGTTCCCGACCATTTAATCCAAAGCTATGACCCTTGGACCAATAAATCATGATGTTTTACATTGTTCACAGCTATTTTCTCATACAAGTAAAGCAAAATAATATAAAATATAATGTAATAGTTGAACCTATGTATTTTAACTCTCATTTAATATAAGAGATGACCTTTGCAGAATATCCTTAAGGGGGAAAAAAGTAAGACATTTGGAGAAATACCAAACAATCTAATGCATCTGTAGTTTAAAGAAAAAAAAGGGTTGTTTCTTTTCATACCCTTTTAAACAACCAATGCATATTGATTCTGGAGGTACTGCACCTGCATATTTAAGAGTCAAACAATTTTGAGTCATCTTTAAATAAAATATGATTTTATACTTATATTTTATTGCTTAGGTTACAAAATTATAATTAGATACTTTGAGAGTAATATTTTAGGAAAATAGTTTTAGGTCTTTAAATCTAGACATAAAACGTAGGTAGTTACCAATAGAAATTTTGCTCTTCAAATTCTTTCCTCTAAATACATTGTATTAATGATATATACTACTGTAGTAGTTGTATTTCAATTATTGGATTCAGTTGCATTCCAAAGTCTTATGCTATATTAATTCTATTGTATTAGTACAAATGTACTGCATATAAATATATTCTATACATTATATATTAATTGTAAAATTAATATAGATTTAATATTCTAGCCAGTATCTCTTTTTTGAAATGCAGTTTATACTTTCTAAACCACACATAATATATTTAACACTAATAAGGCACCTTTTGACTTTGAGTCCATCTGCTGACATTTCCTAGGTTTAATAAATGGCCCATAAATGTTTAAAGAAGAAATGTGAGGTATGATCAATTACCTTCTAGGGAAGGAGAATACACTTTCAGACACTTAGCAGTGGGGTAAGAAAAGCTGCGTTTAGCCTGTCTTAATCCTACTTCTGTGGCTAGTGAGGAAGCCTTTCTCACAAGGACCCTTAGAGTAAAGCGGTTGTTAAACTGGGAACATGTATGCTTACACTCTGCCTTCTTAATTTAATAACTTTTTAAAAAACTTTTCTACACAGTTATATATATGTAAATCAACTTTTAAAAAAGTTTAAAACTTTTCTACACAGTTATATATATTTAAATCAATAAAATAAATATTGATAATTAATAAAGGTGAGGTTACCAGGTTTAATAAAATTAAAGCAACTTTTTCATGATGATGATATAAAATGGCTGTTTTAAATAATCAATTGCACTGATCTCATTACTAACAGTTTTAAATTTAAGAATCCAATAATTTTTAAAATCTCATTATATTACTATATTGATGTGATAGTATTTAGTACTTAAGAAGACGAATAAAGAACAAAGAAGATTTGGAGAGAATTCTAGGAATCTTTATTATGATGCTTGCAAAGGCCTTGTAAAGGCATAAAGATTAATGAAGTTGAGATGAGAGTACGTGAGTATAGTTGGACATATTTTTCACCCAATTTACATAAAATGTTTTCTCTGATGTGTATTTTCGAGCAAAATCTCAGTCTTCATTATGGTTAACCTTTCTTTTCACTTTCTCTACTTAGTAACACATATATCAGAGAACTGAAAATGCTCATATCTACAAAGAAGAGAATAGCATATTAAACCAATATAAGAGGTCTGTGAAGATTATATTTTGTGGTGAGAATTCTAGATATTATCTGTTTCTTCAGTGTCATTAGAAGAGAACATTTTCCCTCTCTGCAAGTACAAAAAATTATTTATTGTACAAAAATAATTCTACCATCATGTATTCTATGATATTTTTTGTAGTTTTATAGCTGCACTTTAAATTATTTCACTTTTATTGAAGATAATTTTTAAAAATATCAATAATGCAAACTTTTAAACTTATAAAAAATTAAAAGTGATTAAAACTATAGTGCATGAAAAACTTCTAGATTATAGGGTGACACAGAAAACATGAATTATTTTGAACTGCCTATTCTAAAGATGTGGGATGGATGTGTCATCCTTTTTTTTCTTCCTAAAGTATCCCAGAGACTAGAGTACTGGGTCCAAAGTAAATCTAACAGGAATGGTTTTATAGATTGTGAAATTGAGGTCTAACAATGTCAAGACAGAAGGCCATAGAACAAATCAATGGATCAGAAAGGACAGGAACTTGGAAATTTCTCTTACTCTCACTATTACTCAGTAAAAAGATGTGGAAAAATGAAGTTAAATGGTGACAATTACCTTGTGAGTTAAGATTGTGCAGATGGCCAGTATATATAATATTTTGGATGTGTATTTCTGTCTTTTTTTTTTAATTTGTCAGTTTCTTCTTCTTATATGTTTATGCTTAGTTTCTATTTGACAAGTTTTCCCTTTCCTCAGTTACTCAGTCTTAGGTTCATAGATATCTTTCAGGCAGATACATGAAAAAAAAAATAGGCAGAACCAATTACAATGAAACAGGAAAATAGTCTAATAAGCAGAAATTGATACCATATTTATTGCCATTTAAATGGAATTTTTTATTTTTTTGTATTAAAGATAAATAATACATTGATGTGTGCTAAGTAATTACATATTTTTACTTCATTTATGATATATTATGGATCCTTTACTTAAGATATTTTATCATAAGCATCTTTATTTTTGTGTGTTTGGTTTATAAATTTTATTTCCTAATATGCTTATAAAATTTTAAACTTTGAGGCTGCAAAAATGTGGGAAGTAATTGAGACTCCAGATCTTCTTGCAAATATATTCCTGTTTCTGAATAGCATATTGCACTCCTTTGCCCTGAAGCTTCTGGATACACTCAGATGAAGTTCAGTTTACTATCTGCCTACTCTGCGATGAAGACTACCCTGATAACAATGAGAAAACATTCTAACAGGGCATGAGAATGCTCTCAGACTGAACAACAATACCGGATCTTAGAAGACAGTAGAGTAACGACTTCAAATCCCTGAAGGCATTTAATTTTCAACCTTGAAAAGTAAACTGATGATAAGTAAAATTGACAATAAAGTATGCTAAACAAATTCAACTTAAAAATAGCATTTTAGAAGTACAGTATGAATATGAAGAAAAATAAACATAGTTTGCACAAAATAATGGAACCCAAAGAACAGAGTAGAAAAAGAACAGATGGATTCCATTTAATGCCTACCATTGACTAAAAGGCATTATGGAAGGGATCTTCTGTTTATGTAAAGATTGTAAAGAGATATGTAATGTAATGAGAAATGACTATTGAGGCAGGAAAACTATAGCCTAAAATCCAGCTAACTAAGCATATTTAATGACATTTATATAGTGAGCAGGCTGATTTGGAGGGAGGAGTAAACAGATCTTGTGGAATGCCCCAAGTGAGATATTGGATGGAAGATTAGGTGAGGTCAAAGCTGAAACATAAGGCATATTTGTATATGTAAATTTCCGCCTGTGCGATTGGACACTTTTGAGAAGTGTAAACCTCTTCTTCCCCTCACTGGCATGGAGGTTGATGTGCTTATTTCCCAGAGTTAGCAGCGTCACATTGCTCTTTCTGTGCTACTTATCTGTATCCCTGCAAGGATAGGTTTTATGCTGAATGGCTTTGAGGTTCATGCCTTTGCGTGTATTCATCAGTTGAGTTAGGACTGTGTTGCTCTGTAGCCCACTTTTCTTGATGGCCTCTGAGGAGGAAGACTATCCACTGAAGGTGAATAGAGAGATATCTATACTTGGCCAAATTCACTCAAGTGAGAAAATGCAATATGACATTTTTAAACATGCAAGGAATCACAAAACAGTATGTCTCTTGTAACCTCTTTTTTGGGGGGGCTGTGCTGAGGAAGAAACTTAAAAAAAGAAATGGCATCCATGAAACAAGAGATTCCCAATGGTGAGTCGTGAAGTTAATTTGCATTATTAACACCTGGTCAGTCAAAGTTAGAATAGAAAGATCAGGGACTATGAAAGAGTGGCATCCAATGGGGAAAAAGTTACCCGATATGCCTGGGCGTTTGGAACAACGATTGTGCCTTGACAGGTATGCTGGAGCATATTAAAAAAATACCCAGGAAGACATAGATAACCCAAATGAGTAATAATTTCAGAGAAACTTTTACAATAGAAACCTAATCCTAATACATTACATAAATGATAACGTAATCATCCAACAATTTCAATATTGGTAAGACGAGTAGGTTAACAGGTTTGGGCCACAGGGAAGAGGAGAAGATTTAAAAGTGCTAAATCACTCTAACAGGATATCAACAAATGCTCTGATAATTGTATCAAGAAGTGTTTACTCCAAGAAGTAAGACTGGTGGTAGGGAATTTGGGGAAAGGACATTACTATTTTTGACATTTGTCTTTTAACATTAAGTAATGTTTTAAAATATGTACTTTATTTTTAAAAAATAAAAATAGACCGGGCACGGTGGCTCATGCCTGTAATCCCAGCACTTTGGGAGGCCGTGGTGGGTGGATCAAGAGGTCAAGAGATTGAGACCATGCTGACCAACATAATGAAATACCGTCTCTACTAAAAAAAAAAAAATACAAAAATTAGCTGGGCATGGTGGCGCACACCTGTAGTCCTAGCTACTTGGCAGGCTGAGACTGAAGAATCACTTGAATCTGGGAGGCGGAGGTTGCAGTGAGCCGAGATCACACCACTGCACTCCAGCCTGGCAACAGAGTGAGACTCCATCTCAAAAAAATAATAATAAAATAAATATAAATAATTTTTGAAATAATCTACATATTTTGAGGATCTGGTTAGTTTATATTGCTTTCTTATACATTTTATTCTTCTAATAACATAATTATTAGTCCATAGAGTTTCATAAGACATATCTTCTTATCTACATTTTTTCAGATAGGAGTTTGTATCTAGGAGATGTTAAATAACTTGCCTAGTCACGTTTTTTAAGTGGTGTAAGGAGTAGAATCTGAGCTTTTTCTGGTTCAGTGTTCTATTTATATACATTGCTGTTAATTATGATTTTGGTTGTGAGTTTAATATACTTTCTACACAAGGATTTATTTTACTGGGATTGTCTAAATGCAATGTTTTATCTTCATTGAGGAAATACTTGTATAATATGATATGCCAAAACAGATGAAAAAATTCTCACTCAGTAATTCCTATTTAAATTGTCAAAAACACTGAGGCTCTTGAGTGGATCTTATCAAGCTGGATGAATTTATAACTAGGTTTATATCAATGTTCAACTGCTGACAACATAAAATTGTTTTTTTAAACATTGAATTGTAGGAAAAATGTGTTTTGTGGCAAGTTAGAAAACAGTAGAAAATGAACTGTCCCTGTGGAGATCTGCACTGTGTACAAGAATAGTTCTCTCTTGTCCTGTAGTGTTAACATCAAGGATACTTTAGGCACCTGTGAGACATGATCTCAACCATGCTCATAGCTCCTAGGACTCAGCTCATAGGATTCAAAGAAGCTATGGGAACAAGTGGCCTTAACAAAAGATAATTTAGGCTCTCAGATCATACATCCAATTGTGTCACGATCCTTGTATTCAAGCTTGATTAAAGTGATAAATTATAGGTGCAAAGCTGATGGACACTGCATAAACACAATATGTGAATTGAATGATGAATTACATATATATACACACACATACGTGTGTGTGTATATATATGTATGTGTATGTATATATATATATATAACAGAAGAACAGGACCAAGGAAATAGCATAACATGTAGCTAATCTCTTTTTTTCTGTGTTGGAGTTGTGAGTTTTATTTCCTCTGGCCTAATGAAAAAAAAACCGTTTTACTGACTATAGAAAGAATGTGTTGTAAAAGATACCCATCTAAACAGACGACTTCAACATAAATATAAAAAACANAAATATTGATAATTAATAAAGGTGAGGTTACCAGGTTTAATAAAATTAAAGCAACTTTTCATGATGATGATATAAAATGGCTGTTTTAAATAATCAATTGCACTGATCTCATTACTAACAGTTTTAAATTTAAGAATCCAATAATTTTAAAATCTCATTATATTACTATATTGATGTGATAGTATTTAGTACTTAAGAAGACGAATAAAGAACAAAGAAGATTTGGAGAGAATTCTAGGAATCTTTATTATGATGCTTGCAAAGGCCTTGTAAAGGCATAAAGATTAATGAAGTTGAGATGAGAGTACGTGAGTATAGTTGGACATATTTTCACCCAATTTACATAAAATGTTTTCTCTGATGTGTATTTTCGAGCAAAATCTCAGTCTTCATTATGGTTAACCTTTCTTTTCACTTTCTCTACTTAGTAACACATATATCAGAGAACTGAAAATGCTCATATCTACAAAGAAGAGAATAGCATATTAAACCAATATAAGAGGTCTGTGAAGATTATATTTTGTGGTGAGAATTCTAGATATTATCTGTTTCTTCAGTGTCATTAGAAGAGAACATTTTCCCTCTCTGCAAGTACAAAAAATTATTTATTGTACAAAATAATTCTACCATCATGTATTCTATGATATTTTTTGTAGTTTTATAGCTGCACTTTAAATTATTTCACTTTTATTGAAGATAATTTTAAAATATCAATAATGCAAACTTTTAAACTTATAAAAAATTAAAAGTGATTAAAACTATAGTGCATGAAAACTTCTAGATTATAGGGTGACACAGAAAACATGAATTATTTTGAACTGCCTATTCTAAAGATGTGGGATGGATGTGTCATCCTTTTTTTTCTTCCTAAAGTATCCCAGAGACTAGAGTACTGGGTCCAAAGTAAATCTAACAGGAATGGTTTTATAGATTGTGAAATTGAGGTCTAACAATGTCAAGACAGAAGGCCATAGAACAAATCAATGGATCAGAAAGGACAGGAACTTGGAAATTTCTCTTACTCTCACTATTACTCAGTAAAAGATGTGGAAAATGAAGTTAAATGGTGACAATTACCTTGTGAGTTAAGATTGTGCAGATGGCCAGTATATATAATATTTTGGATGTGTATTTCTGTCTTTTTTTTTTAATTTGTCAGTTTCTTCTTCTTATATGTTTATGCTTAGTTTCTATTTGACAAGTTTTCCCTTTCCTCAGTTACTCAGTCTTAGGTTCATAGATATCTTTCAGGCAGATACATGAAAAAAAAAATAGGCAGAACCAATTACAATGAAACAGGAAAATAGTCTAATAAGCAGAAATTGATACCATATTTATTGCCATTTAAATGGAATTTTTTATTTTTTTGTATTAAAGATAAATAATACATTGATGTGTGCTAAGTAATTACATATTTTACTTCATTTATGATATATTATGGATCCTTTACTTAAGATATTTTATCATAAGCATCTTTATTTTGTGTGTTTGGTTTATAAATTTTATTTCCTAATATGCTTATAAAATTTTAAACTTTGAGGCTGCAAAATGTGGGAAGTAATTGAGACTCCAGATCTTCTTGCAAATATATTCCTGTTTCTGAATAGCATATTGCACTCCTTTGCCCTGAAGCTTCTGGATACACTCAGATGAAGTTCAGTTTACTATCTGCCTACTCTGCGATGAAGACTACCCTGATAACAATGAGAAAACATTCTAACAGGGCATGAGAATGCTCTCAGACTGAACAACAATACCGGATCTTAGAAGACAGTAGAGTAACGACTTCAAATCCCTGAAGGCATTTAATTTTCAACCTTGAAAAGTAAACTGATGATAAGTAAAATTGACAATAAAGTATGCTAAACAAATTCAACTTAAAATAGCATTTTAGAAGTACAGTATGAATATGAAGAAAATAAACATAGTTTGCACAAAATAATGGAACCCAAAGAACAGAGTAGAAAAGAACAGATGGATTCCATTTAATGCCTACCATTGACTAAAAGGCATTATGGAAGGGATCTTCTGTTTATGTAAAGATTGTAAAGAGATATGTAATGTAATGAGAAATGACTATTGAGGCAGGAAAACTATAGCCTAAAATCCAGCTAACTAAGCATATTTAATGACATTTATATAGTGAGCAGGCTGATTTGGAGGGAGGAGTAAACAGATCTTGTGGAATGCCCCAAGTGAGATATTGGATGGAAGATTAGGTGAGGTCAAAGCTGAAACATAAGGCATATTTGTATATGTAAATTTCCGCCTGTGCGATTGGACACTTTTGAGAAGTGTAAACCTCTTCTTCCCCTCACTGGCATGGAGGTTGATGTGCTTATTTCCCAGAGTTAGCAGCGTCACATTGCTCTTTCTGTGCTACTTATCTGTATCCCTGCAAGGATAGGTTTTATGCTGAATGGCTTTGAGGTTCATGCCTTTGCGTGTATTCATCAGTTGAGTTAGGACTGTGTTGCTCTGTAGCCCACTTTTCTTGATGGCCTCTGAGGAGGAAGACTATCCACTGAAGGTGAATAGAGAGATATCTATACTTGGCCAAATTCACTCAAGTGAGAAAATGCAATATGACATTTTAAACATGCAAGGAATCACAAAACAGTATGTCTCTTGTAACCTCTTTTTTGGGGGGGCTGTGCTGAGGAAGAAACTTAAAAAAAGAAATGGCATCCATGAAACAAGAGATTCCCAATGGTGAGTCGTGAAGTTAATTTGCATTATTAACACCTGGTCAGTCAAAGTTAGAATAGAAAGATCAGGGACTATGAAAGAGTGGCATCCAATGGGGAAAAGTTACCCGATATGCCTGGGCGTTTGGAACAACGATTGTGCCTTGACAGGTATGCTGGAGCATATTAAAAAAATACCCAGGAAGACATAGATAACCCAAATGAGTAATAATTTCAGAGAAACTTTTACAATAGAAACCTAATCCTAATACATTACATAAATGATAACGTAATCATCCAACAATTTCAATATTGGTAAGACGAGTAGGTTAACAGGTTTGGGCCACAGGGAAGAGGAGAAGATTTAAAAGTGCTAAATCACTCTAACAGGATATCAACAAATGCTCTGATAATTGTATCAAGAAGTGTTTACTCCAAGAAGTAAGACTGGTGGTAGGGAATTTGGGGAAAGGACATTACTATTTTGACATTTGTCTTTTAACATTAAGTAATGTTTTAAAATATGTACTTTATTTTAAAAAATAAAATAGACCGGGCACGGTGGCTCATGCCTGTAATCCCAGCACTTTGGGAGGCCGTGGTGGGTGGATCAAGAGGTCAAGAGATTGAGACCATGCTGACCAACATAATGAAATACCGTCTCTACTAAAAAAAAAAAAATACAAAATTAGCTGGGCATGGTGGCGCACACCTGTAGTCCTAGCTACTTGGCAGGCTGAGACTGAAGAATCACTTGAATCTGGGAGGCGGAGGTTGCAGTGAGCCGAGATCACACCACTGCACTCCAGCCTGGCAACAGAGTGAGACTCCATCTCAAAAAAATAATAATAAAATAAATATAAATAATTTTGAAATAATCTACATATTTTGAGGATCTGGTTAGTTTATATTGCTTTCTTATACATTTTATTCTTCTAATAACATAATTATTAGTCCATAGAGTTTCATAAGACATATCTTCTTATCTACATTTTTTCAGATAGGAGTTTGTATCTAGGAGATGTTAAATAACTTGCCTAGTCACGTTTTTTAAGTGGTGTAAGGAGTAGAATCTGAGCTTTTCTGGTTCAGTGTTCTATTTATATACATTGCTGTTAATTATGATTTTGGTTGTGAGTTTAATATACTTTCTACACAAGGATTTATTTTACTGGGATTGTCTAAATGCAATGTTTTATCTTCATTGAGGAAATACTTGTATAATATGATATGCCAAAACAGATGAAAAAATTCTCACTCAGTAATTCCTATTTAAATTGTCAAAACACTGAGGCTCTTGAGTGGATCTTATCAAGCTGGATGAATTTATAACTAGGTTTATATCAATGTTCAACTGCTGACAACATAAAATTGTTTTTTTAAACATTGAATTGTAGGAAAATGTGTTTTGTGGCAAGTTAGAAAACAGTAGAAAATGAACTGTCCCTGTGGAGATCTGCACTGTGTACAAGAATAGTTCTCTCTTGTCCTGTAGTGTTAACATCAAGGATACTTTAGGCACCTGTGAGACATGATCTCAACCATGCTCATAGCTCCTAGGACTCAGCTCATAGGATTCAAAGAAGCTATGGGAACAAGTGGCCTTAACAAAAGATAATTTAGGCTCTCAGATCATACATCCAATTGTGTCACGATCCTTGTATTCAAGCTTGATTAAAGTGATAAATTATAGGTGCAAAGCTGATGGACACTGCATAAACACAATATGTGAATTGAATGATGAATTACATATATATACACACACATACGTGTGTGTGTATATATATGTATGTGTATGTATATATATATATATAACAGAAGAACAGGACCAAGGAAATAGCATAACATGTAGCTAATCTCTTTTTTTCTGTGTTGGAGTTGTGAGTTTTATTTCCTCTGGCCTAATGAAAAAAAAACCGTTTTACTGACTATAGAAAGAATGTGTTGTAAAAGATACCCATCTAAACAGACGACTTCAACATAAATATAAAAAACAAAAAGTGTATGTATGTATATATGTGTGGTTGTGGGATTAATTACCAATCCCTGTTCACTAAAGATACTGGGGATCTTTTCTACCTTGGTCCTGTCTAGAACTCTTTTTTCTTTATTTTGAAAATTTGTTAATTTTCTCCTACTAAGACAGTTATAAATCAGTTCACATTTTTTTGAGGTAGATCTTTGGATAAAAATAATATCATCTTTGCAAAGAATTCTGGTTTTATATAATTATTTAAATTTCAGTTATTAATATGCAAAAATGCCTTTGACTTCTTTTAAATAACTTTGATTTTCCAATTTTTATTGTCATGGAGATTTTGGAGTTGATGGAGACATGACTCCTATTGTGTCCAAATATTTTTGCTAATAACTTATCTTTTACTGAGATGGGACACTCTCACAGTTATTTTTATCAAATTGTAAATTCTGTTCTTATTTTGCTACTTTGGCCAGAGTTCTGTCAAGGGGCAGCAGCTGCGAGTAAAAATTATGAAGTTTAGTTGTTTGGACATCTCATCACATTTATAAGTTTTGTGTATACATAAGAGGAAAAGACAGTGACACAGTTCCTACATTTGCTTTGAATATTTTGTCAAAAATTGTATTAAGACTTTATGCTAGTCAGCTTTTCTATATGTCTCCTTTAAAAAATATTTTGTTTTACACATATCTGAGCACTGAGAATATGCTAAATTGAATACTTTGAGTTCGCTGTATAGGAGGCCCCAAGGAAGTGAGGCAATAGACAATAAACACCTAAACCAACAGAAAAGAACATTGTGACCGGAAGTCATGATTTTAACAACAATTTTGAGGAAATGCAATATTTTAAAGATTCCTCTAAATTATTAAAGCACATTTATTTTCACTAACAGTGTGGCAAGCAAATAATTCCTTCCTTGTTTTTTGATCTTTGCATTAGTTTCTTGGGGATACATCGGAAGAAACTTTTCTATGAAGTACCACAAACTTGGTGGCTTAAATCAAGAGAAATGTATTCTCTCATTACTCTGGGTGCTATAATTCATTCTGAGGAAGAATCCTTCCTTTCCTCTTTCTAGCTTCTGGTGGTTGCTGGCAGTCCCTGGCATTCCTTGACTTATAGCTGTATCACTCCAATTTCAGCCTTTGTTTTCACATATCCTCCTTCCCTCAGTGTGTGTCTGTCTTCACAGGTCTTTGTTTTTTTCTGGTTTTTGTTTGTTTGTTTGTTTGTTTTTGAGACAGGGTCTTATTTTGTCACCCAGGCTACAGAGCAGTGGCACAGTCATGCGTCACTGCAGCCTCAATCTCCTGGGCTCAAGCAATTCTCCCACCTCCATCTCCTGAGTAGCTGGGATTACAGGTGCACGTCACCATGTCTGGCTAGTTTTTAAAATTTTTGTAGAGTAGGGTCTCACTATGCTGCCCAAGCTGGTCTCAAACTCCTGGTCTCAAGTGATCCTCCTACCTTGACCTCCCAAAGTGCTGGGATTATTTGTGTAAGCCACTGCACCTGACTGTCACAGGCCTTCTTATAAGGACAGCAACCATAACATAGGGCCAACCATGAACCAATATGGCCTGGTCTTAACTAAGGATATCTTCAACCACTCCATTTCCAAATAAGATCACATTTATATAGCTTTATTTGAGGCTTAAACGTTCATAATTTTAATACGTTTTTATTTGAAAGTGAGTATTAAATAGTTTCTTTTAGTAGAAATTAGTGTTTGTTAGAATATATAAAGAGCTTTGTAATCAGATAGATGTGTTCAAATTCCTTCCTTCTCTTTTGACCTTGAGCCAGTTAGTGATCCACCGATTTTTTGTAAAATCCAGTTACTAATTATCTCAGGTAAATTCAGATGACCTGACTGATTCAAACCCAAGAAATTGCTGGTAGATGTCATTTCCTCCTTCTTTATATCTGTATTGTTAAAGGAAGAGAGACTCTAAGAAATGTACCCAGAGACAAGTGATTATTTTGTCAAGCTAGGGAAGATAATGCAACATTATAAAGTCATTTGGACTGATTTTCTTTTCTATTCATATTTTCTACTAGGGAAATAATTTGTAAATAAATTCTTTGTCTTCAGAGTAGGATAATAAATGCCATGCATAAAAGGCTTGTTCTCCTAAGCATTGGCCTAAGAAGAAGTTGTCAGGATTTGGATAAATCTCCCCATTACTGAGACATTGACCTCATCCTTCAGGGATGACTCAAATATCAATAATGTAGTTAATATTCATTTTTTATTTGTCTGGACTGAAGAATTGTTATGATCTGAAAGGGGATTTTTAAGGAAACTGCAAGTGATTTACTGATGGATGACTTACTACTGCTTACTGGTATCCTTAATGTCCCACTGGGCTACATTTTCTCTGACTTGGGGCAATTACTGCTCCTTCCTTCCTTCCTTCCTTCCTTCCTTCCTTCCTTCCTTCCTTCTTTTTTTCTCATGACCAGACCAAAATACCTCTGTTGATTTATTCAGCCCCCATCATGCCTGCACTGATGAGGATTATCTGCTTAGATCCCCATTCTCACAGTTAAACCAGACCCAACTTGGCTTTCTATAAAGATGCTATGTAGTTTAATTTAACAGCTGGAGTTTGACCATACTCTTTTATCTTAGTTCCTGGTAATGTAGCATAATACTTAGCAAGAAAATTTTGGTCCCTTTATTATATTTTCAGAAATCCCAAGAACAGAAAATGCTAAATTATCCAATAGATCTGTACTTTTAAAATATCTCTATATGACTTTTAAATGATTTGAGAGTAGAAAACTTTCTTCAATATTACTATGTTTAAAAAATTCCTATAAAATTGATTTTATTCCTTGAACTCTGTCAAATGTCTGCGAAGATATTAGCATCTATATATTTTATATTAGCATCTGTATATTAGATGTTTTCATTGCCACCTGGGGCAATATAAAGGGAGTATAGAGAGGCAAGCGGTATAAATATATCCTTTAAAGTCTTCTACTGTGGTGATGGTGGGCTATGATACATGACAATTTAGAAAGTATTAAATTCATTTTATTAAACTCTGATCATTTTTGCAAATGTTTGTATACATATTGGTATAGTTTGAATATTTGTCCCCACCCAAAACTCATGTTGAATTGTAATCCCAAGTGCTGGAGGAAGTAGGGCCTGGTGGGATTTTTTATTAGTCCATTCTTACATTGCTATAAAGAACTACCAGAGACTGGATAATTTGTAAAGAAAGAGGTTTAATTGGCTTATGGTTCTGCAGGCAGTACAGGAAGCATTGCTGGGGAGGCCTCAGGAAACTAACAATCATGATGGAAGTCAAAGAGGGAGGAGGCACATATTACATGCCCAAAGCAGTAAGAAAAGAGTAAAGAGGGAGGTGCTACAAACTTTTAAACAACCAGACCTCATGAAAACTCACTCACTATCATGAGAACAGCAAGGATAAATCTACCCCCATGATCCAATCACCTCTCACCAGGCCCCTCATTCAACATTGCAATTCAACATGAGATTTGGGTGTGAACACAAATCCAAACAATATGATTCTAACCCTGGCCCCTCCCAAATCTCTTATTCTTCTCACATTGCAAAATAAAATAATCCCTTGTCAACAGTCGCCCATTCATAACTCATTTCAGCACTAACTCAGAAGTCGACAGTCCAAAATCTCATCTGAGAAAAGTCCTTTACACCTATGAGTCTGTAAAATCAAAAACAAGTTAGTTACTTCCAAGGTACAATCGGGGTACCAGCATTGGGTAAATACACTCATTCCAAAAGGAATAAGTCAGACCACACAAAGTGGCTTCAGGTCTCATGCAAATATGAAACCCAGCATATTAGTCATTAAATCTAAAAGCTCCAAAATAATCTCTTTTGACTCCATGTCTCACATCCAGGCCACACTGAGGCAAGGGACAGACTCCAAGGCCTTGGGCATCTCTTTGCTCACACATATGAACATATGCCATTAGCAGCAGCCAGAGCCATATCTTGAATGCTTTGCTCTTTAGAAATGTATTCCACTAGATGCCATAAATCATCTCTCTCTCAAGTTCAAAGTTCCACAGATCTCTAGGGCAGAGGCACAATGCCTCCAACCTTTTTGCTAATGAATAATAAAAGTGACCTTTGCTCCAGTTTCCAATAAGTTCCTTGTCTCCATCTGAGGCCTCCTCAGCCTGTACTTTATTGTCCATGTCACTATCAGCATTTTGGTCACAACCACTCAACAAGTCTCTAGGAAGTTCCAAACTTTCCCTCATCTTCCTGTCTTCTTGTGAGTCCTCCAAATTGTTCCAGTCTCTGACCATTACCCAGTTCCAAGGTTGCTTCCACATTTTCACATATCTTTATAGGAATACCTTACTTCCCAGTACTAGTTTTCTGTGTTAGTCTACTCTCACACTGCTATAAAGAAATACCTGAAACTGGGTAATTTGTAAAGGAAAGAGTTTTAATTGACTCACAGTTCCACAGGCTGTACAGGAATCATGGCTGGGGAGACCTCAGAAAACTTACAATTATGACAGAAGGCGAAGAGGAAGGAGGCAAGTCTTAAATGGCCAGAGCAGGAGGAAAAGAGTGAGGGAGGAGATGTTACACATTTCTAAACAACCAGACTTTGTGAGAACTCACTCACTATCATGAAAAGAACGAGGTGGAAATCCACCCCCATGATCCTATCACCTCCGGCCAGGCCCCTCATCCAACATTGGGAATTACAATTCAGCATGAAATTTGGGCTGGGACACAAATCCAAACCATATCAAAGACGTTGGTATCATAGGAGCAGATCCTTCATGGCTTGGTGCTGTCTTCACAATAGTGAGTGAGTTCTTGTGAGATCTGGTAATTTAAAAGTGTGTGGCAACCCCCACCACCACATTCACTCTCTTGCTTGTTCCTGCTTTTGCCATGTAATTTGTTTGCTCCCCTCTTCATCCTCTTCCACAATTGTAAACTTTCTGAGGCATCCCTAGAGGCTGAGCAAATACCAACACCGTGTTTCCTATAAACTCTGCAGAATGACGAGCCAATTAAACCTCTTTTCTATATACATTACCCCGTCTCAGATATTTCTTTATAGTAATGAAAGAAGGGCCTAATACACATGTAAAATAAAGAAACTGTCAGTTAGGATATTACAATCAAATAACTGGATACAACTTTCATTGTTTACATGAAATAAGGGTGTTATGGTTTAAATATTCAGTCTATTTTTTTTTTT
>NW_016811612.1:183438-191589 GCF_001698545.2 Rhinopithecus bieti
AATTATTTTATTTTTTTTTGAGACAGAGTCTTGCTTTGTTGCCCAGGCTGGAGTGCAGTGGCTGGATCTCAGCTCACTGCAAGCTCCGCCTCCCGGGTTCACGCCATTCTCCTGCCTCAGCCTCCCGAGTAGCTGGGACTACAGGCGCCCGCCTCGTCGCCCGGCTAGTTTTTTGTATTTTTAAGTAGAGACGGGGTTTCACCGTATTAGCCAGGATGGTCTCGATCTCCTGACCTCGTGATCCGCCCGTCTCGGCCTCCCAAAGTGCTGGGATTACAGGCTTGAGCCACCGCGCCCGGCCACCTCTTAATTCTTTGGCTAAGAGCCTCAGTGTTGCTAGTCCCGGGGTACAAAAAAGCCCTTTGTGATCTCCGTCTCCTGATCCTATCTAGTATGTTTGTCCTTCACTGAGCATTTCTTGCATTATCTTAAATTGAGTGTGCCATCGCTTTCCTGCTTGGCCCTAACTGACCTAAGAGCATTTTAATTGCTAAACTCAACTTTAGCTGCTGGGAATACAGGAGGAAAAAACACAATAAAACAGTAACTGCTCCCACAAAGGAAAGCTCAAAGCCAGATGGCTTCCCTGGTGAATTCTAGCAAATATTTTAAAAAGAAAAACAGAAACTATGAATATACTTTTAACAAAAAAGAGCTTTATAAAAAGAGATATTTTAAAACAACAATGATATATTTAGCTTACAAATCTATGAGGAGACAAGTTGTGCTCAATCTGATGGGTGATTTTTTTGGTCTTGGCTAAGCTCATGCAGGCATTTGCAGTCAGGTGCTTGTTGGCTAAAGCTAGGCTGGTACAGGATGCACTCAGCTGGGTAAGACTGTCTTTTCTCCATGTGATCTTTCAATCCCAAGCAGGGTGCCTGGGCTTGTTTGCATGACAACCAGGTAGAAGGAAGAAGCATACAAGGTTGCCTGGTATGTCAGCTAGGAAATGCATATCATTAATTATGCCATATTCCATTGGTCAAAGAAAGTTGTACCTGCCAGAGGCTCTCAATGGGAGGAATTATAAAGTCCTATTGCAAAGGTGAGGTACAGTTATGTATGAAATCTATTACAATTATCTAAATTCAATCTATACTTAGTTGTAAATCAACAAAGAAATCTTTACTCGTGAAAATGGCCCAACACTTTTACTTTTTTCTTAATCTTAAGCTTTTAGGAGTCTTTAAATATGTTTTGCATAAAAGTTATTTGTCAGACATATGCCTTGGGGCTATTTTCTCTTAATCTGCAGTTTGCTCATTTAGTTTCTTAATGGTTTATTTTGATAAGCACACAGTTTTAATTTTGATGAAGTTGTATTTATGATTTTTATATGGTTAGTGCTTTTTTGTAATATCCGAGATATCTTTGCATACCTCAAAATTGCAAAAATGATCTTTACACATTCTGCTAAAACATTATTTTATATTTTTTCATTTAGGTCTATGATGATCTTCAAATTAATTTTTGTTATAGTATGAGGTAGTAGTTGGGGTTCATTTATTTCCCATATAGTTATCTATTTCAGAACCATCTGCTGAAAACTTTCCCATCAAATTGCTTTGAATCTTGTCAAAAATTAATTGACTGTGTATGTGTGGATCTTTTTCTAGTCATTCTTTTTTTGGCATTGATCTATTTGTTTATACCTACACTATTACCACAGTCTTGGTTTTATAGTAATTCTTGAGATCAGATAATATAAATCCTCCAAGTTTGTTCCTCTTTTTCAAGACTGTTTCAGCTATTCTGTGTCCGTGGAATTTCCATATACATTTTATAAATTGCTGGTCCATTTATACAAAAAATGATTGCTGAGTTCTGATTAAGGGGGTATTGAATCTAAATAACTACATTAAACAGGCAAACAACTGACTTTAAAAATGAGCAGAATGCTTGAAAAAATACTTCACAAAATTTATACATGAATAGATTTAAGCTTGTGAAGTGGGGCTCAATATTATTAGGCATCTGGAGAATTTAAGTTAAAACTATGATGAAGTACTACTTTACACCAAAAAGAACTGCTGAGATCAAAACAAATGACAACAGGAAATAGGGGCAAGCGTGGAACAGCTGGGATTCTCTTTTTGGCAGTTTCCTAAAAACTAAACTTTCATCCTTCCTGTGGTACAGCATTGCCACTCTTCAGTAATCCCTCAGGAGAAATGAAGGCATCGGCCTCCAAAAAGAGCTGTATTCGAATGTTTCTGGTAGCTTTATTCACAGTTACCTAAAACTAGAAATAACCCAAATTACCTTAACAGGAGAATGAATGTGCAATTTGCAATCTACACATACGATTGAGTACTACTCAACAAAATGAAAAGGATTAATAAATTATTGATCCATATGACAACATGAGTAAATCTCAAAAAAAGTTGAGTGAAAGATGTCAGACAGAAAAGAGTTTATGTATACCCTATGATTTTATTTTATGTATATGAAGTTCAACAGCAGGAAAAACTAACCAATGGTGATAGATATATGACCAGTGATCGCAGTTAGGTTGGGAAAGTTTGGTGGAAAAGTGTATGAAGAAATTCTCTGGAGTGAAGGAAATATGATATATCTTAATTTGGGTGGTAGTCACACAAGTGTATACATTTGTCGAAACTCTTTGAACTGTGTACAATCTATAATTTCACTAATATAAGTTATAATTCAATAATAATAATGATAAAATATGACAAAACAAAAACAAATTATTCTTGAAGAATGTAAAGACTGCAGTTGTGCCTATGTGTACTGCTTTAGTCCTCCTTTAACTTTACTGCAGGACAAGGCAGAATAGGAGGAGCCTAGAGGACTCCCTCCTTTGCCAGTGTTGGGAAAAATTTCTTCCTTTTGCTAAAGCGTAATGACAAATAATTTCACTTCAACAATCAGGATTAAACATCAAGCCACGTTATCCGAACTACCTCCCAACACTTCTGCTTATTTTTACAATGTCTTTCAGTTCTGACAATAGCCTGTGGTATTTCTAACCTTTCATTCCTTGAAAACTCTTTGTTCAATGGTGCAAATTTTGCTCCCGTATATAGTAATAACTCTAAACCAACATGACTCAGAATCATGAGAACATAAGGCAACAATCAGTGTGAAATCACTACAGTTAAACAGGAGAGATGTAACTCCTACTTCCACACTTGATTAAACTGATCCATGAATTTTGATTTGTTTAAGAGAAGCAGCACCATGTATTTATCGGTACTCCTAATATGTAGTGTATATTGTAGGACAGTGCTCTAATATCACAAGGTGTTATTTCCTGTAAAGCAATATTTATCCATTCCATAATGTTAGTTACTTCTGGATGATGGTATACATGGCAAAAGATCAATAAATCTTCAGCCAATTGCCTTATTTTTTTTTTTTAAACAGGGAGTGTTTTGGCCAGAGTAATGGTCTATGGAGCCCTATACTAGAATGTAAGATAGTAAGAATCCCATAGATAATTCAGTTGACAAGAAGAGTAAACAGAGGAGGAGAATCTAAATTCAGAGTAAAAACTTACTCTGTTGATAAGAAATTGTTGCCTCTGAAGATAAGAGGCATCTATATAATCTTCGTATCACCAGTTGGCTTGCTGCTTGCTCTGGGTATGGTACTGCATTTGAACTGCAGAGGTGGTTGCTAATGTGAAAGTACGGGATGCTTGGTAGTAGAGGTTCCCAATTAAATCTTGCTGAGGATTCTATGTTAAAATAAAAGTACAAATGATTAACTCTGTTACCATGGCTATTTGTTCAAAAACTTATTAACACTGGTGTGTCTGAAAAAAAATGGCAAATTGACATAAATTGGGCTATTTTGTCCATGTGATTACTGACTGACTCATTCAGAAAACAATTTGGTGATTTTTTTTTTTTTTTTTTTTGCGTAAGAATATCACTATTTATTTTCCCTCAGGTAATTTTCTATGGCTTCAACATTTTCTCTTCAAAATCAGAAGAAAATATCCCAAAGTTTAGAACGAAAACGAGAAACGGCGTCCGACACCCTCGCGTAGCGCAGCTCTCGCCTAACAGGAAAGGGAAGCCAATTTGGTGATTTTTATATGAGGCATACATTTCTTGCAATGTGGGTCTATTACTAGATGATATACCCCACAGCCCTGGATCTTCTAGAAAATCCACTGACATGACAGAAACCTATCATTTTGTTATGGAGCAAAAGGGGCTTGCTGCCTGATGTGCTAGAAGCCAATACAATGACACCAGGTTTTTGAAAACAAAACAAAACAAAACAAACTTTATATTGAAAGTCGACTCTCAAGGAGATGTAAATCAAGCTCAAGTCTGTCTCCCTATGCTGGCTTCAATGCTGTCTTTTTATTAGAAATGGTTCAGGGGATGGATTCTGAGATTAGTAGGTAATTGGTAGAAGGAAAGGGGAGGTCTGGCAAGTCCTTGGACATGGCAGTTCATGGTAACTCTTGGGGTGCATGTGCAAATTCAAGGGGAGTTAGTGTGAAACACGTGGTGGAAATTCAGACCGTGACGTCAGTAAGCTCCTTCTGTGCAAACTCCAGTCAGCCATCTTAGTTCCTACCAATTTTAGCCAGTTGTTTTTTATCTCACAAGCAGAGGGCATTTCAGCATTGCAGCAAGTTGTTTCTTTTCTTATGTGCTATCCTGCAAACTCAAGAATTTTTGTTAGTTACCAGGTTCTTACTCTTTGAGATAGTTTCAGTTTTAGCTTTTCAGCAACTGGCTTCTTTTCTTATATGCTATCTTATAAATCCAAGAATGTAGTCATTGCTTTCTTTAACTCTTTAGGCCACAGTTTCAATTTCATAAGATTTATCTCCCATAACTGACATCCATGTGCCATACTAAGGCATTTTAATATCTTCTGTGTCTTACTTATGAGAACATATTAGCATTACTTCATCAATATAGTGTGTAATTTTGATGTTCAGTGGCTATGCTAATATGATTAAGACCTCTTTGGATTTTGGATTACTACATGGTAAATAGCAGAAGCATTTATATAAATTCTAGATAAGTCGGAGATGGCTTCTTGTTGTCACTGCTTGGTAAAAGCCAACTGTTTCTAGTATTCTCTTTTTATTGGAATACAAATAATTTTCTAGATCAGTGGATTCATAACAGGGTCCAGCAGTCATATAATTTACTCAAGTTAGAAGGCCACATTTACATCAGCAGCTCTCTTTGGTATGAGCCAAACAGTCAATCTAAAGGGGTATGTAATAGCATCACCCTAGAATTTTCCACTAGGATGAAATGTTCTTTTAGATTTACTATTTTGAGCAGTGGTGGGAGAGCCAAGACTTCTACTTGCCTCCTCATACAAACCTAGCTCCAGATATTCAGAGTTGTTGAGTGAATTTATTCCAAATACACACTGAAGAATTGGAGAACTAATCAAAATACTAAGGGCCAGCTGAATCATGTATGAGCAGCAATCTAGCCAAAATTCAGTTGATCAATGATGTTCCCTCCCACCTTGGTTAGGAGATGGATAAGAAGTTTGCACATGATGGATCAACTCCGAATGTCCTTATCCTTTATGTATTTGGGTTCCTTTAGCTAAATTTGTACTCAGGTAGGGTCCAACCAAGGAAACAAAAGGTAGACTTATTACAGTATTTAAAACATACATAATATAATACATGGGATTTGTTAAATAGGTGGTGGAATATCTGAGAATCCACATACTGTAATAAGTGATGAGAAAAAGCCAGATTCTTGCTAATGCTGTTACCATCCATCAGCATGTACGGACAAAGGAAGGAGGCAGACTTGCTAGAATCCAAGCATCACAGAGTCAACTAGAAGAAGCTGAAACCACAGCAGATCTGTCTTGTGAAAGCTGGGGATGTGGACAAGATGACAGTCATTGAAGTACTCTGTGTGAAAAACAGAGAATGTGTAAGCTAAATATTCTGGCTTGTCCCTCCCACCTTCCAAACTGCCTCTAGTTCCTCTTGTTAACTGAGCTAAATGGTAAGCCAACTTGTAGAGCCTGGAAATACAGCTTGTAGGACCCATACCAGCTGAAATGCAGTACAGAGCAGGAAATAGGTGAGAAATAGATCTAAGCTCAAATAGGCCAAAGAATGGCACATTATACCAAAGGTTCTGATGATCTGCTACTAAGAAATAAGCCATACCAAAAGTAAGTATCTTAAAGCAATGACAATTTATATTTTGTTCCTGAATAGGCAAAAATATACAGGGTTCTGCTACACTCAGTGTCTGCTACAGTGATCTGGAATCATCTGATATTTTGTTTACTCACTTGTCTGGGGCTCAATGCTGGTCATCTCCTGGGACCTCAGATGAGGCTGTGCCTGGAACAACTCTGTCTGGCCTTTCCATGTGGCTGCTTGGCATACTCGCAGTATGGTGGCTTGATTCCAAGGGTGAATATCCTGTGAGGAATAGATTGTGAATTGTTACTTTTGACATAATCACAGGCCTGTCTGAATTTCAAGGAGAGAGACCATAGACCTACACCTCTTGGTGGAAGAGTGTCAGTATCATATTATAAGAGGACATGTGAGATGGAATATATTGATTTGGACATCCTCAGAAAGTATATCCGACATACCAAGACATTTGGAGAATTCCACTTCTTTTAGTTCAGGCAACTGATTGAGTATATTATTGGCCAACTAACAAACTCCAAAATTATGTTATATCACACAGCTTTTTGAATTCTGAATCCCTGATATGTGTGTCCAAATTGTTGAACTTAGCCTTCTGCTCTATCATCTTAGACTCTATCCCCACATATTCCTCAGGCTGTTCCCAGTATAAATTCTCAAAATTTTTGAGATTTGAGTTTGTACTTTTATGGGTTTAAATCTATGTTATTTATTTATTTATTTATTTACGAGACAGAGCCTTGCTCTGTTTCCCAGGCTGGAGTGCAATGGCACAATCATGGCTTACTGCAGCCTCTACTTCCCTCAAGCGATTCTCCCAACTCAGCCTCCTGAGTAGCTTGGGACCACAGTCATGCACTATCATGCCTAGCTAATTTATTTTTATTTTTTTATTTTATTTATTTTCTGGAAACGAGGTCTCCCTATATTGCCCAGGCCAGTCTCAAACTCTGGGCCCAAGTGACCCTCCTGACTTGAACTCTCAAAGTGTTGGGATTACAGGCATAAGCCACCATGCCCAGACTGGATTTAAATTTATTTTGTTCCTTTGAGGCATCCTAGACTCTGACTTTACAAGACTTGAGGGTGTTTTGAAGTAAGTAATGAAAAAATTTGATTTCCTTTGCCAATAAAGTGCCTTAGTGACATCAGCACAAGAACTTCAAGGAAACTATCAAGAGCCTCAAAAAATAGGAGATACTTTTATCTTTCCAAGGATGGTCTTGATTCCTCTATTATGTCATCCATTAAATGAACAGGCCCCCCTTGTTTCAAACGTGAGTCTACTCAAGGCTGTGAATTCAGCTACTGTTATAGTTTTGTAATTATAGATTAAATATTATGGCTCTAAGTGATAACTTTACTGTAGTAAGATAAATTTCTCATATCCTGGTTAGATTTTGTGCTGGGAATTTTTGAATTCAGGTTTATAGTTCATTCTCTAAAATGTTTGACCTGTTTAGACACAATCCACCAAGACTTTCTCATATTACTCATTATCATATATTTGATTATGATGTCTTACTGGTCCTTCAAAGTCTTGCCTTCAATAAACTCTTCAACCTAGGTGATCAGAGATTATTACTGCCTATAATCTAAAGATGTAATAGAGATTAGATTGTAGAAAGCACTGAAAATCATTATTGTTATTATTAATTTTATTATTATTTATCCCTTTCTATAAGACAGGCAGGGATACCTTAGCGAGTTTTTAACCAAAGAATGAATAATCTGAATTAATTGTTAATAGTCTTATTCTAGATGCTCTGCCAAGAGTACATTGTAGGAACAAGCACAAAAGCAAGGAGGCCAGTATGTAGTCTATTGAAATGACACATTTTTACCAAACTACAGTGGAAATGGACATATTTTGAAGGTGATGCCAATAGGATTAGCTGAGTAATTGCAGATGAGATATGAGAGAAAGGAGCCAAGAGGGAAAAGAATGTTACTATTTACCAATATTGGGAAGACGAGATGCTTAGCAGGTCAATAAATGGGGGGGGGGG
>NW_016811612.1:193163-208071 GCF_001698545.2 Rhinopithecus bieti
AAAGGGGGGGGGGGGGGGGGGATGGGGCTGGGTATCAAGAGTTCCACTTTAGATATAAATTTGGGGTGTTTATCAGACATTAACATTTAGATGTCAAGGAAGTTGTTAGATATTTGAACTAGAGTTCAGGGAGAGGCTAGATGTAAAGTTTAGGAATTGACAGCATATAAGTGCTATCATCAATTCATTTCATGTATTGAAGAAATTACATGTGATCACCAAAGAAGTCAGTACAGACAGAGAAATCTGGAACATAAATGTAGGAGCACTACAACATTTATAGCTGCTAGCATAAGAACGATTAATTGAAATATTAAAAGGGTGCAAGCCATGGTATCAAAGGAAAATTGGGATATATTTTATGAAGTTCTAAACAAGGAAAGTAGGTCTTGCCAGGAGAAGGGAATAATCAAAATGACAAATGGGACAGATAGAGGAAATATGCAGATGTAGGCTGAAAAATGACCATTGGCTGTGACAACATAGCATTCACTGGTCATATTAAAAAGAGCAATTTCCATGGAGTAGAAGCAGTGAAGAACTGATTGTATCAGGTTCAAGAGCGAAATACAGAAAGTGAGCACAGACAACACAGTCAGAGTTTCAGTAGGTATTGGAAATGTTAAAGTCATTTGTTTATTTGAAATTCAATTTCTATCTTATAGTAACTAATATATTATTATTAAATTGGTGCAAAAGTAATTGTGGTTTTTGCCATTAAACCACAATTACTTTTGCACCAACCTTAATATTTCTATTTTATATCAATTCCATTCTGTGTCTATTTTATAATAATTAATTTATTATTAATTAACTACCATCTATGAAAGATAAAGTTGTTGGCACTATAAACCTCTGTCCAATTTGTTCCTCCCTAAATATTTAGAAAATATTTTTATCTGGTTACTTTGTGACACTTACATTTCTGCAACTACATTTACTGCAGTCTGCAACCACAATTCTCCTGGTTTCAAAATCTTAATGTCATATTTATATGACTTCAGTAAATACCACCAGCCCTTCTAAATGGCTTCTCCATTTCTCAATTATATGTTTTAACTCTCTTTTGGTTAGCAAAATTTAAATAAGTAGTTTTTTATTAAAAAAAAGGCTCATGAAGGTGTCTTTGAGCTTTTTCATATTTGAAAGCATCTTCCTTTTTTTATATTTGAGTGAAAATTAGGTTGAATATCATTTTCTTGGTAACAATATTGCCGCAATACTTTTAACATTTTACTGTACTGTTTCTGGTTTTGTGAATGTCTTAGTCCAGCCTGATTTTCTCTTTTCAGGTGACTTTCTTTCTCTACCTAGATGAAGTATACTTTAAAATATCTGACCTTTTAACAGTCAGCGTGTAACTCAAAGCTGATTTTATCTTTTAACTCATTTTGCTATAATTGGGATATTTTAATCTACTGATGCAAGTTTTCATTACAGGAAATTTTGCTGTGTCATTTCTCTGAATACATTTTTCAGGTTCAGTTGATGCATTCTCCATTTTAGGAGGCTTCTGTTGGATCATCAGTCTCTTTGTACCTATTATCTCATTCTTATCACTTTAATCTCTTTGTCCTTTACCTCAGTGTTTAAAGTAACAGTACAGATTTCAGCAATCACTAATCTTCCTTGCTATTTATAATTTATTTTATTAGATAAGCTGTAGTATTGTTTCAGTCTGTAATATACTTTCTTTCCTCTGCAATCTTTTTCTCCATCATTATTAAACCAGCAGCATATGCATGTGTATGTGTGTTCATGAAATTTTTAATACTGAAGTAGTTTTCTGAGTGTTTGTATTAGAGATTTTTTTCACTTTTCTACCAATTTGATTTCCTAGTGTTTTCTTCATTAAGATTTTTCATTTCTTTCTTTGATAAAATAAAATCTTGGCAAAACAGTTAAGTTTTTTTGTCTAAGAAAATCAGTACATAGATGAACATTAGATCCCAAGTCTTTTCTTTTTTCCTAGTCTAGGTAGGTATTATTCTATTTTATTATGTTCTTATCTGAGCTTGGGTCATTCAAAGTGTAGAAACTTCCTCAAGTTGCCTGGTGTGGTGGCTCATGCCTGTAATCCCAGCAGTTTGGGAGGCCGAGGTGGGCAGATCACCTGAGGTCAGGAGTTTGAAACCAGCCTGGTCAACATGGTGAAATCCCGTCTCTACTAAAAATGCAAAAATTAGCTAGCCATTGTGGTACTAGCCTGTAGTCCCAGCTACTCTGGAGGCTGAGGCAGGAGAATCGCTTGAACATAGGAGGTGGAGGTTGCAGTGAGCCGAGATCATGCCACTGCACTTCAGCCTGGGCGCCAGAGTGGGACTCTGCTTCAAAAAAAAAAAAAAAGAAAGAAAGAAAGAGAGAGAGAAAAGAAAGAAAAGAGAGAGAGAGAGAAAGAAAGAAAGGAAGGAAGGAAGGAAAAAAGGAAGGAAGGAAGGAAAGAGAAAGAAAGAAGGAAGGAAGGAAGGAAGGAAGGAAGGAAGGAAGGAAGGAAAGAAAGAAAGAAAGAAAGGAAAGAAAGAAAGAAAGAAAGAAAGAAAGAAAGAAAGAAAGAAAGAAAGAAAGAAAAAGAAAGAAAGAAAGAAAGAAAAAGGAAAGAAAGAAAGAAAGAAACTTCCTCACGTTTTGCCATTGTAGACTGTGAAAACTACATAGGGGGCTAATAGGCCTTATATTCAGTAGGTGGCCATCTCTATTTGAGATGCATTTCTGATGCATCTCCATTTGAGTTAGTTTCTTCCTTCTTTCTGGCCTGGTCTTGCTATTTTGTTTCAGAAGTCAAAGTAGTTATAAGTCATAGACAATAAATTAAAACAGACATCATCTACACTATGGTCATTTCTTACATATTTTGACAAATGAATAGTTAATGTGCCTGGTATCCTTTCAGTGCCATTGCTATGCTGCTTCTCTTAGGGCTACTTCAAGGGTATATGGATGGAAGGTAGATGTGGAGAGTAGGAATGAGTACAGGGCATGGAGGGAGAGAAACTTACTCTTTAGAAACTTACTCTTTAGATATATATATATCTAAAGATATATATATATATCTTTTCTGTAAACAACAGTTCCAGCAATTTTTTTTTTTTTTTTTTTTTTTTTTTTTGAGACAGAGTCTCGTTGTGTCACCCAGCCTGGAGTGCAGTGGCACGATCTCAGCTCACTGCAACCTCCGTTTCCCGGGTTTCAGCAATTCTCCTGTCTCAACCTCCAGTAGAGCTGGGACTACAGGTGCTCACCACCACGTTCAGCTAATTTTTGTATTTTCAGTAGAGACAGAGATTCACCATGTTGGCCTGGCTGGTCTTGAACTCTTGACCTCAAGTGATCTGCCTGCCTTGGCCTCCCAAAGTGCTGAGATTACAGGAGTGAGCCACCAAGCCCAGACCATAGTTTTAATTTTGAGTTTAGATGAGATGACTTTATTTATGTTTGCTTTTGCCAGGAGGCAAAGTTACTACTTATCTGGAACCACTGTAGCCTCTTTAAAATTTCCACTCTCACATGCTCACACCTTGGTGTGGACTAAAGTCTTAGTTTCCAGAACTTAAGACCCCTGTTGACTTTTGCCTCAGGTAAAACAATTAATGGCATTTATTAAACAGATCTTGTTTTAGTTGATGTTTGTTTGTTTTCCTCTTTTTGGTGATTTTCTTCTATGAACCAAGTAATGCTTTTAAATGTATGTTCATGGTGGTAATTCAAGACTATTTGTGCTGTAGTAGGGGAGACCTTTTCCTGTCTCCTGATAGCCTTCAGGAATTAGAAGTCACTTAGCATTCAATATTTATTGCTCATACTTAAACTCGTTTTCCAAATGTGTGTAAAATTAATCAGCATCTATATATCTGAGAAAAACAAACATCTAATGATACTTCTGATTCCCTTAGCTATCTTCTGTCAAATTGGTCAAAAAGAGAGTCTGTCACTTTCTTACCAGCAGTCTTTACTTCCCCCATTGATTTTGTCTGGCAACTTATTTCTAGATTTGTTACATTTTCCCATTTATACATACCTACACTTAACATTTAGCTTTACAGATTTATTTGTTCTTTTTTTTTTTTTTTTTTTCCTGCAGCCTTATTCTCTCTCTTGAATTAAATTTTCTTCTCACTGAAGTGTATACTCTCGGAATTTTTTCATTAAACTTTTACATGATATACTCTGAGAATTTTCATGTTTGAATTAGTTGTGCTTCAGCCTCGTACTTGCTTAGCTACAGAATCTGTTGTTTTTCCTTTGAAAATGTTCATTGTTTCTTGTATTCTATTGTTGATGAAAAATCTGAAATAAGTTTCATTGTGGTTTATTCTAAATCTATTTTTTTTGTCTGAAAGTTTTGTTATTTTTGTTTGTTGATCCTCTAATTTTACTACACATATTTATTTTTAAATAATTGTTTTATCTTTTCCTGCTTACCACTTAGAGACTCTTTCAATTTGTATACACATCTTTTCTTGGCTTTCTTTTCCTCCTTCTTCTTCTTCTTCTTCTTCTTCTTCTTCTTCTTCTTTTCCTTCCCTTCTTCTTCTCTTCTTCTTCTTCTTCTTCTCTTCTTCTTCCCTCTTCTTCTTCCTCTCTTCTTCCTCCTCTTCTTCCTCCTCTTCTCCCTTCCCCTTTCTCATCTTCCCCTTCTCCTTCTCCTTCTCCTTCTCCTTCTCCTTCTTCTTCTTCTTCTTCTTCTTTTTTTTAGACAGAGTTTTGCTCTTGTTGTCCGGGCTGGAGTGCAATGGCTCAATCTCGGCTCATCGCAACCTCCGCCTCCCAGTTCAAGTGGTTCTCCTGCCTCAGCCTCCCGAGTTGCTGGGATTACAGGTGCCTGCCACCATGCCTGGCTAATTTTTCTGTGTTTTTAGTAGAGACGAGGGTTTGCCATGTTGGCCATGCTGGTCTCGAACTCCTGACCTCAGGTGATCCACCCACCTTGGCCTCCCAAAGTGCTGGGATTACAGGCATGAGCCACCGCATCCAGCCTCTCTTGTCTTTCTTTAAAGACAACCTTTCTCCCATTTTATTTTCTCCTTCCTTTTCCATTAGAAGGACTTGGAAAATCTGCCTCCATTTTCTGTGTCCCTTATCTTTCTTAGTCACATTTTTCACAATTAATCCCTTTGTGATGCATTCTGGAAAGATTTCATGGCTACATTTTCTAGAAAAGTAATATGCTATTTAGCTCTATTCTTTCAAGAAAATAAATCCAACATAACTACCATTTTATACAATATTTCAACAACCATTACAAAAAATTTACCTATGTCTATGTATTTTTTTCTTTTATGGATTTTTTATGAACTTTAATCTTGATGATTATATTGTTTATACTTAATTTAAAATTGAATTCCACAGGTTACTTTTATATCAGATTTTAAAATTCGGAGCACTTATTCATTAAAAACAAAATTTATGTAAGTACCTAGAGAGGCGAAGTAAATGCATGCAAACTTTCTGCCTTTGCTCAGGAAGATAGAAGCAACCATGTAATGAAGAAAATAATGAAAAGCAGTGCAGGGAAGTTATGACACAGAGTTAGCATAAAAACTCCAAATTGAGGCCGGGCGCGGTGGCTCAAGCCTGTAATCCCAGCACTTTGGGAGGCCGAGACGGGCGGATCACGAGGTCAGGAGATCGAGACCATCCTGGCTAACATGGTGAAACCCCGTCTCTACTAAAATACAAAAAAAAAAACTAGCCGGGCGAAGTGGCGGGGGCCTGTAGTCCCCGCTACTCCGGAGGCTGAGGCAGGAGAATGGCGTAAACCCGGGAGGCGGAACTTGCAGTGAGCTGAGATCCGGCCACTGCACTCCAGCCCGGGCGACAGAGCAAGACTCCGTCTCAAAAAAAAAAAAAAAAAACCTCCCAATTGAAACTTTGGGATTATAATATGGAGGAGTGGATTTAGGTCTTCGTTCATGTTAGACCTTTATATTTCATGCAATTATAATTACTTTGGTTTGTTACTATAAGTTTTTTATGTTACTGGCTTTCCTCCTATCCTTGTTGAATTTTGGATATGCCTTCTGTTTTGTATTTGACATTTTCTGTTAGACATTCTTCTGTGTCTGTTTGCGTAGTTTGTTTAGAAGGTGGTGCAGGTTACTAATGGTTATACTCGTCCTATCATTTGTGGAGGAAGGAGGTGGCCAGAGGGCTGGAGGGGAAAGACTTGCAGGTAACTTCTGTCTGGGGTCTTCCTAATCCTCTTGGAAATAACTAGCCACTTGAGACACTGCTTTGATAAGTTATTTGTAGGTACATCTGTGCAGAAGAAAAACGATCCCAAATGGAAGATTGATGATGCAGAAAGGAATGAAGAGTGGCATAATGAAAAATACCTGAGGAGAGTTAAAAAAAAACAAGCACTTTTTATATTTGAAAGCAAAAAATAACTATGATGTGTGCTTGAAAACAAGTGAAGTAATAAAATTTATACTAACAATAGCGTGAAGTTGAGAAAGGAGGTAAGTGGAAATAAACTTTGGCAAGGTCCTCATGTTGTTTAAGAAGTGGTAAAATTACTTATTTAAGGATATAAGGCTATAAGTAGTTAGAGCTGCATATTTTCATGTCTGCATTAGAAACTAAGCACTAAAAGAATAATATAGAAAGGTATGAATAATGCATGAACAAAGGAGGTCAAACAAAATAGTAAATGATATTTCATTATTCAAGGGTATAGTAGAAAAGAAGATTAAAGCAATAATACATGGAACAATTTGAAAATAAATAGATAAATGGTAGATTTAAATCTATATATAGGTGATTAAATTAAACATAAAAGAAATAAACGGTTAAATGACAAAGGTCATCAGAAAGGATAAGATAATGAAAGGCCAGTCATTTTCTCTCTATAAAAGTCATACTTTAGATGAGAACATAGATAGATTGAAAGAAGGCAATTTAAAAAAATCTTATGCCATGAAAATATAAAAATACTAACCAAAAGAAATTTGATGTAACTATGGTAATATTAAAACTCCAAGCTTTAATGTAGGAAATATTATTAGAGGCAAGAAAAGACATTTTGTTTGTTTGTTTGCTTGTTTTTTGGTTTTGTTTTTTTTTTTTTTTGAGATGGAGTCTTGCTGTGTTACCCAGGTTGGAGTGCAGTGGTGTGATCTCGGCTCACTGCAACCTTCGCCTAAGCGATTCTCCTGCCTTAACCTCCGGAGCAGCTGGGACTACAGGCACACACCACGATGCCCAGCTAATTTTTTTATTTTTAGTAGAGATGGGGTTTCACCATATTGGCCAGGCTGGTCTCAAACTCCTGACCTCGTGATCCACCCCCTTGGCCTCCCAGAAAAGAAATTTTTAAGTAGATAAAACTGTCCTTATAAACGCTAAGCCTCTGACTTGACCGGCATGAAATCTATGCATCTAACACAATTGCACTTGTACCCCATAAATTTATACATATAAAAATAAATAAAATAAGTAAAAAAAAAATGGAGGCATACACATATTAAATTTATATGTAACTACTAACATTGCTTCAAAATGCAAAAAGTCAAAATTTAAAGTCATAAGATGGAAAATAGAAAAATTTAAAATCATATTTGAAATTTGAACAGAAATCTTAGCAACAGTTAAACAAAGCTGACACAAAACCATAAAGGATATATAATATTTAAATAACACAATTAACCAACTTTTTCTTTTTGACATTTATAGAATGCTATGCCAAGAATGGCAGAATCCATATCATTCGTGAGTAAAAAAGGGACACTTCTCAAAATTAACTCTATGCTAACCACTTAAGTAAGTGTAAACAAATTTTAAAGTATTGAAATAATAATTAAGATTTTTCTGATCAAAGTGGAATTAAACTGTAAAGCAACAGTAAGATACATTTTTTAATCCCTGAATGCTTGGAAATTAAGCACACACTTCAAAACAACCCATGGGTCGAACAAAACTCACAATAAAATTATAATACACTTTGAATTGAGTAAAAATAATACAACTTATCAAAACTTATCAGATGCAGCAAAAACAGAGGATATAGAGACATTTATAGCATTAAATGCCTATATTGGAAAAGGGGAAGGATGAAGCATGTCAAGAAGCTACAGGTTAAAGTATTATTAAATATCTTATGTTTGAGAGTCTCATTCTGCATACAGGAAGGTAATTCTCTTAGCAAGAATCATAATTTCATTGACAATTTATAAAATATCCATTGTCACAGTGATTTTAAAATTCTTAAAATGAAAACATATACACAAACAGAAATTAGTCACTTTAATAATAAGCACATAAGTACTGCATATAAGTATATAAAAAGATTAATTTTCTCAGTGAAGATTATTTAACTATTACTTTTCAGCACCAAATTAAGCTTTTTATACTCTGCTCTGATTCTGTTGTTCGAGAAAGCATGGAAAGTAGGAGATATGGAGCAGTGATTCATTAAAGCTGGTGTAATACAGTGATGTGTTTTATTCAATAGGAGTAATGCATTAATTATAATTAAATATTTTTAAAAGATTATTTCTTTTTGATATGATATAACTTCTTATAGAAAACCAGAAATAAAATATAATAAATATAATAAGGTCAATGACCTTCAGATTAGAAACCTGTAAAATGATGCCTAGCAGAGGAACGTATTCTGTTATAATATTATGAAAAAGAGTAAAGATAATACTGTGTATCCAAAGGAAGGGGAAATGTACTACAATGATTAATAGGCATCAGATCACACACACACACACACACACACATACACACACACACACACACCCCCCGAAACAAGGATTTAGGAAAAAGCAAAACTGCAGGCTGGGTTTTTGTTGTAGCTTTGGCATCCTTGAATATGTAAAAATGACTTCATTGCTCCATGACTGTCTTTCCATCCTATTACCAACTGTACCAACTGGTTTATTCTCTGCTCTAATATCTTTTCTTTTCAGTTTTATAGCAGTACATATATTTTCTGATTTTTTTTTCAAAACTTAATTGAAAGATAGTACATTATGCCTCTCTAGCCTTTATCAATATTATGACATTTTGGCTTTTGAATATATTGGTAAGTACTCTTTATGTTTTCTATATTCAAATTATTAAGAGAATAATATTACTATTTCCTTTTACCCTTATTTTATTATTTCAATCCATAAAAGAAGCAACAATCAGTTTGGGACCAGGTATTAACATTGTATTAACATTGTTTAAGTTCATGGTGGCTGGGGTATTGGTTATTTTTGGCATAGCTATTGGGGAATACAATTTTAGACTCCAGGATGCATAACATTTAACAAATACTTGATTGGGATATTGCTATTTTGCTTCCATACTGATAATAGTGTCTCTTAAAGAAGATACATGAATATCTGGATCAAAATATTTTGTTGTTCTTGTAAAAGATACACATTACTGGATTCCACCCTGAATCTGTTTGATTTGGGTTGCTGTGATTAGAATTGGGAAACATGCATTTCGAATATTTTTCCAGGAATATCTAAATACCATAATTGAGAAACTCACCAAAATGCAAGTCTAGACCTTCTTGAGTGTCATGTATTTCATCTATTCTTCTATGTATTCCAAAGTTTATCCCAATAAGAGACTGTGTGTGAGTTGGGGGTAAAACTGTATGCTTGCTACTACAGACTCTCTAAGGCTTGAAATATAGACACAAATTCTTGATTGATTTCAAAATACTAGTTTTTCTTTCTCGGAAAACTAGATTTTAAAATATTGTATTTGCAGCAAAAATAAACATTTCTGCTACTTTTAGAAAATCCACATCTGAGATTGATGCACAGAGATTTGGTCTGCAGTTTGGACATTTTCTCAAGCAGCCCAAGAAAAGCACTGTTTTATATTCATCTTGTCCTCAAAGTGCAGATAAAGTAGACTTTCATTCAAACTTGCTTCTAAAAGGCAGACCCTGGCCTGGACACAAATGTGTTTATTTTATGGTACCTAGAATCAGTGAAGACTGATATGTTCCTGTAAGCTTAGCCTTAAAGTGAAAAAGAGAAAACTATACTGAAACAGTCACCTTCAGCACCTCCAAATTTAATAACGGAGGAAAGAGTATCAATAGCTGTGAGATCCTTGTCATTCTACTGATCAGAAAAATCACTCCTTGCAATAGTGAAAGGAGAGTGAGAAATAGTTTTCCCAGTAATCCCCAAAGGGAAGAAGTTTCCATGATAATAACTCAAACAATTTGAGAAGAAAGTTATCCAGAGCCCAACTCTCCAAGATGTCTACTTGGATGACATACTTCCTTTAAACTTCCTTTCACTTAACCATAGTTAAATAGTATTTTTTGACCATGTAAAATAATGTACAAGAAAGGACCCTTATTTATTATAAAGATGTTATTGAATATATTGTTCACTGTGTTTCATCGCCTTCTATTAACACACAGAGAGAAAAGTTCACGCTGATCTTAGTTCCAGAAATAGCTATATTTCTTCTAAGCAGCTTCTAACTCAATTATTTGTTTAAAGTGTAACTCAATTATTTGTTTAAAGTGTAACTCACTTCCTTGAAACACAGTTTTTTTGTTTGTTTGTTTGTTTGTTTTTTGAGATGAAGTCTCACTCTGTCACCCAGGCTGTGGTGCAGTGGTGCAATCTCGGCTCACTGCAACCTCCACCTCCCGGGTTCAGGTGATTCTCCTCCCTCAACCTCCTGAGTAGCTGGGATTACAGGTTCCCACCACCACGCCCGTCTGATTTTTGTGTTTTTAGTAGAGAGGGTGTTTCACCATGGTGGCCAGGCTGATCTTGAACTCCTGACCTCAGATGATGCACCCGCCCGGGCTTCCCAACGTGCTGGGATTATAGGTATAAACCACCGTGGCCGGCCCCTCTTCCTGTTTCTTAATCTTGGAGAATGGTGTAAGCAACAAAAAATGTGGTATTATTTTTCTTTGCTTCCTTTTCATCTGCCATGTTCCATGTACAATCTATCACTATAATTTATAAATTCCACTTCTTTAATACCTTTCTATACCCACTATGACTACCTTAGTTGTCTGGATTACTACAACAGCATCCCAATGTAGGTCATTGCATCCTATTTTGTTGGATCTACTCCAGGCTGCATGTTTTGAATAATTTATCATAATATTTGGATAGTAGATTGAAATTGGGTATATATATATTTGTCTCACAGATTGGACCACAAACTCTGAGAAAGTAGGTTCTGTCTCAAGAACAATATGATTAACATAATTATTTTTCTGTCTGCATGTTAGATATTTGCAAACTCATTGTAATTTTTATGTCAGTTCTGATAGTGGTAGAAAACCTCAATGATTATTTCAAGTCATAGCATCTCCATGGATGTATTCCATTTTGCATATTTTGGATCTTAGCTCTAATTTTCTCATGTACTCAATTTTTCCTCTTGTAGGTATTTTAAGTACAAATCACTTTTGGAATTAGGCAAGATAGAAACAAATTAAATAATATAAAGTAATTCAATAGAGAAACCTGGACTGGCAGACAACTTGCGATGTCCTTGGGGACAATCAGTTTCCTGTAAATTACATTTGAAGAAATATTAATTTTGCTCAGTGCATGTCTGTGAGGTTTTGTGTCTTTTTATACCTGTAACCTCAGACATAGCATGCTTCAGTCCACCTCCACTATGAATACTAAAGTATTAATACGTCTACCTATAGAATGCTATTTTATCTCATGCTTCACATACTCTATGGATGTGGCCTTTTAAATAGTATTAGTAAATGTCATAACTGTCTTTGACCTCATCCTCTTTAAGAGACATTTATTAAAGTACTGCTGAGAGACATAATATTAAAAACAATATTAGAAAAAACTACTGCAGATCAGCTTACAGAATCTTAAAATATGTGAAGTTTTTCAATTCTCTTACCCACTGAATTATCTGGAGATATTTCTGAGGCTGCTGTGAGGGGGAAGGAGCAGACGATTGGTTGGATGGATATTTCCCGCCATTCTTGGGTTTCTGCTTCAGCCATAGCACCCTGCTCTGGGGATTTGTGGATGGCAGACCTATATAATCGTTAGCAGAATTTTCATCTAATCAAGTATTTCTCCCACTCTGCTTCCCAACAGAAATGTCATTGACTATAGCGTTTATTATTTTCATCTCTTTCCCCAAGCCCTTATTCAAAGTATGCTAGTGTTTTAGTTATCATGATTAGGCCTCAGTTTTTATCTAGATTTTAGCAGGATTAATCACTCTATTCAAAGATAGGTTAGTCATCTACCTGCAGAAGAGCCAGAACCTCAATATATAGTAATTATTTTTGAAAGTTACAGATTATTCCTGTTTCACCAGTTTATACATGCTGATTGTAATTGGATTAGATTAAAACAAAGTTACAGAGAGGGAACATTACACACGTAAGTATTTGAAAAGAAAACATGAAAATGAAAATTTTAATAGTCAACTCTAATTTAATCTGTGTAGCAGATCAATCTGGAACCGAGAGAAGTGTAAATTGTACTCTAAGTACTTCTGATTCACTTAATCAGGAAAACTTTAAGAAGCAAATATCTCAGTATAAACTGCACTAGAGGACAGTCATTACCAAACAGCTGGCACAATATCTAAAAAGAGTTATTAATAAGATTTTTAATATCTACATTTTAAAACAAATGCACTTAATCTTACTCTGCATGTTCACTGCTACTCCATTAACTAATTTAGAAGATAAAATGTAAGAACCAGTGTTTCCTAGATGAAGCAGAACACTTCTAGAATGATGGAAAATATTCCAGTTCACTGAGTATAAAATTAGATTGCTGAATGACTGTGGCTGGATCAGATTCTGAGGTCATGATGACTCTTCCTTATGCTAAGCAGATGAAATGTCAGAATAAAATCATAGCCTGGCTTTAGTTATGAATCTTAAATTAGGTGAGATAAAAAAACCTTTTGAAGTGTCAGGTAGTATGATTTAAGTTTGTAGCTCCTTATTCTTATCCAGGGTACTGGAAATCTTATTATATACCAAGAAGACAAGTTGCTAGCTAAGCTGACTTTAAATGAGCTTGTATTCACCCTTTGGGACCAGTGAAGTATCTTCTGAATACAGTTAGTTTACAATCATAAACTTGCCACTAGATTCATACCTTGTTTTACTTTCATTGTTAATATTGTCATTGGTAGGCAGGAAACCACACAAAGCCCAATACATCATTTTGCACATAATTAAACAATTTATTTCCTCTCCTCTATTTCACTCAATGGTAAAACACATTTAATTTTTGAGAAGGAATTCAAGGATTGATGAGGAGTGAATTCAAATTTGCTAAGTATTTAGTAAATTTAAAATAAAAATTTTAAACTGTGTTATCTTTGTATTTTTGATACTTGATTGTATCGTATTCTATCTCCCTAATTTCAGAAATGCTGGCTTGGAAGGGGTTCAATGTGTCAACATTAGTACACTGTTTACATTTAGGCACTCTATATAAGGCAAGAGTCCATAAATTTTTACTCAAGGTTGCCACCATTACATGCTTAGCATATTTGAATTATTACTATTATTATTATCATAGATTCTTTGGTATGCTATTTCCTAGATTATAGCCCAGTAACATCAAGTGTTGTTCAATAAAACTTGGAATATTGGTACTTTTAGTAATATGGAACTTGGATCTATTTTCCCTTTTCCGTGTCAAAATTTTGAGATGGATATTTCCCGCAGGACTAATAACTTCAGAACTCAAATTATGCACAGCACCTTTTGCATTTTTCTCTTCTATAAACTGCTAGAATATAAAAACCAGGAGTCTTCACTCACATAACTTTATATGTTATGTTCATCATTATCTCATTTCCCTGTCTCTGTCTCCCTCTCATAATATTCTATCCTTTTAAGCTGATGGAAACATATATATTTCAACATATAAATACACATACACAGACATGTACACGTGCACACACATAAGCATTTTGTTTATAATCATTAACAAAACTTGCACCAAAATTGTGAGGCTCTGCTACTGCCCAGTTCTGAGTAATGAATTTATTTCATCACTCTTGGGTTCTATTTATACTGTTAACTTTGTATTATATATAAAGAGGTCAAGTCTGTTCTGGTCTTTGAATTAATTTTCAAGGTAATAGAATATTAAGCATGATCTCCAATTTCACTTTTACATATCCAATTTTCCAACCCCCTCATACCTGACTAATTAATTTTAACCATTTTCTCCTATAGAAATTTAAATGTGTCTTTAGGTATTCCCTTCATGCCAATACTTTACATTGATTGCTTCTATCATTTTTTAAGGAACCTGATTAATGCTTCCATGTGACATCTTTTGAAGGTCTTTCCAGAATTTTAATGGATACCTTGATTCCAGTCAAATGTGATCCAACATTCTATCTTAGGCTTAAGAAAGATTGATGATATTTGATTATAGTATTCTGTGGGACCAAATTCTTGAAGGAATATAAAACTAGAATACTTAAGATCTTAGTAACTGCTTTAAAATAACTTTGGTTTATGTTAGATGTGAAAAGAAGTAGAAAATAAAGATCAATAACTGTTATTAATGTTAATGTTTGTGTCTTTTCAAAAGTCATACATTAAAATTCAGTGACTAATGTGATGGCATTATGGGGACAGATTAGTGCCCTTATAGAAGAAGCCCCAGAGAGCTGCCTTGCCAATTCTTCCATGTGTGTACACAGTGAGAGGGTGCCATCTATGAACCAAGAAGAAGGCCCTCAGCAGACTCCAAATTTGCCAGTGCCTTGATTGTGGACTTCTCAACCTCCAGAACTGTGAGAAATAAATTTATGTTGTTTATAATCCACCCAGATTATGGTATTTAGCTATAGCAACCTTACTGAACTGAGACAATAACTCTAAGAAAATTACCTTTATTTTCTAGGCCATTAGTTTCTACAACCTGATTGTACAAAAAAAAAAAAAAAAAAAAAAAAA
>NW_016811612.1:209086-213866 GCF_001698545.2 Rhinopithecus bieti
AAAAAAAAAAAAAAAAAAAAAAAAAAAAAAAAAAAGAACAAGAGGAAACAATTGAGAATTACCTGTTACAGTGTATCTGTGCTGCGTTTAAAATGATATGTGATTTGAAGATAGATTTTGAATGTGTGTCAAAACTCTAGAGCAACAAATAATTTTTGAAAGGCAAAATAACTGATGTGCTTAGAGAGATCTTATAAAATGTTAAATTAAAAAAATAAAACAAATAGAAAAGGCAGACAAGGAGAAGGAAAAGGGATAGATTTTGAATGTGTGTCAAAACTCTAGAGCAACAAATAATTTTTGAAAGGCAAAATAACTGACATGCTTAGAGAGATCTTATAAAATGTTAAATTAAAAAATAAAACAAACAGAAAAGGCAGACAAGGAGAAGGAAAACGGAAAAAAACAAATGTGACCAATGGACAATAAATACTGTATATATTAATCCAACTATAATAATCACTCTAAATGTTAGTGGTCTAAATACACCAGTTAAAAGATAGATTACTAGAGTTGATTAAAAAAATCAAGATCCAATATGTATTTCCTGAAACTAACTCGCTTTAGATTCAAGCACACAGATATGTGGGTAACAAAGGGATAGAGAAAGATACACCATGTTAATACTAGTCAAAATAAAGCTGGTTCAGCTATATTTTTCTCAGTCAAAGCAGACTTGTGAACAAGAAAGATTACTGAGCATTTCATAATGATAAATGGTTTAATCACTTAAGAAGATGAACATTTTAAATGTATATGAACCAAATAAAAGAGTGTCAAAGCACATGAGGAAGAAATGATAGAATTACAAGGAAAATACATAAATTTACTATTTTAGTTGGAGGCACTGATAACACTTATTCAGTAACTGATGGATCAAGCAGAAAGAAAATCAGTAGGATATAGCTGACTTTAACAGCACTCTAAGTACAGTTGATATAATTGACATTTATAGACTGCTCCATCCAACAAACGTTCCAGTGCCCTGATTCTGCAGGAGTTCCCAACCTGCAAAACTGTGAAAAATAAATTTTTCTATTGTTTATAAACTACGTACTCTGTGATATGTTGTTACAGCAGCCCAAATAGACCAAGACAGGAATTGGTACCAGATGTGGGGTGTTGCTAAAACAAATACCTAAAAAATGTGGAAGTGACTTCGGAAATGGGTAATGTGTAGAGGCTGGAAGACTTTCGGAATGCATGCTCAAAACAACTGCATTCTGATAAGGGCTCAGAAGAAAATGAGACCCATAGACAGAGTCTTAATCTTCTTAGAGATGACTTAAGTGGTCGTGATCAGATAGATGTTGGTAGAAATAACAGTAAAAGCTGTTCTTAGGAGGTTTAGGATGGAAATGAGGCATATCTTATTGCAAACCAGAAGAAAGGCCATCTTTGTTATAAAATAGCAAAGAACTTGGTTGAATTGGGTCTATGACCCACTTCCTGCCTTGTGGAAGGCAGAACTTGTGAGTGAGAAACTAAGATATTTTGCAGAAGTATCTAAGAGAAGTGTTGAGGGTGATACATGGCTTCTCTCCTTGAAATAAAACCTTTCTTCTACTTGAAATAAAACCAAGAAATAAATAAATTAAAGACAAAATTTACTGATGAACAAATACGAGAATTACAGTAGATGAGTCATCAGAAACCATGGAAGAAAGAATAGAGTGGTGAAAAATATTTAAATATACTGTAAGTATATTTAGAGTATTTTTAAAAAATTTACATCCATTAAAATTATCCTTCAAATATAAAAAAAGACATAATTTTTTATGAATTGAGTGTTCATTTTCAACCAAATCTTCCCTGCAAAAAAATTTAGTATGTATTCTACAGGCAGAAAGAAAGGAATGTAAGCAGAAACTAAAAGAGGAAAGCAGAACTAAAAGATTTGGAAAATTCTCAGCCTGGCCATGTAAATAATAAAAATCCTAATTCTGGTAAAAAGAAAAAAAAATGCCAAGGGTGTGCATAAGTGAAAATTTGATAAGGAGATTATTATGGATAGAAGAAAGCTAGATATTATTCATCAGAACAATGGAAGAATGACCCTGAAGGCATTTTAGAAATATTTGAGGCTGCCACTACCATCATGGGCCCAGAATGCCAGGGCCTTGATAGGAGAGATTTCAGGGGAGGGGCCTAGGGCACCCTTTGGATGTTGAGGCTTGCAGCCCAGTTCGGCTTCAAGTTTCTGTCCTTCACATTTCAGCACAGTGCTCCCTGGCCACCTCAGCTGTAGCTCAAATGCATCCAGGTGCAGGTCAGACCACCACACCAGAGGTACAATCTCTAATCCTTGCAGCATCCACATAGTGCTAACTCTGAGGGTGTATAGAGCAACCAAGCTGTGGAAGCATGGTTGCCTCCACCTCGATTTTAAAGGATGCATAGGAGAACCCACATGGGTTGGGGCACTGTAGAGAGAATCTTCACTACGACAATGCTCAATAGAACCATGGGGTTGAGGCAACCCCCAAAACCCCAGGACTGCAGAGCCACCAGTGTGCATTGCCAGACTGGGAGAGCCGTAGGCACTGGACTCCAACTTGTTAGCTGCTATGTGAGTTGCATGCAGCAAAGCCATGGACACAGGGCTTTCCAGGGCTTTGAGACCCGAACTCTGACCCCAGTATGTTCAGAAAGCAGGACATCAAGTCAAAGAAGATTTTCAATCCTCAAAATTTAATGTTTACTTTGTTGGGTTTTGAACTTACTTGTGGCCTGTTGCCCATTTCTTTTTGCTTATTTTGGAATATAAATGTCTATCCTATGCCTGGGCCACCATTGTATTTTGGAAACAAGAACTTGTTTGATTTTACACATTCATAGCTTGAGAGAAATTTGCTTAGTATAAATTGTAGCTTTAGTCTCATCCATACCTGATTTAGATGAGATGCTGGACTTTTGAGTTCATGCTGGAGCAAATGAAGACTTTGGGGGTTATTGAGAGGGAATAAATACGTTTTGTATGTGAGAAGGATACAAATTTTGGGGAACCAAAGGAGAAATGCTATGGTTTTATTGTTTGTGTCCCCTTCGAAACTGAAATCCCAATGCAGCATTATTGAAGAAGTGAGGCCTTGCAGGCAGTTGAGCCATGGATGTTCTGCCCACATGACTGGAATTGGCAGCCTTACAAAAAAGGCTGAATGGAAGCTAGCTAGGCCCTTCTTGCCCTTCTGCTTTTCACCATGTGAGGACACAGCTTTTAAGGCACCATCTTAAAGGGGAGTGCAGCTCTCACCAGGCACTGAACCCGCTGTGCCTTGATCTTGGACTTCTCAGCTTCCAGAACTGCAAGATAGAAATTTCTGTTATTTATCATGTAGGGCAGTTTAGTGTTTTCCCTGAATATTTGACCATTTGAGTTTATAAAAGAAACAGAATAGATTAACAGGTAAAAAGCATACACAGTTTTTAATGTGCATACATGTGCATAGAAGCCATACAAAATATGAAAACTCAGAGAAAGGGCCAGGTGATTGATGTTTTTACACTGTCTTGAGGTTACAGAAAGAATAGGGGCTTGGAGCAAGGCAAGACAAGTTACGAAAGAGAGCAGGAAAGAAAGGCAAAGAGCAAAGATGTCTTGTTATGCAGATAAAACCTCACAGGTAGAAACTCTCAGAAAGAATAGAGGTTAGCCTGCGGGGTAAGTTTCTCTGTTAGACATTCAAAGGTGTCAGACTCTCAGTTAATCTTTCCTAGATCCAAGAAGGATCCTCAGAGAAAGCCAGTTTGCATCTGCTGTTTATCTCACTTTATTTCCTCTACAGATGCAAATCTCCCTTATGAAAGAGTAGCTTTTTAGGGCTGTTTTTGTGTTTGCAGTCCCTCTAAATAGCCATCTCAAAATATGTCAAAAATATATATTTTGGGGTGAAACATTTTTGGTTTCCTTCAATAAATTACCCAGTTTTAGGTATTTTACTATAGCAGCACAAAGGGACCAAGGCAATAGGTTTATTCTCCCAAAATATATACAACGGGGTCTTTATGTGCAAATATACACATCTTTGATCAAATGAATCAGAGATATAAATAAGTGAAGAGATATTTTATGTTCATGGACTGGAGGCCTGGTGTCAGTTATTCCCAAGTTGATCTGTAGACTCAATGTAATACCAGCCAAAATACCTGCAAAATATATTATAGATATTGACAAATCGATTCTAAAATTTACATTGAAAAGCAAGCATTCTAAAAAGCACTAGAAAAAGAGAAACAGTTCTTCCTAGAAGAACTTAGTTGCACAACTCACAGTGATTCTAAGACTGACCCTTAAGCGGCAGTATTCAACATAGCATGGTATTGACAAAAGAATACTACTATCAAAATAACTCAGTGCTTTTCTTTTTAACGAAGAGTGCTGAAACAATTGGACATTCATTATGAATAACCAACCAAGCAAACAAACAAACAAAAAATCTAGACACAGACCTCACATCTCTCCTACTTAAATGTAAAATGCTGTATTTAATACTGTAAATATTCTAAAAGAAAATATAGGAGAAAATACAGGTGACCTTGGGTGATGAATTTTTTAAAAGAACCATAAAGACAATCCATTAAAGAAGGAATAGATAAGTTGGATTTTATTAAAATTCAAAACTTTCACTCTTTGAAGGACACTTTCACAGGATACAAAATACAAGTCACAGACTGGGAGACGTATTTGAGAATCATGTATCTCATAGAGGAACTGTATCCAAAATATACAAAGCATCTTAATCTCAAAGTAAGAAAATGAACAACCCAATTTAAAAATGAG
>NW_016811612.1:214290-231893 GCF_001698545.2 Rhinopithecus bieti
ATAAATAAATAAAATAAAATAAAATAAAATAAAATAAAATAAATAAATAAAATAAAATGAGCAAAAGGTCTGAAAACGTTCTTCACAAGGAAGATATACAAGTGGAAAATAAACATATGAAAAGTTCAAACCCTGTGATATTGTAAAATATATATATTTAGTTTTCAGCCCGATTTCCTTGCATATGATGCCTAAAATACTGAGAATCTCAAGTATAAGTTTACTGGTGGCTGACAGCTTCTAGGTAGCTTCACGATAAGGGCTGGTCCCCAGTTTCTCCTCCCAATCGCCAGAGACGGAAAAGGAGCTGAAGGTTAAGTTATCACCAATGCCCGATGTTTTCATCAATCATAGCTACGTAATGATGCCTCCATAAAACCCCCAAAGGGTAGAGTTTGGCGATCTTTGCAATAGCTGAATACATGGAGGTTTCTGTAGGATGGCATACCTGGGGAGGACATGTAAGCATTGTTACCTCTCCCATACTTGATCCTAAGTATTTCTGCAGCTATTTCATCTGTAAAATTCATTATAATAATCCAGTAAGCATAAGTAAGTGCTTCCCTAAGTTCTGTGAGCCACTCTAGCAAACTAACCAAACCCAAGGAGGGGTTTGTAGGATCCCCACTTTATAGCTAGTTTGTCAGAAGCACAGGTAAAACAACCTAGGACTTGTGGTTAGCTCTGTAAGTGGGGGCAGGCTTGAGGACTGAACTCGCACCTTGTGACATTTGAAACTATCTCAAGGTAGATAGCATCAGAATTGAAATGAATTAGAAGAGACTCAGATGGTGTTCACTGCAGAATTGATTATTTGCTTGTTGATGAGGAGAATTCCCCACACATGTGGTCACAGAAGTCTTCTGTGTTGATCGCTGTACTGTGAAAGCACAGGAAAAACAATTTGTGTTTTTTCTACAAACAATCCCATTCGTCACTAGGGAGTGGCAAAACAAAACAGCCAGGAAATGCCATTCCATACCTATTAAAATGGCTAAAATAATAAAAGCCTCTCGCTACCAATAGTGAGCAAGAATGTTGAACAACAAGAGTGCTCCTTGCTGATGGACATGCAAAAAAGCACAGACATATTGGAAGGTGGTTTGACAGTTATTTATAAAGCTAGGCACTGGGTTACCACGTGCTCTTAGCAATTGAATGCCTGTGTATTTACCAGACTGAATTAGAAATATAGGTCCCCACAAAAACCTTCACGTGGATGTTAATAGCATCCTTGTTCATAATCACCAAACCTGGAAGCAACCAAGATATACTTCAGTAGGTGAATAGGCAACCAAACTGTAGAACAATCATACAATGAAATACTATTTACCAGTAAAAGAAAATAAGCTAGCTAGATATGCAGAAACATGGAAGAAACTTCAATGAATTTTGCTTAAAGAAATAAGTCAGTCTGAAAAGGCTACATAGTGCAGGCTTTTGTTTATATGATGTCTTAGATCATTCAGTTTCCTATAATAAAATACTGTAAACTGGGTGGTTTATAAACAACTGAAATTTATTTTTCACTTTTGGGAGGCTGGCATGTTCAAGACCAAGTGCCAGCAGATTCAGTATCTGCTGATGACCCACTTCCTGATTCATTGACAGCTGTCTCTTTTTGCATTGTCCTTATATGGTGGAAGAGGAATGGAATCTCTCTGTGGTCTCTTTTGTAAGTCCACTAATCTCATTTATGAGGGTGGATGACCTAATCAGCTTCCAAAGGTCCCATCTTTTAATACCATCAACTTGGGGGCTAGTATTTCAACAACAGAATTTTAAGAAACATAAATATTCAGACCAAATCATATGACATAGTGAAAAAGCAAAAATAAACGTGGCAAAAAAGATCACTGCTAGCCAGGGTTTGCAGGGAGAGGGAGTTAAATATGTAAACCACACGAGATTGTTTAGGGCTGTAAAACTGCTGTATATGATACTGTAATTGAGGATACATGGCACTATAATTTGTTGTAACCCATGCATTATATAGCATAGAGTGGACCTTAATGTATGAAAATGACAAATGAATATTTAAGTTGTTGGGAGATCCCAGGATAGAATGCAGACAATGAAAAAAAATCTAATGTCATTGCATATGTATAGAATAATCTTACCTAATGGAGTCAGGGGAAAATGGTGCTGACCTAAGTCACTTTGGAAATGAGTGGAGATAGTCAGATTAAAAGGTACAAAATATAAGCATTACAGTCTAGTTAACAAAGTTGTTTCCAGTAAGACTACTGGCTAACAAGTCTGAAACCGCTAGATCTGTATACTAGAATTGAAAAACGGACGGTGAATGAGAATAGTTTTCTCAATGTTAGAGTGGAAGGTTACAATGAACAGTAAGCCTGGGATGACCCATGTGGTAAGTGATTTGACTTAGGGACGTCATTATGAACTCATATCTAACTTAATGCAGGCACAGATCCATAAATAGAGTGTTATTATTATTATTATTATTATTATCATTATTATTATTATTATCTTGAGGCAGAGTCTCACTCTGTCGCCCAGGCTGGAGTGCAGGGGCGCGATCTCAGCTCACTGAAACCTCTGCCTTCTGGGTTCAAGTGATTTTCCTGCCTCAGCCTCCCTAGTAGCTGGGACTTCAGGCACGTGCCATCACGCCTGGTTAATTTGTTGTATTTTTAGTAGAGATGGGGCTTCACCATGTTAGCCAGGATGGTCTAGATCTCCTGATCTTGTGATCTGCCCGCCTCGGCCTCCCAAAGAGCTGGTATTACAGGTGTGAGCCACCGCGCCCGTCCCAAATAAAGTACTATGTATAGATACATGCATGTACACAGGTTAGTGTATATATGTACATGTATCTTCTTGTCTGTAAGCTAAGAGCATATACAAGTAATGACATCTCAGCACTAATGCACTATGGTGACACACACTAATTAGAAACGAAGATTCAAGATCTTCTTTTCTAATGGCATCTGCAATTAAAAAATATTAAACATGTCTCTTCGGAGAAACATTACTTTTAATAGCAAAAACCGCAGTTACTTTTACAGCAACGTAATAGCTGGTTCTAGGACTAGGGCAGGAAGTATGCAAGATAGTCTTGGTATGTCTTATAGTGACTGGATGTAATAAGGTACAAAAAAATGTACAGTTCTGGAAGTATGTTGAAGAGATGCCATAGTCAAATGTAAGAGATTTTATTGGCCAAAACTGAAAAATTCAATCAACAAAATAAAGTTGTATTGGATCAAAACTTGGAGTATAAGATAAATTTCCATGAGTCCATACTGATGTAAATAAATAAATAAATAAATAAATAAATAAATAAATAAATAAAGGGGGACAAAAAACAAATCTCCCTTGCAGAAGAACTTAATGTAGACAGCGTCCTAAAGGCGGTGAATCTTCACTTTGCTCTTCTGAAACGTGGTCTGTATATTGTGACTTTCTTCAGAAGAGCACAGTTATGAAAAGAGAAAAATAGTACCTTGGAGAAACCTGAATTCTGCAAAACACCTGACCAGTATACCTAAAATTGTCAGGATCATCAAAAACTAGGCAAGTCTGAGAAAGTGTCACTGCCAAGAAGAGCCATAGGAGACATGCCAACAAAACAAATGTGATATTCTGGATGGAAACCAGGAACAGAAAAACAACATAGGTAAAAACTAAAAACATCTTAATAAAGAATGAACTTTAGTTCATAAGAATGGATCAAGGCCGGGCGCGGTGGCTCAAGCCTGTAATCCCAGCACTTTGGGAGGCCGAGACAGGCGGATCACGAGGTCAGGATATCGAGACCATCCTGGCTAACACGGTGAAACCCCGTCTCTACTAAAAAAATACAAAAAACTAGCCGGGCGTGGTGGCGGGGCCTGTAGCCCCAGCTACTCGGGAGGCTGAGGCAGGAGAATGGCGTAAACCCGGGAGGCGGCGCTTGCAGTGAGCTGAGATCTGGCCACTGCACTCCAGCCTGGGCGACAGAGCGAGACTCCGTCTCAAAAAAAAAAAAAAAAAAAAAGAATGGATCAATACTGTTTCATTAATTGTGATAAATGTATGATACTAGTTTAGGATGTTAGTAATATAGGAAACGGGATAGAGCATATGAAAACTATCTTCACTACACAACTTTTCTGGAAATCTAAATATTTTGAATTATTTTAAATAAAAAACTAACAAAAGTAGTTTGGAATTACGTAATTGTTCTACTTCTCAATTCAGTGTTAACCTGATTTTGATTAACAAATTTATTATTTTAATTATCTTGAAATGTATAATTATTTTGATGTTTTCTCTCTACCATTTAGGTCCTTCTTTGAGACTTTACTGGTAGATTTAGAAATGTTAAGCACCCCCATATTTATTTTGTTTATTAAAAATTACATCTATATTTGAAATTCAATTTTTTTAAAATAGTGGACATTCATAACTGAGAACTTGATTTATCTGAGATTGTCCTTAGAAATTACACTTTAATATCTTTCTTCAAGAGAAAACCAGACTGAAGATAGAATAAGTAAGGTACCTTGCCTGGATAACACAGCTAGTTAGTAGCAGAGCTTAGATTACAATAAAGATCTCTGAATTTACAGTTTTGTGTTTCTTTCACTTCATAACATTGCTAACTTTCTTTCTTTATCTTTGGTCCTGTTCCTCCAGTTATAGGTATAAATTAAGATAATTCTTCCAATCCTATTCTGGCATAACTGGAAATAAATTAGAATGAAATCTGAATAATCTAAATACATGTCATTCTAAAACATTTAAAGATACGGAATATTTCTTGAACTATAATGCCTTTTAAAATGTTTAGAAATTAAGTTTTTCAGACATCTCACACCTTTTGAAAGGAAAATATGTATGCATTTCATTTTATGGCATTTTCTTTTATAGTAAATCATTGCGGTACAGGCTTGATATTTTTATCTGTGAAATATTATAGGCGATTTTAACCAAAAGTTGGCCCGTATGTAGCACCTGTACTGACCTAATCGACAGTTATGGTTCATTTGTAAGTTTTATAACCTAAAGGTTTAATATTTCACTGCAAGGACTCTAATATGCTTTGGCATAAAAAAAATCTATGGAGGAGTCAGATGAATTTGTATAGATTAAGTAAATAGCACTTATTTAAAATAATATGCATTTCAGTACCAGGAGATTATATAAATGTTAGAGATCTCTTTTTTTAAAAAAGTGCTTAAATTGCTGTCATGTTTATCATTTTTGGTAAGAGTTCTGTTTTGTAAGAAGTTAAAAATTGCATACTGTAAATCGTTGTTGAGCACATTTGCTTAAGAGAAAGAATATTGAGACCATTTAACCTCTATTGCCTCATCAGGGTCTCCATTTCTTTTGAATTACATTCATTATTATAGTAAGCATTTCATACAAAATATTCAATGGGTGACAAATTATTGCTTTTTTAATTAGCATAATATAACAAAGCATTTAATTTTGTATGTTGTTTTTCTAGTTACTTATACAGCCTCCAGCAATTTCATCAACACATTCTACCTTTTATTATTTATATCATGTACATAATGCTATTTATTAGAAATAGAACTTTTTTCAAGTATGTTCACTTTAGGGCACGATTTAGAATACTCCTATTAGGGTAACGTCAAGCAACTCTCATGTTACTAAGTGGCCCTTCCTGACAAAACTTTAAAAAATGTTTCTCTGCCTAACCACAGCACATTGACCTACTTGGCACTGTGGGTCACAAATTATTTTGTTGAAGCAATTGCTCCAAATTGATGCAGATTTGTTTTTCAGACAATCTTTATATTTTCTTTGAAACAGTATCTACATCAGTGCATAGTTTGGGAATAATTCCATTTGATTTTTTACAAATCCAAGGACATGCAAAAGATATGATGTTTTTGTGATGCATGTAAAAGATATGATGTTTTCTGAGAAATTAGAAGACAAATTTTGGAAGGAATTCTTTCTCAGTGAGGCAGGAAAACAGGGATGATGAAAGAGACTACAGGATAAGCAGTCTTATAGTTGCTGGTCTCGGTTGTCTAGAAGAAAGCAAAGAATATGGAAACTCACTTGTAAAGAAAGTTGCTCTTACTTGGAACATGGCATTTATGGAAAGTTCCATCCTACAGTGGCAGACCACTCATTATTCTCAAGTTCACATGAAACATTCACCATGACTGACCACATTCCAGGCCATAAAACGCAGCTTAATAAATTTTAAATAATATGAATTATACAAGGGATATTCTCATAACACAATGAAATTAAATTAGAAGTCAATAACAGAAAAGTAGCTGGGAAATTCCCACAGATTTCATGATTAAACAATCCTAATTAAAGGAGGCGATCTTGTCATTTTCATGAAACTGGAGGACATTATGAAATAAGCCTGACATAGAGATAAGCTAGACACAGAAAAATATTACATTATCTTGCTTATATGTGGAATCAAAAAGTCAAATGTATAGAGATAGACAATAAGACATTTAAATACAGATTGTTACATGTAGAAATATATATAAATATTTGTATGCACCTGAGTAATCATAGGCAGGTACATTTTTTGCCCTGTGAGTCTAGAGAGCCTAGAAGCAGTGACCCTTGACATCAACAAGCATACATCGCAGCCAGATTTGGGGTTTTGATACCATTCTGCAGTAAAGGGACCCAGATTTCTTTGGAGAAATGGCTAATTCTAGGATTGTGACAGGAAATACACAAAATTAATCTGGAATATCTTGTAGTGCCAGAAAATAAGAAAGTGCAATTTATTATTATTATTATTATTATTATTTTAGTTTACTTCTAAAAAAAGAAGTGAGATACATGTACAGAACGTGCAGGTTTGTTACACAGGTATACGTGTGCCATGGTGATTTGCTGCACCTATTGACCTGTCCTGTAAGTTCCTTCCCCTCACCCTCTCACTTTCCAACAGGCCCTGGTGTGTGTTATTCCCCTGTCTGTGTCCATGCATTCTCAATGTTCAACTCCCACTAATGAGTGAGAACATGCAGTGTCTGGTTTTCTGCTCCTGTGTTAGTTTGCTGAGGATGATGGCTTCAAACTTCATTCATGTCCCCTGCAAAGGACATGATCTCATTCTTTTTTATGACTGCATAGTATTCCATGGTGTGTATCTGCCACATTTTCTTTATCTAGTCTATCATTGATGGGCATTTGGGCTTGTTCCATGTCTTTGCTATTGTAAATAGTGCTGCAGTAGACATGTAAGTGCATGTGCCTTTATAGTAGAATGATTTATATTCCTTTGGGTATATACCCAGTAATGGGATTGTTAAAGCAAATGATATTTCTGGTTCTAGATCCTTGAGGATTCACCATACTGTCTTCCACAATGGTTGAATTTAACTTACATCTCACCAACTGTATAAAAGCATTCCTATTTCTCCACAGTCTTGCCAGCATCTGTTGTTTTCTGACATTTTAATAATTGCCATTCTGACTGGCATGAGATGGTATCTCATTTTGGTTTTGATTTGCATTTCTTTAATTCCAGTGATGTTAAGACCTAGAAGAAGACCTAGGCAAAATCATTCAGGACATAGGCATGGACAAAGTCCTCATGACAAAAATGGCAAAAGCAATTGCAACAAAAGCCAAAATTGACAAATGGGATCTAATTAAACTAAAGAGCTTCTGCACAGCAAAAGAAACTATCATCAGAGTGAACAGGTCACCTACAAAATGGGAGAAAATTTTTGCAATCTACCCATCTGACAAAGGTCTAATATCCAGAATCTACAAGGAACTTAAACATATTTACAAGAAAAAAAAACCCCTTCAAAAAGTGGGCAAAGGAACAGACACTTCTCAAAAAAAGACATTTACGTGGCCAGCAAACATATGAAAAAAAGCTAAACATTGTTATTGCTGGTGGTCAAAGGGAAATAGGAGGCACCTGAAAGCCCCTCTAATGGCTGAAAGGCTCCCCCAATCTGAAACCATGTGAACCACAAAATAAATGTATTAGTATTGGATTATAAACTCAAGCTTTAAAGTAAGTATCTATGAGTCTATACTGATATAGATATCAGTGATTTTGATATAAATAAATCAGTGCTATCTATAGCTAAAGGTAAATAATACTATAATATTTCAATGTAAATTATTATAGCAATATAACATTATTTATATTTAGGTATAGATACCACTGATTTATAATATTGTATTATAAGTATAATATAGATATATCAGTGATTTATCTAGATCAGTATGGACTCATGAATATTTATACATTGAGATAATATGTATACTTGATATAGTTATCAGTGATTTAGATATAGACATCATTTATATAGATAAATCATGGATATTTACTTTATACCTTGAGTAAATGAAACAAGGAGAGTAAATGAATGAATCATTTATCTATATCAATGAGATGGAAGAGACACCCTCCTTTGCAGAACAATTTCAAATAATTTATATAAATGATCCATCTTCAAGTGGGAAACGGGGGCATAAATCTCTACTCCTTAGGTGTAGTCTGCACACAATGGCTTCCATACAGAAAGTATATTATGGAAAGTAGATTGAAAAAACTTTATAAGAGATAAACTTGACAAATACTACCTCAGCTAGATGATCATGGTCAATGTCAGCAGTAGATAAATCATGTTGTCAGTATGTACTCTTGATATGATGAGATGATAATGAACTTTGTTTCTGTAATCTTCCTCTCCCAAACCCATAACCCTATGCCAACCATGAGAAAACATGAAATAAATTTCAATAGAGGGACTTACGTAGTAATCCTTCAAACATTTAAGGTAGCAAAAATAAGGAGAGTAAAAAGCTATCACAGCAAGGAGAAAGAGTCATGACAACTAAATGTAGTGTGTTATCCTATATGGGATCCTGAAGCAGAAAAGTAAACTAGATTAAAAAAAATAATATTGACTAAGGCACAGACCTTAGTTAATAATAATGTATCAGCATTGGTTCATTAACCATAAACAATCACTATACTAATGTAAGAGGTCAATAATAGGGAAAACTTGGTGAGAAGGTACATGCAAATTTTATGGATAACTTTTTAAATTTTTCATTAAATCTAAAATAATTTAAAACTCAAGCCTGTTTAAAAAATATAATCTGAAGATATTCAGTTAGATATACAGAAATAAATAAGTGAAAAAGTGCCTTCCTTATACTCAAATTAGAAGTTAATAGACAAGGTCTAGGATTAGAAAGTTATGTGTATTGTGAATATTAAATTAAAGATATAAAAGGAATGAAAGAATAAAAAATGCAAACCTCCCAAAATCTCAGATAAAATACATACACAAAATTATTACAGAAAAGTAGAGTAGATTTTAATATTTATAAATAGAATAAAAACAAAGCAGAGCATAACAATGATAGTAAGACCAAATATATCTGTTGTATCAATAAATACAACTGTAATTTCATAATTGCATTTTAATGAGTAAAAGCTGCTTATTTCAATTTTATGGTTTCTAAAAGTGATATAACTATAAAATGGTCTGAATAATTTGAAAATAAAATTAATGGCAAAAATACCAAAAAGATGAAGAACCTTGGTCACAATGTCAGAGTCAGACAGTTCTGAATTAAATTTAAATGGCATTAAATACCCAAAAGACAGATAGTTTATAATGATAAAATTTCAATCTACAATCAAATAGGCAACAATTTAGGCTATTCATACACCAGATAATAGCTTCAGTATTTATAAGGCAAGAATTTTATAAATTTTGGAGTATTAAAAAATCTTATTACTTGAATATTTCAATAACATCGTAACTAATATCTTATTTTTAGATAAACATCTTAATTATACTTTATCATATTTTGGTTATTTGTATTTCACTTTTGGATTGCAAATTCAACATATAGAATTATGAATTATATATATCCTGAAAACACGTATTTTCTTTTAGGTGCTAGGAATGCATATTCTCCAAAGGAAAAAACAAAACCACAGAGAAAACTCTCATGTTGCATCTCTTCAAAAAAACTTATTGTATTCCAAATATTTGCAGACAAATGTTGCATATGAAAAAGAATGATAAATACTTTGAAATCTCTTTTAAATTATATGTTAAATACAAAAACAAAGGGTAAAACTGCATGTTAAATTTGAGTGGAATAGATAAACTTTGAAGAAAATAGAAATTCCCAAACCGACCCCAGAGGAGATAGAAAAGTTTAAAGATACTTGTTTCACAGAAGAAATAAATATGACAATGATGGACTACTCATAAATGACTGGGTCTGAACATTTTAATTGATATTTTATGAATATAAAAGTATATAAATGTAAAGAAAATATATAAGAAATGTCGTGCAGTCATAAAGCAGCTTAAGAAATAAAATATCAGTGGTAAAGACTCATAGAAAGTGTGGGAAAATGAGAGTAAAAGGTTTCAGACTCTGGTAAAATAGCAATACTCTCTGGGATTTCTATGACCACATATAAAGAAATCATAGACATATTTAGTTTCTGAGACCAAACTGGTGGCATATCCCAGCTTGGGAACATGTGTGATGGTGGCTTTACCTTGGTAGTTTAAATGTAGGAATGGCTCCCAGGGAAGAATGTGTTGTTGAGTTGGTGTTGAAGTACAGGTGAAGTACCATAGGATGGAGGGCCTCATATGAGTGAGTTGAAAGTCAGTGAGATAGGAGATAATTAGTGGGAAGGTCATAGAGGGCAGAATGGCAAGCCCAACAATTAACTTGTAAATGTCAAGGAATTTGTTCACATCTTCTAAGTTGTCAAATGTATGAGTATAATGCATTTATAGCAATTCCTTACTCTCTTTCTAATGGCTGCAGGATTTACAGTAATATCCCCTTTTTCATTCCTGATATTAGTGATATGTCTTCTTTTTTCTTAGTCTTTCTAGAGTTTGTCAATTTTAGCAATATTTTGAAGAACAAGAATCTGTTTAGCCGATTTTCTATATTGTTTTATCTTTTTAATTACATTAATTTTGTTTTTTCATGTTTATTATTTCCTTTCTTCTGCTTGCTTCCTTTTCTAGTATTTTGAGGTAGAAATTTAGGTTATTGATTTGAAACTTTTCTTATTTAGTTTTGTAAAATAAATTTTAATTTGGATATTTAAGATAAACAACATAATGTTATAATAAATGGTTACAATAGTAAAACAAATTAACATATTCATCACCTGAAATAGTTACCCATTTTTCCCCTATGGAAAGAACACCCATAATCTACTAATTTAGCAAAAGTCCAGAATACAATACACTATTATTAACTATAATTCTTGTGTTGTACATTAAGTCTTTAGACATACTCCTCATAAATATGTTCTACTTTGAATTCTTTGAACTGCATCTCCACATCTGCTTCCTCCTAAACCACCCCTGCTAACCACTGTTTTATTCTCTATCACTGTGTATTCAATTTTTTAAAAAAATTATTTCACATGTTGGTGAGATCATGCAATACTTTTTTTCTGTGTCTGGCTTATTTCATTTACTGTAATGTCCTCCAGTTTTATCCATGCAGTGGTAAATGATAGTATCTGCTTCTTTTTAAAGGCTAAATAATATTCCATTGTGTGTGTACATGTATATGTATACATATGTTTGTATATATAATATTTCATCATATATGTACATATATGAATATTATTTAGCCTTTAAAATGAAGGCTTATATATCACAGTCTTACTCATTTATCTGTTGATGGACACTTAGGTTGTTTTCATACTTTGGCTATTGTGAATAATGTTGCAGTGAACATGGGAATATAAATGTCTTTACAAGGTGATGATTTCATTTCCCTTGTATATATACCCAGAAGAGGAATTGCTGGCTCATTTCTAATGTAGTCATCTAGTGCTATAAATTTTCCTCTCAGAACTGCCTAAGCAGTGTCTCACAGATTTGGATGTGTGTCAGTTGAATTTTTATTCATGTATTTATTTAATAAAACTTTCTAGAGATTTCCTTTTTTAAAAATGTGTTGTTTAATTTCACCGTGTTTAGAAATTTTCTTCTTGACTTTTGATTATTGAGTCCTAGTTAAATTCTATTTTGATAAGAGAACATACTGTGTATGATTTCAATTACTTTTAATATAGTATTTTTTGTATAGGTATGAATACACAGAAACCAAAATAAAAAACACAGTATCAGTTATAATTGCTCCAAAAAAGTAAATATTTAAGTAGATACAACAAAATCTGTGCAGGGTCTAAGTGACTAAAATTACAAAATGCTGATGAAAGAAATCAAAGACATGAATATATGGTTCCAAAAAATAAATATTTAAGTAGATACAACAAAATCTGTGCAGGGTCTATGTGATTAAAATTATAAGATGCTAATGAAAGAAATCAAAGATGTGAATAAATGGAGTAATGTAATTGTCGTGGATTCAAAGATTCGACAAGATAAAGATATCCCTTTTCGCCAAATTGGTCTTCAGGTTTAATGCAATTTCTATGTAAACCCCTGCAGTCTCTTTTCAATATACAGAGCTGCTTCTTCTAACACACATATAAAAAGGGCATAGACCCTAGAATAGACCAAACAATCATGACAAGGAAGAATAAAATGGAAGAAATTATTACATCTTAAATTAACTTTTACTATATAGCTACAGTCGTCAAGATTATTGCCAGGGAGAAGACACATACATCAATGGAACAGAAAATGGAACCAGAGTCCAGCGCAGTGGCTCACGCCTGTAATCCCTGCACTTTGGGAGGCCCAAGCAGGCAGATCATGAGGTCAAGAGATCAAGATCATCCTGGCCAACATAGTGCAACCTAGTCTCTACTAAAAATACAAAAATTAGCTGAGCGTGGTGGCACATACCTGAAGTCCCAGCTACTTGGGAGGCTAAGGCAGGAGAATTGCTTGAACCTGGGAAGTGGAGGTTTCAGTGAACCGAGATCACACCATTGCACTCCAGCCTGGACAACAGAGAGAGACTCCATCTCAAAAAAAAAAAAAAAAAAAAAAAAAAAAAAAAAAAAAAAGAAGAATAAAATAGAACCAGAAATAGACCCACACCAATATGCCCAATTGATTATTGACAGAGGAGCAAAAGTATTTCAATGGAGGAAGAATGTTCTTTCTAAAAATGGTGCTCAAGGAATTGGACATCAATAGGGAAAATGACAATAAAATAAAATGACCTGAATTTAAATTTCACACCTTATGCAAAAGTTAACTCAAATGGGATTACAGACTAAATGTAAAATGTAAAGCTGTCAAATTAACAGGAATTAAATCTTTGTGATTTTATTCCCAAATAAAGATTTAGAGAAAATGTTATTTCTAAATAAAGATTTAGAGAAAGTCTTCAGGACTGAGGTCTAGAAAAAAAGTCCTTGAACTTGAAACCGAAAGCATAATTCATAAAAATTAAATTTATTAAATTAGACATATTCCAAATTTAAATGGCTTGCTTTGTGAAAGGCCATGTGAAGAAGACTAAAAGAAAAGATGCAGACTAAGAGAAAATCTTTTCAAGCCTCATACCGGACAAAGTATTGGTAGCTAGGCTAGATAAAGAATTTTCAAAATACAACAAACCACAATTTAATTCAAAATGAACAAAATATTAGCAGAAGTTTCACCAAAGAAGATACGCAGATCCAAATAAATACATGAAAAGATGTTCAATATCATTATCCGTTAGGAAAATTCAAATTAAAATCAAAATAAGACATCACATACACCTTTCGGAATGACTAAAATAGAAAATAGTGGCAATGCCAAATGCTGGTGAAAATACAGAGAAATTGGCTCACTCATACATTTGTAGTGGGCATGAAGAGTAATGTAGCTACTCTGGAAAACTGTTTCATGGTTTCTATTAATAAACTAAACTAAACATAGCACTACTACATAACCCAGTAATTTCAGTTTTGGGCATTTATCCCAGATAAATGAAAACTTATGTTCACATAACAGTCTGTACCTGAATGTTCATAAGAGGTTTACTGGCAACAATCAAAAGTTTAACCACCTCAGATTTCCTACAATGGATAAATGTGGCATATGCATATCATGGAACACTACTCAGCAACAAAAAGGAACGAATTATTGATACACAAAACAACATGGGTGAATTTCCAGGAAATAATGATAAGTAAAAATTAAGAAAAAACATCCCCAAATGTATTACAGGCATACTTCATTTAATATCACCTTAGTTGTGTTTCACAGATATTGCATTTTTTACAATTTTGACGGTTTGTGGTAACCCTGCATTGAATAAGTCTATCAGTACCCTTTTTTCCAATTGCATTTGCTCACTTCCTGTCTGTATGTTACAGTTTGGTAATTCTCCCAATATTTCAGACTTTTTCATTATTATATCTGTTACAGTGATCTGTGATTAGTGACCTTTGATGTTACTATTATAATTGTTTGGTGGTGCCATAAACTACACCAATATACGATGTCAAACTTTACTGATAAATGTAGTGTGCATTCTGACTCCTCTGCCTATCAGCTATTCTCCCATCTCTTTCCCTTTACTCAGGCCTTCTTATCCTCTGAGACACAATAATGATATAATTAGACCAACTAATAGCACCACAATGGCCTCTATGTGTTCAAATGAAAGGCAGAGTTGAACATTTCTCACTTGAAAACAGAAGCTAGAAATGATTAAACTTAATGAGGAAAGCTTGTTGGCAGCCAAGATAGGCCAAAAGCCCTACTTTTTATGCTAAACAGTTAATATAAATACAAAGGAAATGTTCTTGAATGAGATTATAAGTGCTATTCAAAAGTGAACAAATGTATGATAAGAAAGTGAAACAGCCTTATTGCTGATATGAAAGATTAGGTAGTCTAGATATATCAAACCTGCTACAATATCCCCTTAAGCCAAAACAATGCAAGTGCAAGGCTCTAACACTCTTTCATTCTGCAAAGACTGTGAGAGGAGAAGAAGCTGCAGAAGAAGAGTAGGAAGTTATGAGAGGTTGGTTCATGAGGTTTCAGGAAAGAATTATCTCCGTAACATAAAAGTCCAAAGTGAAACAGCAAGTGTTGATGGAATAGCTGAAGCAACTTATTTAGAAGATATAGCCAAGATCATTAATGATGGTAGCTACACTAAACAGCAGATTTCCCATGTAAATGAAACAGACTACTGTTGGAAGAATATAACATCCAGGACTATCATAGCTGGAGAGGAGAAGTCAATGCCTGGCTTTAACGCTTCAAAGCACAGCTGAATCTCTTGTTAAGGGCTAACATAGTTGATGACTTTAAACTAAAGCCAGTGCTCATACATGATTCTGAAAATCCCAAGGCCTTTAAGAATTATGCTAAATCTACTCTGCCTGTGCTCTATAAATGTAACAAAAAAGCCTAGAAGACAGCACATCTGTTTACAGCATGGGCTTACTGAATATGATAAGCTCACTGTTGAGACCTACTGCTCAGAAAAAAAGATTCTTTCTAAAATATTACTGCTCATTGACAATGTACCTGGTCACCCAAGAACTTTGGTGATGATGTACAAGAATAATAATATTGTTTTCATGCCTGCTAAAGTATCTATTTTTCAGACCATGAATCAAGGAATAATTTCAACTTTCAAGTGTTATTATTTAAGAAACACAATTTGTATGACTATAGCTGCCATAAATAGTGACTCCTCTGATGGAACTTGGCAAAATTTTTTGGACAAGTTTTACCACATTAGATGTCATCAAGACCATTCATGATCCATGAAAGAAGGTTAACAAATCAAATTTAACAGGAATTTGGAAGAAGTTGATTTTAACTTTCATGGGTGACTTTGTGTGGTTCATTATTTCAGTGGAGGAAGCAACTACAGCTATCATGGAAATAGCAAGAGAGGTAGAATTAGAAGTGGAGGTTGAAGATGTGACTGAATTGCTGCAATCTCACAATAAAATTTGAATAGATGAGGAGTTGTTTTTTATAGATGAGCAATGTGAGTGGTTCCTTGAGATGGAATCTACTCCTGGTGAAGGTGCTGTGAAGATTTTTGAAATGACAACAAACAGTTTAGAACATTACACTGGTTTATAATGATATATACATAGTTGATAAAACAGTGGCAAAGTTTGAGAATATTGACTCCAATTTTGAAAGAAGTTCTACTGTGAGTAAAAGGCTGGCAGGCAGAATCACATGCTAAAGATAAATTTTCTTGAAAGGAAGGGCCAATTGATAAAGCAAACTTCATTGTTGTCTTAAGAAATCGTTACTGCCACACAAACCTTCAGTAGGCACCAACCTGATCAGTCGGCAGCCATCAATATAAAGACAAAACTCTCCACTACCGAAAAGACTACAACTTGCTGAAGGCTCAGATAATGGTTAGCATTATGTAGCGATAAAATATTTTTAATTAAGGTGTATACATTGTTTTTTAGACATAATGCTATTACACATATAATAGAGTACAGCGTTATATAAATATAACTTTTATAGCCATTAAGAAATCAAGAATTTCATGTGACTTGGTTGATAATGATATCTGCTTTATTGTAGTAGTCTGAAACCAAACCTCACAATGTCTCTGAGATATGCCTGTACAACATGACTGTATTTTTATAACATTTTTGATATGACAGAATTTTAAAAATGGAGGACAGATTAGTGGTTACTGTGAATTAGAGATGGAAAATGTGGCAGGAGGAAGGTAGATAACAGATAAAAGCAGAAGGAATATTAATGTTAAAACTGTTCATTATTTTGACTGTAGCAGCGGACTCAGGTGAAAAGCTTGCATAGAACTTAATATATGTACACATACTCCAGATGAAACTGGAGAAATCTGAATAAGTGGATTTTATCAATATCAATATCCTCGTTGTCATATCATACTATAGTTTTCCAATTTACCATCAGGGAAATGGAGGAATTGTGCAAGATATTCTGTATATTATTACCTGCAATTGGCATGTAAAGGTACAATGACTCAACCAAAAAAAAATGAAAAAGGTAGAAAAATGATATCCTGGTAAAGGAAGAGACCACCCCTCATATCGTCTTTACCCAGTTTTTGCCTCCAAAGAAAGAAGAAGTAAAAACTAAAAGGCAGAAATGAAATCCACAGGCAGACAGCCTGGCGCCACACCCTGGGCCCAGTAGTTAAAGATCCCCTGACCTAATTGGTTCTGTTATCTCTAGATTACAGACATTGTATAGAAATGCACTGTGAAAATCCCTATCTTGTTTTGTTCCGATCTAATTACCGGTGCATGCAGCCCCCAGTCACGTGCCCCCTGCTTGCTCAATCAGTCTCCACCCTCTCACATGCATCTCCTGAGAGTTGTGAGCCCTTAAAAGGGACAGGAATTGCTTACTCAGGGAGCTCGGCTCTTGAGACAGAAGTCTTGCCCATGCCCCCGGCCGAATAAACCCCTTCCTTCTTTATTTCGGTGTCTGAGGAGTTTTGTCTGCGGCTAGTCCTGCTACACTGGGACACAAATTATGTAAAAAATATAACAACATAATCCCAGCACTTTGGGAGGCCCAGACGGGCGGATCACAAGGTCAGGAGATGGAGACCATCCTGGCTAATATGGTGAAACCCCGTCTCTACTAAAAAATTAAATACAAAAAACGAGCCGGGCGAGGTGGTGGGCGCCTGTAGTCCCAGCT
>NW_016811612.1:232434-241800 GCF_001698545.2 Rhinopithecus bieti
AAGTACTAAAAATAATTTTTGGTTTCAGAAACATAGAAACAAAAATTTAAGTCAGTAAATAAACTTCAATGAAGGAAGATAACTCACTAGGGCTCACTAAAGTTTAATATAAAATAGATTCTGAAATTACAATATGTTAAAAATGTTTTGTTGGTGAACTGATTGATAGAATAGAAAGTCTAGAGAGAAATATACTCTTAAACTTAATGGATTTTATCAGCTGGAAAAAATTTATTCAATGAATGATGTTGGGAGAACAGGATTATCAGTGCAAAAAAGCAAAGTTGAGACCTCTTCTACTATTTTATCTACCTCAAATTTCTGAATTGATCTAAAATTAAGAATGATAAATTAAATTATAAAAGTTCCACAAAAATGGGATGATTTTCTAATAATGTTGGAATGAATAAACATGACACAATATTTAGGTATCATAAAAGTAAAAATAAGGTTAAATAAATTTAAAATACTTGCATGAATACAAAAATATGTAAACATAAATGACAAAGAGAGAAGTGGGAAAATATTTGCAATTCATATCACATAAATAGGGCTAGATTCTCTACTTGTTAGATAAACATGAAAAATGTGCCCGGGCCCGGTGGCTCACGTCTGTAATCCCAGCACTTTGGGAGGCTGAGACAGGTAGATCACAAGGTCAGGAAATCGAGACCACCCTGGCTAAAACGGGGAAACCCCGTCTCTACTAAAAATACAAAAAAAAAAAAATTAGCCAGGCGTAGTGGCGGGCGTCTGCAGTCCCAGGTACTCGGGAGGTTGAGGCAGGAGAACCGCATGAACTCCGGAGGCGGAGCTTGCAATAAGCCGAGATCGCGCCACTGCTCTCCAACCTGGGAGTCAGAGCGAGACTCCTTCTCAAAAAAATAAATAAATAAAAATGCATACCATATATACATTAGCTCAATACAAATGCACAAAGAATATGAACAATTTAATTAAAAGTCAATTTTAATAGTTTCAAACATATAAAACTGATCTCACTCATAATTTTAAAAATTATATTAAAATTATGTGATGCCATTTTTCATAGCTTGGTTAGGCACTAACCAAATTTAGATGTGAAAATCTTAGAGGAAGTGAAAAGATAGGCAATGTCTAACCTGATGTTTGGAGTTCAACTATAATGCAGTTAGAAATATTTATCAAAATTAGTATTTCACTTACCCTTTGATATAGCAATTGTGCTACTGGAAATAATAGATGAGATTTGACAATATCTAAATATGACACAGTCGTACATAGTTGTGTATATGTATGTCTACAACTGTTGTTAAAAAGAATAAACTGCACATATATTTATACATAAATTTCAAAATATAGTGCTAATTAAATAAATCAATGTACAGAATATTGTATATAGTGAACTCTTTTTGGCTATATTAACATATATATGTGCATAAATGTAATACATGTTATATGCTTATATGTGTCTCCAATATCTTGAAGAGTATCTTCAAAAGCACTGCTAAGAACTGCCAATAATTGTTGTCCCTGTGAGAAAAAGGAGAAGATGGGGCAGGGGTTAGGTAGGGTTTGTTTTTCCATATTGCATGTAGTGCCAATGGAAAAATAAATAAAGTGTAATTCAAATATAAAAAAGAATTATAAATATTAATTGCTATCATTTGTACTTATATATTATTTACTTTCAGATAAAGTATTAGCGCTTTACTTTGCTTGTCTCTTAGTAAATGCAAAATATATTTCTTAAATGTTCCTTAATTTATGTTCTATGAGAAATAATATCTTTGAACTACCTTTGACCTGCTTGTTTTTTTCCTATTTTCATACTAGCAGATTTAAAGAAATGTCACATGATTATGTAACTCTGAGTTTAGATGGTCTCTTTTTGTTCTTTTTAAAATTCTCTATAAACATTTAGAAAATATAGCTAGAATTATTTCCAAAAGTAGCATTGTAATTTCCTGGACTCGTTTGCCTTTTGAACTTGCTTTCCAGAGAACATTCCTATTCATTATCATTAGTAAAAATCAATTTATTGAACTCATTTCTTTAACAAAATAATTTCCCTTTTTATCCTGTTTATATTTAGAAAATCTTTTCTCAAATGTACCTCTCTCTCTACCCTTAAATAATGCCTTGGGTATCTTTAATTACTTTTTTGTCATATGTGTATATATGTAACTTTGACTGCAAAGTTATTTTTTTAATCCTATTTTGATCCTTACCGGATTCAGAGGGAATGGTATCACATGCCATTTCTAAACAACTTCTGTGTAATTTGTAAGTTATCTAAAAGTTCAAGATTGTATGAAGATATCAGTTCAAAAGTAAGAAAACAATTTCTTTGTTCTATTTGAAGGTTTTCTGTTTCCCTTTATACCTGAAGGAAGATTTAGTTGTGTAGGGCATAATTATCACCAATTCACATTTTTTTTTAATGCAAGGAAATGCCAAAGGCATAAAATACTTGATAAAGTAGATTTTACGGAAATTATGATAAAGTAGACCTTGCTGAAATTAAAAATTTCTGTTCTGCAAAAGACAATGTCAAGAGAATGAGAAGACAAGCCTCAGAATAAGAAAAAACATTTAAAAGATATATATAATAAAGCAGTTTTATCCAAAATACATAATACAAAGAGCTCTTGAAACTCAACATCAGGGAAGCAAACAACCAGAATAAAAAATGAGCTCTAGATACTAACAGCCACCTCATCAAAGACAATGGAAATTCAAATTAAAACCACAATGAGACACCACTACACACCTGTGAGAATAGCTCAACTCCAGAATACAGACAATGCCATATGCTAATGAGGATTAGGAGCAACAGGAACTCTTATTCATGCTGGTGGGAATTCAGCAAGGTAAGTTTCTTTGGAAAACACTATAGCAGTTTCTTACAAAACTAGAAATATTCTTACCATGCGACCAATTAATCATAGTTCTTGGCAACTACCCACAGGAGTTAACACAGGTCCTGTATGCATACAGGTCTTTGTGTGAGGCTTATGTCCATTCAAAAATCTGTACACACAGGGTTATAGCAGCATTATTCATAATTTGCCAAAACTTGGAAGCAACCCAGATTTCCTTCAGGAGGTGAATGAATAAATTGTAGTATATCCAGACAATGGAATATTATTCAGCACTAAAAAGAAATAAGCTATCAAGATATGAAAAGAATCTTAAATGCATATTACCAAGTGAAATAAGCCAATCTGAAAATGTTACATACTGTATTATTTCAAATATATAATATTTTGGAAAAGGCAAAACTATGGAGTCAGTAAAAAGACTGATGGTTGCCAACGGTTGGGTGAATGAGGAGAGAGATGAATAGAGGGAGCACAGAGTATATTCAGGGCAGTGAGGATATACTGTGTGGTACTATAATGGTGGATACATGTCATTCATTTTTCCAAACCCTTAAAATGTACAATGAGAATGAACCCTATGTATGATGAAATTCAGGTAATTATGATATGTCAACATAGTTTCATCAATTGTAACAAATGTATTACTCTGTTGGGGGATGTTAATAATGAGGGAGACTATGCATGTGTAAAAGTGAGGGTTGTATGGGACATCTCTGTATCTTCCCCTCAATTTTTCTGTAAACCCAAAACTGCTCCAAAAAACTAAGTTATAAAAGTTCACTGGAGGCATTTGCAAAAAGCTGTTTGATCTTCTCTTTTTCAAATGGGCTGTCACCCTCATTGTATTTACATTCCATCACTTCTATTGCCTTTTCTATGTATTTACCATAAAGTAAGTGATGTCTTGAATATTCTTTTTGACTTCATTGAAATACTAGCATGGTGGCTATTTGATGATTAGTTTATCTTTCTCATTAAGTGTAGTCTTTTCCTTTGTAATATAGTTCCTTTTTAAGTTAATAATTTCAATGATATTGGTTGGGGACATACAGTTATATTTATGTATAAATGTGAGTATTAAAATTTGATTTTTGAATTCTAGTGTTCTTTCAAAGGCATCAATTGCTAGTCTTGAATTTTTGAAGGTATTAGAATTAAGATAATGTGCAAAGCTTTATTCAAAAAAATATATTTTGGATATGGTCTAAAATATTGATTCTATAAGAAAATAAACTTAAGAAGATGAACTTAAGGACCCTGTCAGAGTTGATGCAGTATACTGTTTGCAGACAGACCATTTTCTCTTCCTTGGAAAGTAGTATGGACCTATTTTCCAATATCCCTTGTAGTTCAGTTAGAAGCCATATGACTTACTGGATAATGGAATGTGAACTGCAGTGACATAAGCCAAATTCAGCCTTGAAATCTAAAATCGTTTTACACAATGTTTTATCTATTTCTTCATCTCGTAGGAGCATTTCCCTCCCTGGATACATGTGTTTCAGATCACAAAGTCATAGATGAGTGGCGTCTGTGTTTCTAAATCACGTTTTGAAGAACACCTACACAAGAGAGTCACCCGACCCCATTGGAATATATGATGTATGGGAAATCAACCTTATTGCATTAAACTACTCGGATTTTTGTGTGGTTGGTTAAATAGTATTAATAACCATAACTAAGGCAAGGAAAAAATAAACATCTATCTACTTTTCCTTGAACAATATAAATTATATATATATGTGTGTGTATATATATATATATTCTTAAATTTTAGAACATTAAGCACTTCTCCCAAGATGCCCTTTGCTGCTGTCTCCTTGTGTTTTGAAAACTGTGTTTCAGAAGTGAAGAAATAATGGAGAAATAATTTATTTGTTAGAAGAATCATTTCAATATATCTTGGATTATTCCTACTCTCATGAGAAAAGTGGTATATCTGCACCAGTATGGCCAGTATTAGCATAAACACTGGACTTGCTGGGAGCAACTTGAAAGGTAGGTCAGAACTGAATATGTGACAGCACAACAAGACACGATGTGTTGAGGAAACCTCTCAGTTTTTGTTTAGAGATGTCTTCATTTCTCCTTCACTTTGAAGGATATTTTCACTAGAGACACTATTCTACGATAAGTTTCTTTCTTTTTTCTTCAGCACTTTAAATATATCATGCCATTCTCTCCTGGTCTGTAATGTTTCCACTGAGAAGTCTGCTGCCAGATGTATTGCAGCTCCTTTATATGTTTATATGGGATAAAAACAAAAACAAACAAAAGAACAATCCTGGAAAATTGATAAAGGCCACATTACTCAAGTTCATACATCAAGCAGGTACAAAAGTGGCTTATTTAGTAAATAGGTTGCCATTATATTCTTCTAAAGTTTAAGCTGTCTAGAGTCAGTTGGCAGGGCTTTTAGAAAGCAAAGCTGCCAGGCGTGATGGCTCATGCCTGTAATCCCAGCACTTTGGGAGGCTGAGGCAGGTGGATCACGAGGTCAGGGGATTGAGACCATCCTGGCTAACACAGTGAAACCCCATCTCTACTAAAAATACAAAAAATTAGCCAGGCGTGGTGGCGGGTGCCTGTAGTCCCAGCTACTCGGGAGGCTGAGGTAGAAGAATGGCATTAACCTGGGAGGCAGAGCTTGCGGTGAGCTGAGATCATGCCACTGTACTGCAACCTGGGCAACAGAGCAAGACTCTATCTCAAAAAAGCAAGCAAGCAAGCAAGCAAAGCTTACTTTTCAGTGATTTTTACTTAGGATAAATGGTCAGGGGAAAGAAAAGAAAGAAGACAAAATTGGAAACATTATTTTGGAGACTTGTAGTGAGGAAAATTATCATTCAGTCCAACAATAAAATAATAAAATTGAAAACATTAGGCAAGACTAGAATCTAACAAAAGCTGTACTATGGTTTTGAAACATAATTTTCTCTCTTTAGTTTCCCATTTTAACTAAATACAAATCATGGTAGGATCAATGTGTTCTCTTATACTTGGCCAGATTATTTGTATAAAGTGCATAAAACAAGTATTTTCATGTAAGTTTTTAAAATTACTTTGATGGAACTTTTTCCACAGACAGAATTTCAGATAAGACTTTTTTAAAGCTGAGCCAAGCCATGGATTTGTACCATCAAATACCTGTAAGTTGGGTGAATTCTTCTCCTCTTGAGGTCCCAGAATAACTTGGTGCTCCTGGGGCCTTTCAGAAAGTGACAGTCTTTACTTGCCACAGGTCAGGAACCTTGTACAGGGACTGTATAGACAAGGTATGAACCAGTTTTCCCAAAGGGTTTTTATTGGATCTATAAGTCAAGTTTGATTCCTTAAAGGAAAGCACACCATTCTGGTCAAAGCATTGGTAAAATAACCAGTTTTAACTAATTGTGTCCCGTTACAAATGAAAACAGATTTTTATTGCACCTATGGAAATAACAATATTGTCATAAGTTAGGAATACTTACAGTTTCCAAATTCTGGAGAAATGAGGTAGAGAGAAACAGATATGCTCTAGGAGTATACTTAATTGTTAAAAGCTGTCAATAGCTCAAAAGAAAAATTTCCTTGACTCTGAACAATAAAACAAAGGATCAGCAATGTTTTAACCAAAAAGTTAAAAAGATTACTTCAGTTTTCTATAGTTGAATCCATACAGTTAACTCCTGTCCTGTTTGATATTCATGAACATTTCAGCTTTCCATGCATCCTGAAAGTTTTTCTTCTATTCTGATTTTACACTCTGCAAAGTTGTCAGAAACCTGCATTCAAGAGCAACTATTAGAGTTTTATAGCTGATTATAAAACCCCATTCTAAAGAGGACCTAAACAAGACAACAAATGTCTGTGGATAACAAAAAGGTTTAGGGCAGTCATAGTCAAAGACACAATTGACAAGTAAATTTGTTACCTCTGTGCACACAATAAATAACAATTATAATTATTACTGATAATGTACATTAAGTCATATCAGAATTGTAGGAGTTTTCCATAAATTTGGAACACATACCCATAACGTATGTATACAAATGCAGCCCAAAGGAAACCAAACACCATTTTATATTTAACAGTGCTTTGTGTATAATTTGTATACCAAATAAGCCAAATATACCATTTTTGGGCTTTAGGAAAACTAATATCTTAAAAGATTAATTAGGTCAGAAAAAGACATAATTTATAATTTGATTTTGGAAAGTTTGTCAAATATCAAAAGTTTAAAACACTTGATATTACAAAATAGGATCACGGATTATTGTAGAATAAGTCATTCATTAAACCAAAGTGATAGCTCAAGGATTTCAAAAAAAGGGGAAAACTTTCATTTTTTGTGAGACGAGACTTAATTTTTTAAATAAACCCTAATAAAAACAGCATGACACCAATTAAATTTTTTTCCAAAGTTTTATAAATGATCTATACAATTTTAATCTTGACCATAATATGTAGCTTCCATAAGCCTTTTATAATCTTTAGAATTTTTGTGCAGGAGTCAGTTAATGCTTCAAGGAAACCTTGTTAATCTGACACAGGGGCCCTTATGTTGGTGTCGCATCAGTTTGCCTTTGACATTAATGATTAATTTATAGAGAAACCAAACTTGTTTTATCGCTAAAAATCAGCACTTACAATCTCCCATGCCCACCTCTTCTACAGTAGTCCCTGGGCCATGAGGAGTTGAATAGCCTTAATTTCTTGCCCTCTGTCTCAGAAATGCAGTTTATTTTGATTGGCATCTTCTACCAGGCCTGAAGATGAGGTTTTAATCACTCTCAGTGTTTACGATTTAGCAGGACTTGGTGTCCTTTTTAGACCCAGAAGTCAATGTCCTGTAGCTCAATGTCATAAGTACCTGAAAAACACATAAAGATACATGGATGTAATAATACTACCTAAATTATTTTAATCTCAGTTTTTTTCTAAGTAAACCAAAAGTTAATAATAATGACAGAAATTATTTCAATAAATGTAAAATCTGTTAGGCCAGCTACCAAAAGGCAAAATAAAAGCTCTTCTGCTGTGCACAAAATTTTAGGTTTGATGAAAACATTTCCTTTAGATCTTTAAGAAAACATTGTTAGTATCAGGCCACAACAAACAGAACTCTAGGCAAAAACAAACAAACAAACAAAAATGAACTTATATGAGCTGAAAATTACTTGAAGGAAAGCATTACTATTTTGTGCCTTTTAAAACAAAAGAGAAAACCAAAAATGGTGAGATGCAATAAAAGTTGAACTTTGGGTTAAAAAAAACAAATTTAAATCTCTTAAATCTCCTAAACTTAAATCCCTTGCAAGTTATTAAGAGTAAATCAATCCCTTAAGAATATTATGGTTCTAACCAATTCTTCAGTGTATAAGCGTTTTTTGTTTTTTGTTTTTTCTACATCAAACCCAATCTCTTGAAAGACCATGATAATTTCCCTTTTTTCATAGACAGCTTGATCATGTAATGACATGCTTGGACTTTCTGGATTACAACACCTGTCTTTCTTAAATAGCCAGTCATTTTGTCATTGGACTAAATTTACCATACAAAACCAGTCATTTTATTATTGGAGTAAATTTACTATACAAGATTCTTTCTCACATAAAATTATTTCTTTATAAACTTTTTTTTTTTTTTTTTTTGAGACGGAGTCTCGCTCTGTTGCCCAGGCTGGAGTGCAGTGGCCGGATCTCAGCTCACTGCAAGCTCCGCCTCCCGGGTTCACGCCATTCTCCTGCCTCAGCCTCCCAAGTAGCTGGGACTACAGGCGCCCGCCACCTCACCCGGCTAGTTTTTTGTATTTTTTAGTAGAGACGGGGTTTCACCGTGTTAGCCAGGGTGGTCTCCATCTCCTGACCTCGTGATCTGCCCCTCTCGGCCTCCCAAAGTGCTGGGATTACAGGCTTGAGCCACTGCGCCCGGCCTCTTTTTAAACTTTTTTTACCAAAAAATACATTTTATTTCTATAACTTTCTTTACATTTCTCTTATTTCTTGGTTCGTTTTACCTTGTTTTATACATAACATTTACATAATCTTTGAATTGGACAAAAATTGTTTCCTTTTTAAAAACGACAGATTTTTAGAAAAAAAGTTTTCCTACAAAATATTTTTATTAGAAAATACTCAAATAATGAAATATCTATTATTTAATTTAATACAATTTAGATTCTAAATTATGACAAGTTTGCCCACAAGTATTTATCCCATACATTTACCTAATTATTTTAACTATTTACCTAGATTATTTACGAAAACTGTGATAGTCATCAAAGTTATGAAACTCACCATTGCAAAATTATAACTGAGAGAATGAAAAATATATGGCCTAACTGACTCCATCTTGCTTCTAACCTCCAAGCTGTTCTTGTTCATTCCTGGGCATAGGCCAAAATAACTTTGGGAAGATCTTAGTTTATAGTTTAACTTTAAATCTAAGATGATGGCCGGGCACGGTGGCTCAAGCCTGTAATCCCAGCACTTTGGGAGGCCGAGACGGGCGGATCACGAGG
>NW_016811612.1:242158-329010 GCF_001698545.2 Rhinopithecus bieti
AAAAAAAAAAAAAAAAAAAAAAAAAAATCTAAGATGATAAAAGTCCTTTCCCAAAACAAACTTCCTTACTGCCTGTAGACTAGACTGTCTAAAGCCACGAGATAGTAAGTTATAATAGTTTTACTAAATACTCCAAGATGTGGCTTTTTTTATTAAACCAAAATCAATGTCTTATCTATTAAAATTTACACAAGCAAAGATAATTCCATTTTGGACTGGGTTTATAGTGTTGTAACCCCTATGACCAATTTTGACACCTTATAATATTTGGCAGGATGGAATTGCTTGATCAATAAATGCAAACAAAAATGTACTGGCAATTATTAATACATTTTTAATATTACTTTACCAATAATGTTTTAAAATTTTATTTTTCATTCTGGGATACATGTGCAGAACATGCAAGTTTGTCACATAGGTATACATGTGCCATGGTGGTTTGCTGCACCTATCAACCCATCATCTAGATTTTAAGTCCCACATGAATTACGAATTTTACTTTAACAATAATTTTAAAGTTAGCTTATTTATTAAAGATTTTACTTCAGTCATATAAACTTGAAAAAGCATTTGACTAGTCTTTCTTTTCTCTGATCAAGTAAAAGCATTTGATTTAAATTTTTTTATTTTTTCTTTTAGCCAATTAATTAGAGCTCTTGTATATATTTTCAGTAGTGAAATGTCACGTACACATAATACGCAATAAATACACAGATGTATTAGGCATACCGATAGAAGTACGTCTTATGGATTCCTAAGACCTCCTTTTTTTTTTCCCTTAGACTTGCAAACTGTTGATAACCTGTTTCATTACCATTGCAGTTGTCAATTAAATAGCTGTAAGTCTGCATGTTAAAGGAAACAACTCTTAGATAAAAAATCTGATAGTAAAATTTATATCTCAATACACAGAGAAAAAGTCTGGTGGTGCTACAGGGAGATTAAAGACGAGTGTCAAATCAAACTTAAAATTAGAGAAATGTATCGTAACACTGTATGGGGAGACCAATTTTATTTAGATAGGGACTATCTATCTTTTAGTTGGATCTTTGAGGTTAATTCTGTGTCTCCTAAAAAGGAGAATTATTATGAGACTAGACCATTTGATGTTTTTACAGTGCACTTAAAATTTTTTTTAAACACAGAAACTTCTAAGTGTGTAAACTATACTCTTCCTTAAAAACCCAAGAGTAGCCTCTGCTGCAATAACTATTTTAGCCAAAAAATCAGGTAACACAATTCAAAAGTAAGCAGTTTAAGAGCTGACATGAACTTGTCTGTTTACATTCTTGGAGTTCCATGAGGAAAAACAGATTTCTCCCTGAAAGGCAGTCTGGTGCCCTCTCCATTTTCTTTAAGAAAGCCCAGGTTATTATAAACTATTATAGGTCCCTCATGCAGCAGAGGGTGCAGGAGAAAGAAGAGATAGCGTAAGTAAATGAAAAAAAAAAAATTCAATCAACCGAGAAAAAAAAAAAACTTTTGACCCCCCCCCGGTCCCCCCCCAAAAAAAAAAAAAAAAGTCCTAGGGGAAGAAAAGCTGAAAACATGAAGGCCTTTAAATACACACACACACACACACACATACACACACACACACACACACACACATATACATCTTGGATGTTAGCTTTTAATTAACCTAACTTTTAACCACTGAACTCTTTTAAAAAAACTCTTTAAATCTCATTATGAAATTTCAGCTAAGACAAATTGCTGCTATTTCAGAAGTACCAAGTATCAAATCAGAAAGAACTTGATTTAGGAATGAAACCCAGGCTGTCGTAGTGGAAAAAAAGAAGGTAGAATCTTTAGCTTTGGAAGTGCTCTTTCAGATGGGTTTGGCTAGCAAAAAAGATGGCCTTGTTATGGAAATAAAGCCCCTTAAGTAGTCAAAATGAGAAATCTTTCCTCTTCCTTTTTACCAAGGGAATTTAGCTACTTCAGAGGGCTTGTTCTTGGTAAGCTGGAACTTTCTTTCAGATTTGATCAAGTAGGAGACGGTTGATCAAACCCAATGGGAAAAAGACCAAAACAACAATAAAAACAGAAACAAACAACAACAACAACTACGAAACAGTTAAGCTAAACAAACAATGGCACAATTTATACAATTACTGAGCGCTCTAATGGTAAGGAGAAATTAAAACCAGTTGGTTGTTAATCTTAACTTTAGCCAAGACAAACCCCAAACATTAGTATAATAAATACTTACCTGTGATATATGATAGAGTAGATCCCTATCTATTACTTACTTAGGGATGAGTCTCAGGGTGAAGACTGCTCTACCATCCTAGAACCAGGAAAAGACTCAAATTTATCTTTCTTGTTGGAAGCGAGCTCAAAATTCATAAAAGAGTTACCTGCCTTCCATCATCATGGAAGCAGGAAAATTTGCCTTCCTTGTGTTGGAAGCAAGTACAATTCCAAAATAAGGAGTTGTACAGCAAAATACACTTTAGATCTTGACCAAATGTTGGGAGATAAGGGATTCTCTGGAGAGGATACTTCCAGGCCTCAGCAAATTGTCCTACTGGTTTGAGTCATAAAGATAGCTCCAGCTGGTATAAGCACAGGTAGGAGATTTGTCAAAGGTCAGTGGCACCTCCACTCAAAATCCTTTTGTGGTTAGTGAGATGTGAACCTTGAATATCTGAGACAGGTCTCAGTTAATTTAGAAAGTTTGTTTTGCCAAGGCTGAGGACAGGTGCCTGTGACACAGCCTCAGGAGGTTCTGACCACATGTACCCAAGGTGATCAGGGCACAGCTTAGTTTTATGCATTTTAGGGAGACATCAATCAACATATGTAAGATGTGCATTGGTTCCATCGGGAAAGGCAGGACAACTCAAAGCAGGGAGGGGGCTTCCCGGTCACAGGTAGGTGAGAGACAAGTTTGCATTCTTTTGAGTTTCTGATTAGTCTTTCCAAAGGAGACAATCAGATATGCATTTATCTCAGTGAGCACAAGGATGACTTTGAATAAAATGGGAGGCTGATTTGCCCTAAGCAGTTGCAAACTTGACTTTGCCTTTTAGCTTAGTGATTTTGGGGTTGCAAGATTTATTTTTCTTTCACAAAGCCAAGGTATAGTAATTTTTATATTACATTCCTAAACAGCTACTCTGGAGGCTGAGGCAGGAGAATCGCTTGAACCCAGGAGGTGGAGGTTGCAGTGAGCCGAGATCACACCATTGCACTCCAGCCTGGGTGATAAAGAGAGCCTCTGTCTCATATATATATATATTTATATTTATAAAATATATAGAATATATAATACATCTAATATATAATATATAATACATGTAATATATCTTATATATGTAATGTATATTATATATGTTATATATGTAATATACTTTATATATAAGGCAGAAATAATATGTATAACATATATATCTTAGGCAGAAAAGGGAGACAGATGCAGACCTTTGAGGTAAGAATGTTGGAAACTGTTTGTTGGTACCCATAAACTCAGGTGGCCCAAGCAAATGTTCTGGTTCATCAATAGCATCCGACACACTCTATTATATATCTATTATATTTTAATTGTTCATAAACTCAGGTGGCCCAAGCAAATGTTCTGGTTCATCAATAGCATCCGACACACTCTATTATATATCTATTATATTTTAATTGTTCATTCAGTCACCCCATATTTCTGAAGCACTTTTTATTAGGAAAGATAAGTTCTAAATGCTTTGAAAATAGCTGTTACCAAAATTTTCACTCTTGTGGAAATTTTAGTCCAGTGGGACAGAGATTAAAATAAATCAAAGAATTATGTAAATAATACAGATAATAAAATTATCTACATCCTACCACCCCCATCCCAAGCACTGAAGAGTGACAAGCAGCAGGTTTTGGTTCATGATAAGTCAGTTCTTATAGATACCTGTAAGAAGTGAAATGGACTGCCTCTTGAATTAATAATTGGACTCTTATGCATTAACTTTGTGTTCAAGTCTGTTTCAGTGAAGCTTTTAATACAGTGATATTCAATCTCTTTGGTAATTAGTGGTTGATAGTGGTAAGTATGCCCAAAATATATGGTTTCTAAATATATGAAATTTATTTATTGTATACTAATACCAGGTAATTTATGGGAAGATGTATGTGCAATGTTTAAAAGTTGCTTTCTTCTTTTGATTATTTTCTTTGAACTAGAAAAAAAATTTAAAAGTCAGAAGCTACTAAACAAATAGTGAAGTAGGAGATTGCCTTCCAAGAATGTGAAGAATTCTTTTATAGAACCGAAGTGTTATGTAAATACAGTCTCTCTTGGCTTGTTTCTTCTTCTTTGCAATATATGATGCATATTGCTTTAGATAATATTTTGAATGACTGATAGCATGTAATGAGATGGTACTAATAAAGCTGTAGCCACCCCACAGAAATTTTGAAAATTACCACACATGTAAATATATATGGGTACACACACACACACATACACACACACACACACTCACACACAGGAAATTGATTCCAGGATACCTCCCACCTATACCAAAATCTATGCATGCTCAAGTCCCACAGTGGGCCCTGCAGAACCAACATATATGAAAAGTCAGCCTTCCATATAAGCAGATTTCACATCCTGCCAATACTGTATTTTCTATCAGCCTTGGATTCTAGATATGTACCCTACACATACAGAGAGTTGACTGTATTTATTGAAAAAATTGCCATATAACTGGGCCCATGTACATCAAGCCTGTGTTGTTCAACTGTGAATTGTGTGTGCGTGTGTATATATATATACCTACATCTATATTATTTGAGATAATATAATATATAATGAGATTATATTGTGTCACACAATCTCATATGTAATATTATATGAGAATATATAACATAAAACTACATTATCTCATGTTATATATTCTCATATGACAATAATATAACATATGGAAATATATAATATGTATGAGTATTCTCATATAATATGAGATTATATTATCTCATATGTTAATATAATATGAGATTATATTATCTCATAATTATGAATCTCATATATGAGATTATATTATTTAATAGCATTTTATAATACATGTGATCATAATTATCTCACATTATATGAAGTAATATATTATGTATGCATAACATATAACATATATAGTATATTTATATATCATATTATCTCATATAATATATAATCAATACATAGTATATAATCTCATATATAATGAGATATTTTGTATTTATATTATTTATAAACTATCATATATACACATGCATATAAAGTAGAGGTTCTGATTAAATTCTACAGCAATTAATAAACTTTGTATAAGTGAATATAACTTGACACTTTCAAATAAGATTTAAAATGTTTATTTTAAAATTATAATTGATTCCAGAAACTGACTTAAAACAGGCACAAAATCTGGTTCATGAGAACTTGATCACTACTTTCCAGGAATAATTTATTTTAGTCAATTTTGTAAAAAATAATCTTGATCAAGCTGCATTTGTGGATTCATGAAATTTTGATATATATTTTCTTAAAGTTTTTCTACACATATCTACATTATACAATATATTTTAAAAGAGAAATAGTATATAATTTTAAAATTTGTTGCTTTTAATTTACACTCACACTTAGGTTTTCTTCATAGCGTGCAATTGAGGATACTTTTGGCATATGCAGATTTGTTTTTAAGGACTTGAGATGGTGAAAATAGCCTTTTCAATGATGGCATTCTCACTCTAGATTCCTAAAATACAGGTGTGAAAGCACATTACAATTGATGCTACACAAATGAGTAGTGTCATGCTGAAGGACAATGGTGTGTGGTTTGTTTTATACACATAGTGATGTATATGAAAAGCTGTACACTGTGGCAAAATGACTAATTCTAAATATATGTGATAACCATTGGGTCTATATTAATACTTACCTTCCTGCCTTAAGATATATCTTCAATAAAGTTTGCAATTACTTCTCAAGATAGTTGAAAGGACCTATATGCCTTTCCCAAATATCTAATTATTTCAATATTCATATATTTACTTAGATGATATCTACAAAGGTGACTTAAAACTGTTCGTGTAACAGTAAAGTCCATATGTGTGATCAATTCATTGTATCCCAACCTGGTCAAATATTTAGATTGGATTATATTTTCATTCACTTAATCTCAGTTTAATAAGTGCACAGTTCCCAGCATTGAGTTAAGTACTAAAAGCCATTAAAAAAAACCACCCCACCCTAACATACTTTCTTTTTAGTGGTTAATGACAGCCTTTTTCTTAACAGAAGTTTCTCTCCTCCACCTCTTCTTTGTTTCTCATTTTCTTTGCTTTTTTCCTTTCTCTTTTATTTCTTCTTTCTTCTTTGGCCTTTTTTCCTGCCTCCCTTCCACCCTCCCTCCTTCTTTTGTGTGATTTTATGTTATTACAGTGAAGTATAAACAAATAAGAATACCATACTATTTTTCTTCCCTCATCATGACCTGCCCCTTTCAAATTCACTATGTTTTGGTTTGCCTTCTTTCCCCTTGAATGACTTCTGCTGAGGATAAATTAGGTTTGGGGTTAGTTCTCAGTTTTTCATTCATTGTGCCAATTATGTTTCTCACTTATAGGTCTAAAGTAACACTTGATTAACTCACTGATGAATATATGGGTGCTTATGCTTTGTTATTTCTTAGAGAAAAGTTATTTTCTTCAACTCATGTTTGTCTTCAACTCTTGCCATATACCACTTTAACATACTTTGGGAGCTCAGGTTAGCTGCCTCAAATATGTTATTTAACATACATGATATGATATAAAGATCAATTATAAATGATTGGTAGATAAATAAATAAAGATAGATACTTGCAAAAATAGGAAATAAATGGTGACTATATTAAAGTGTGAATGATTCCCTGCCACGTATGGCATTGCAGTAAGTACTATTGAGGTGAATGCACAAACAGAAACTAAACTGAGGAACATTAGGTAGTCCACAAATTGTTATTAAGCACTGAAAATACATTCTTTTATTGTGAGTTTGAGTATATTCATATTCCCCCAGAATGTAGGCTGGCTCAAGACTACTTCAGTCAATAAAAACAACACTCTGCTTAAACTCTAAGAAATCTAGCAACTTCTATCTTAGCCTCTTGAAACCTTCAGTTGCCATGTAAGTTATCCAACTACACTGTCAGAAAGAACATTTGGACAGGCCCTGAAACTAGAGTGCTACAGTTGAGTTCAACCTTTAGTCTTTACCACCTAAGGTGCCAGACATAATGAGCAAAGCCATTTTGGACCATCCAGATAAGTCCACTGGACACCTAAATACTACTGCTGGAGAATTGATGGTGCATGAAATAGAAGAATCACCCAATAGAGCCCTGCCCAAATGTATAATTTACGAAACAATGAGACATATTAAAATGGATGTTGTGTAATGCTCTAGGTACTCAGTATTTTGTTGCTTATCGATAGATTTAAAAAAAAATCATGCTATGGGCATGAGAAAATTTACTTCATCTTCTAATTATTTCTATAATGCACATGTTCCATATTATTAATAAAATTTTCATATTTATATATAAAATTTCAACTGTGGTATTAGCTTTAACTGTGTATGAGCTGAGGTAAGAGAAATGGATAGTACTGAATAGTTTCTATCACCAAAACCTCTGATATACTCTCTGTTTTTCCGCTTTTTTTTTTTTTTTTTTTGAGGCGGAGTCTCACTCTGTTGCCCAAGCTGGAGTGCAATGGCATGGATGGTCTCGGCTCACTGCAACCTCCACCTCCTGGGTTCAAGCACTTTTCCCTCCTCAGCCTCCCAAGTAGCTGGGACTAAAGGCGTGCACCACCACACCCAGCTAATTTTTGTATTTTTTAGTAGAGACCAGATTTCACCATATTGGACAGGCTGGTCTTGAACTCCTGACCTCATGATCCACCCACTTCGACCTCCCAAAGTGCTGGGATTACAGGTGTGAGCCACCGCGCCCTGCTTCTCCTCTTTTGTTTTGATTTCAGAGAAGGAAGAATGCTAAGACAAGAGTGCAACTATATAAAAGAAGGTCTTAAAGAAGGGAGTCAAAGGCTAACCAAATTGATGCCAAATACCTTCAGCTCCGTACTAAACAAGAGACACTTTTTTTTTTCTGGGATGGAAGCTGTGATTAGTGAATGAATGCACTGCTGCTTACAACTCCCTAAGGCAGTCCCTGGAGAAGCCATGCTCCATTCCATGTTGCTATCTAGAAGTCCTAGCACACGTTCTATTTTTCAGCAGCTTCCAGCTCTGCGAAACAGTTTGAAATTGTGCTTCAGTTTCCCTTTGAGGCTTTTCCCCCCCAGTCTGCTTCTTTTAAAGGCTCTTCTTGAGGTTTTAAAAAGATGAAAGGATGCATGAAAGTCAATTATTTTCAGAAGAATAAGAGAAAAACAACAACAAGCACTGAGAAGTTGAGTGGCTGGTGTCTTTGTGAATTGCTTAAAATAGGTCAAAACATTTGAAACTTCTTGATGTCAGTTGTTCAAAATGGGTTTAATAACATGTAGATTTCTAGTCTGCATACGTACAGAATTCTACTGATGTGTTTGCATTGCACTGGAAAAAATTACCAAAGAAAGACACAGTCTGTAGATATTCACAATGTGATCTGTCCAGATATAGTGGTATTACCACCGTATTACTATAAATGATTTCTCCCGGCAAAAGTATGACTACCTACACTAGTATTTTAAAAATGTCTTCTCTCTGTGACCAAGTAATCGAAAATGTATGGAAATATTAGTTGGCACACCTGATGATTGTAAAAAATAAAAATGTGAAAATCAGAATTTAAGATGTCATCAGATTATTGCCCAGTTGTCCCAAAATAATTCAAATACTTGTGGAAAATACAAACAGTACTGAAACTTTCAGCTTCAACTGGCCAACAGTCTATCTATTGCCAAAATCTTAGATGATATTTTTTGGTACCAATTGGTTTGATGAACTAGATAACAAAATTAAAGAAATTTGACTACAACTTGAAACAGTAACTACTAGTTACAGCTACTCACTTCCATTTGAAATAACCCTGAAAACACAGCAACACAAGGTTATAAAACAACAGAAAACTGGGAACACTGGTCAAGGATTTGTGAGGAGTCTGAAAAACTATCACCAACCACAGCAGAGATAGAACCTCAAAGCATAAAATGAAAGGTGTTAACAAGATGATGGTGGATATCTATGCATTCCCAGAGAAAACCCATCTTCTTAGACTAGAAAATGGAAATATCTATTCTTTTCTCCACCCGAAGAATACATGCACACATCATACAGGGCCAATTTTCTTACTTTTCTTTTCTTTTTTCTCTCTCTTTCTTGCTTCTTTCTTTCTTTCTTTCTCTCTCTTTCCTTCCTTCCTTCCTTCCTTCCTTCCTTCCTTCCTTCCTTCCTTCCTCCCTTCCTCCCTCCCTCTCTTCTTTTCTCTCTTTCTTTCTCTCTCTCTTTCTTTCTTTCTCTCTCTCTCTCTTTCTTTCCCTTCTTTCTTTCTTCTCTCTTTCTCAGGAATATGACAACATTGGTGCTCTAGCTCCTACTCATTTCTGTTTCAGGCCTTATGTGGGCATCCAGTGACCTGTTGCATATTAGGATGTGAAGCTCATTATAGGGAAAAGAAGAGACAGAAAAAGTTGGAGGGGTGGTATGCTAGGGTTTACAGGGGCTCATGCAGTGTTTCTGCAAAGGAGAGAACTGCAACCTGCTTCAAATATTCCAGCAATAAATTTTGATCTTGAAAAAAAAGGAAGTCCTTTAATTTCGGTAAAATTAAGTTTGATAAATGAACCTTAAACAACAGAGACCTGGAAACACATGTTTTATGATCCAGGTTCATTTTTGCCACAAAGAATTACAAAAGCAGAAATAACTTACCCATACTGCTTACGTCAAAACCTAAACCAACCCATACTGCTCTGCATTGTAGGATTAGCAAACGAAGAGCAACTGAATTTTATCATAAAATCAACAAAAAATAATCAACATAAAATGAAGTGGCCATGAAGATAAATAAGAAAATATAATTATACTTTTGAATAAAAAATTCAAGAAAATACTGACCTTAAAATAGAGGAAAATGATATTATAACACAATACATTTAAATAGAAAGGTATTTGATAAATAATAAAAAGAAAAGCACAGAGAGAAAGAGAGAGAGGAAAACAAAGTCAAAGAGAAAAAAAAAATCTCTTCAGGATATGATAATACTGTAAGGACAATTTTAAAAGTTCCTAAAATTTTATACCTATTTTTGAATGAAAACTACATAAAATAGAATCAGTGATATAGATGACAACAGTAAAAATGCCTCATAATTTAGAGAATAAACACAAATAATTAGAATGATATAACATTAGTATAATAAATAAATATGGGGCTGGACACGGTGGCTCATGCCTGCAATCCCAGCACATTGGGAGGCTGAGACAGGCAGAGCACTGGAGCTTAGGAGTTCAAGACCAGCCTGGCCAACATGGTGAAACCCCATCTCTACTACAAACGGAAAAATTAGCTTGGCACATGCTGTAATCCCAGTACTAAGGAGACTGAGGCAGAAGAACTGCTTGTACCCAGGAAGCAGAGGTTGCAGTGAGCCAAGATCACACTACTGCATTCCAGTCTGGGTGACAGAGCAAGACTACATCTAAAAATAAATAAATAAATAAATAAATAAATAAATAAATAAATAAATAAAATATGAGATATTGAGAGTGTGACAATATATAACAAATATTCAGGACAGAGAATGAGATGCAACCACAGATAATATTTATCCTTGAAAATAAAGCATATGGAATGGTTGAAATAATCTATAGTATTACGAATATGTATTGAGTAAGAGAAACAGCAAAAATAATTCTTGAAAGAGCACAAACATAGAAATATTTAATAATAAATCTAGTTACAGGAACTATGTTTTTTCATTAATGGAATTTGAAAGGACAATCACATGCATACGTTTTAAGTTATTTCTAATAAAATTTCCAGTTTTGACAGGGTGAGAAGGAGAAATGAGTGAGTATAACCAAAAACACATTCAAAAGAATATGAGAGTGCCTTTTACAGCAGATATTAATATGTACAATAAAATTGTAATAAATAAGTTCTGATTTGGGTGAATGAGATAATAGAGGGATTAGCCTAATAATAACATGGTTTATTTATCCCTTAATACCTGCTTGGTAGTATTCATAGTGTTTGACATAAATGAACTCGGTTAATGTGCAAAACCATGCTTCGATGAATGCTCTTGTCTTAGTTTTATATTGCTACCCCAACAAATAACCTTAACGGTATTGGCTTAGAAGAAAACAAATTTATTATTTTGCAGCTTCTATAGGTGATATGTCTCACAAAGGTGTTTGTTGTTGTTGTTTGCCTAAAATCTAGGTGTCCCAGGGTTGTGGTCCTTACTGGAGACTCTGGGGAAGAACTGACTTCCAAGTTCAATCATGTCGTAGGTTGAATTTACTTTCTCATTGTTATAAGTCTGAAGTCACCATTTCTTGCTAGCTGTCAGCCAGGCATCCTTCTTAGTTTCTTGAGGCTGTCTACAGTCCTTGATATGTGTCCTCTTTCTCCATCTTCAAAGCCAAAATGAGTATGCAAGGCACTAAGTGATTACATATTCACCAAGGACACACAGACAAAGGTAGAGAATTTGCATTTTGAAACTGAGTATTCTGGCACAAGAGTCCATGACAATCATTACTATATTATAAAAAATAGTGCTGAGAAGCACATCCTAGCACAACACTGAATGTTATAGACATTTCAAATAACAACAAAAATCAGGAAAATTGCTAGATCCCTATGACACAGCATTCACCAACATTAATTCCAGAGGTATGAAATGAAATACGTAAATGTAAAAATAACATTTCAAAAGTACTAGCTTTGGCCTGTTGCAGTGGCTTCCGTCTGTATAACCAACATTTTGGGAGGCCAAGGGAGGAGGATCACTTTAGGCCAAGAGTTTGAGACCAGCCTGGGCAACATAAGGACATCCTGTCTCTACAAAAAATAATAAAAAATAATAGCCTGGTGTGGTGATGTGTGCATATGGTCCCAGCTACTTAAGAGGCTGAGATGGAAGAACTTCTTGGGTCCAGGAGTGCGAAGCTGCAGTGAGCTGTGATTGCACCACTAAACTCCAGTCTGGAAAACAGAACAAGCTCTGTCTCAAAACAAAACAAACAAACAAACGACAACAACAAAACTGATTTCTATCTCATCTTGAATAATAAATGCATAAATAGCTAAGAAAAAAGTTACAGAACAAAACAGTGTTAACTTTGTGTACATTCAAGTCATAAGGATTATATTTCCAAACCCATTATAAAGGGGGAAATCAAATCCTTAGGTAAAGTTTCTCAGTAAAATAAGACTATCAACGTATTATCTTTTCTGATAAACAGAATCCTCCCAAAACTTACATTAGATCTCATTCTCAAAGGTGAATGATTCCCTTTGAAGACATAATGCACAAAAGAATGCTTTCCATCACTGCTTGGGTTAAACATCATAAAAGAGGTCCTAGTGAACCCGGAAAATTAAAAATGAAGAAAAAAAAGAAGTCAGAAAGAAACAGAACTATCCTAAGCTTGCAAACAACACCTAAGACAACATATGATAAATTAATATAACGTAAGGGTTCCACAGCTTTTCTGGTGTAACACAAAAGTCAATATTTACAAATCAATTGCATTCCTAATACCAGCATAAATCATTAGGAAAACTTACAGATGAAAAAGGGGATTTCCTGTTTTCTATCTTTCGGTTAAGATACAAGACAGTAAGAAAGAGACAATCACAGGCCAAGAGGACCTAAATATTTCCCTCCATTTGACTAATCATGAGACAGACTTTTCTTGACTCTTGGCCCCTCATTTCTCTTTACTTAGAGCATTTCGTTTATAAATCTTGTAATTGTACATTTTGTTCCTATTACTTAATATGCAGAATTTATTAAAAGCCTCTTGCCAGTTTTATAACTCAAAATACCCTTTTCAGGGACCCAGGGGCCATCCCTTTGAAATGTAATCCCAATCTCCCAGCTTCTGTGGGAGAGAAGAAACCCGTAGTCAGTGGGAGCCTTACTCTGCACTGTAAAACCACTTCCTGTCATGAAGATAAGAGAAAATTTACTTTTACTTTAGGTAAAGCTAATTAGCAAGCACAGGTGGCCTAAGATTCCCCTACTCCAACTCTAAAAAATGTTCTAGTTCTTTATTTCAGCAGTGGTGAGCTCAGACTGAATTCTAACCTCTTTCCTCTGTATCTCGAATAGTCTTCCTTGCCTGTTTAGTTTTGTCTGGTTCAATTTTTGCTTTGACATCACCCACACGTTGGAGAAGAAAGAAAAACCCAGAAGTTGCAGAGAGTTTAGGAAAGTAATGAATGAGGAAGTAACAGTGAAAGAATATTCTCTTGGTACAGGTCTCCAAGGCATAAGTCAGTCTTGAGCTAAGGAAAGACAAAATCCATGAACTAAAAGTGAGATTTAAATTTTAAATTGAAATATACTGTACTCATATTTTAATATCTGAAAGCAAGACATAATTCCTGATATAAAATTTGTTTCTGCAGCCGAAAGTGATGGCTTCTGTATCAGGAGTCATTCAGGGAAGAAGAAAAAAGGAAATTAAACAGTTTAAGGGCAGGGTTTGGGTAAAAAAATGGAATTTTTTTTTTTTTTTTTTTTTTTTTTTGAGATGGAGTCTCGCTCTGTCGCCCAGGCTGGAGTGCAGTGGCTGGTTCTCAGCTCACTGCAAGCTCCGCCCCCCGGGTTTACGCCATTCTCCTGCCTCAGGCTCCCAAGTAGCTGGGACTACAGGCGCCCGCCACCTCGCCCGGCTAGTTTTTTGTATTTTTTAGTAGAGACGGGGTTTCGCCATGTTAGCCAGGATGGTCTCTATCTCCTGACTTCGTGATCTGCCCGTCTCGGCCTCCCAAAGTGCTGGGATTACAGGCTTGAGCCACCGCGCCCGGCCAAAATATGGATATTTCTTAATTGCACTTTTTCTAGGTTGGTACATTTAATCAGATATTTAAATAGTTTTTAAATAATGTATACCATTTACAGTATTAACAATACAATAAGTACTTAAAATAACTCTAATAAAATATGTACAGGACTTTATTTAAAAAGTAAATAACAATAAATAGTATTAAATGATATTAAACTTAAAAAACAAATGGAAAGATATACTTAAATTTATTTTTATGGTATAAATTGTTAGTATGTTAATTATCCCCGATTAGTTTTTTAATTTTTGAAATTGAAATTAAAACACTGTGTTTCCCCTACCTTTTACAATTTTTACTCAAAAAATATAATCCAGGTAGATTAAAGGACTAAGTGTAAAAAGCAAAACTTATAGAATAAAATAGTACAGGGACACTTTTTAGTCATGACAAGTAAGGGATGATTTTTTAATGAAAGATATAAAAACTACAAAGCCTATAAAAATAAGATTGGTGAAGCTGACATTAAAATTTAAAATATTTAGTCAAGAAAACATATGAGCAAGATGAAATGAAAACAAGATACTGTGAGAACACAATTTTCATATACTCGTATTAAGGTAGGAGACCACCTCTCATGTCGTCTTATGCCCAATTTCTGCCTCTGAAGAAAGAAGTAAAAACTAAAAGGCAGAAATGAAATCCATAGGCAGACAGCCCAGCACCACACCCTGGGCCTGGTAGTTAAAGATCGACCCCTGACCTAGTTGGTTCTGTTATCTCTAGATTACAGACATTGTATAGAAATGCACTGTGAAAATCCCTACCTTGTTTTGTTCCGATCTAATTACCGGTGAATGCAGCCCCAGTCACGTGCCCCTGCTTGCTCAATCAATCACGACCCTCTCACACGCACCCCTTAGAGTTGTGAGCCCTTAAAAGGGACAGGAATTGCCCACTCAGGGAGCTCGGCTCTTGAGACAGAAGTCTTGCCGATGCCCCCAGCTGAATAGACCCCTTCCTTCTTTAACTCGGTGTCTGAGGAGTTTTGTCTGCTGCTCGTCCTGCTACAGTATCACCATTTGTACACACCTACAGCATCTTCACCTGATTTTATGACTTAAAGATCAATTTTTTCTTGTTCCTCTGTAAAACCAAACATCCCATTTGTGCACTAAATGTCACCCCTCCCTTCCACTAAAGAACTTGCTCTAGTAATTCTTCCCTGTGATTAAAGAAAAACTTCAGCCAAATCAAATTTAAAAGAGTTTAATGGAGCAATAAAGGATTCATGAATTGGGCAGCCCCCAGAATCACAGCAGATTCACAGAGACTCAAGGGGTGCCTCATGGTCAGAAAAAAATTATAGACAAAAAAGGTAAAGTGACGTACAGGAATTGAAAGTGAGGTGTAGAAACAATGAGATTGGCTATAGCTCAGCGTTTGCCTTATTTGAATGCAGTTTGAACACTCAGCAATCTATGAGTTGTAGAAGTATGGCCGCTGGGATTGGCTAACACTCAGTTGCTGTTACAGTGCATAGTATTAAGTTAGGTTTTCAATTTTGTCTGACTATTAAGCTAGCTTACAGCTCATCCACAAAGACTCAAATACGAAAGTACAAAGTCCTTCTCAGAACATATATAGTTTACTTTAACAATTCCCCCCTTTTGGTCATTTTCTCAAATTTGAGAGATTGACCAAAACCTTAGTCATTAATGTTATTATCACTATCATAAATGTACTTCTATGTTTGTGAAACCCACTGGGAAACAGTAGAGCAGCAGGTTTTGCAAGGAGGGAGTAAGGGGCTGAGTAGAGGGTAGTACCTCCTTATGCAGGAACATCCTGTTTCCAGGAGAAAAACAAAACCTTGTCTGTTCTAGGATCTATGTTTCTTCTTAAAGCCTTAGTTTGATTATGCCACATTTAGCACGAGTGACTCCATTATATTTTGGTTTGATTTGTTGGGGCCTAGTGCATGAGCTTAGTCCAAAATAATGGCCTCCCATAATTCTGTTTTTTAAAAAATTCCCCCTTATGGCCAGCTTCCCACCTAGGTGAGAGTATGAGCAAAACTGAGGTCCTTAATGCCACTCTCAGTTATCATCATTTTGGGTTTCTGGTCTCAGTGTGTCATTCATAGGTTACGGTGTCCTCATGCTCGCACATTTCTTTCAGCTTTTGTCATTCGAGTTGAAGAGAGACCATTTGATGTTCCAGATATGGGTGCATGAAACATTTAAAACTTTGAGAGCACATAGCGCACCAGGGAGACTATTATGGCTATATGCTTCTTACCCAGGGTCCAGATAAACCAAACCATCTAAAATTAAATAGATCAAAGAATGACTAGATAAAGAGTCTGCTCATGTGACTAAGTGGTTTTTTCATTAATCCCCTACAATTGAATTTTTATAATCTACATTTGATGTATTTATCCATAGGCCACAAGTGCCAGCAGCTGCACGGGTATTTTTCTGTTTAGCCAATTCTACTATTTAATATAACTTTCACAGGAGAATTTAAAGTCTGTTGTGTAACGATAGCCTTTAAAGTACAATTTGTTGTAGAGCCTATTATGAGGGAGACATTTCTAATTAATGCCTCTTTTATTCTAAACCATGGGAAAAGGACCTAACAAATGGTGTCCTTCTAAAAAAATGAAGTCCTCCTGGCCATATTCTCTTTAATCTATGATGTGGGTTAAGAGGAGTTTTGACTGATTATGAGGCAATGTATTTACCACTAAAGTTTCTAACCTACATTGGGCCCTTATCTTTTACCTATTAAAGTCTAAGTTCATTCATGTATAAAGCTAGCTGCAAAATTCTTCAGAAATAAAAGTATACCATGTAAGTGCACATAATGGACTCCCTTTTTGTTTCTATTGTTCGTAGAGGCATAAAGAAGGAAAAACATATTCAAAGATATGAGTCTTGTGATAGTAGAAGTATTGATCTCTGATCTTGGGGAAAGCTGTTTACATCAAGGATGCCATCTTCTTCTGGGGAGAAATTTTTCTGGTTAGTTTTACCTTAAGGGTTCCAATGGATGTCCAGTTCCAGAAGTGCGGAGGGGCCTTTCTCAGTTGTGAGATTATGAACCCAAGTTTCAAGGCTCCAAAGTTTTGCTGCAATGTGGATGGCCAGGATAGTCTTTGATGTTCTGAGAAGATCCAATCTTCAGGTCCTAGATTGTGAAGGGATTGTCCTCAGTGAACCACAAGAAGCTTTTTATTTACCTGGTGAATATACACTGTAGCATAATAATTTCTTGTTATAACACCAGCCCTCTTGCATGGGAAAGCTTTTATACAACCAGAAAACATGCAATAAAAGTGACAATTGAATGAAATCCCTTTATAAATGTTTAAATGGACCATCAGGTAGCCAAATGCACCTGAAGATTTGATTGTCTTTCCGGTAATATGTAACCAAACATTGGTTTTAAACTATTTCTGCAATTTATAAATCATCACATCAATATATTCAATTTGGATTATTTTATCTTTTACATGACGAGTCATGGAATGCAGAACGTTTAATAACAAAAGCTTTAAGGACTCATGAAAGATAAGGCAGCTGTCCTGGTTTCTCATGAGTCCATGCTTAACATTGGACTTAGGTCCGCTTGAATACCAGTTGTTTCTCCAATTTAGGTGCATAGCACTGATAACTAATGAGTTATCACATGTCATTTGACTTAACCCATGAAGTTCGTTCAAATTGTACCCAAATTGTATATTTGTGTACAAATTGTGTATTTAAACCATTTTAGTATTGGATGATTTAGCATGATAATCCTGTTTTGGCCCATTTTAGCCAAAATGATAACTCAAACATTTTAAAAGAAAAAACATTATTCTGATAGAGAGAAGACTCAGCTTTCCAAATAAGATCCAGTGAAGACAGCATGAGGTCAACTGACTTTGTCTCCTTTCTTTCCCTTCCCCTCTTTTCTTTTGTAGTTTACTTAAAAGGTAAACAAAACCTTTCATTATCTTTTAATATTACATAAAATCATTTTAAAAGAGAAAACTAAATTTTATGTTTCCATTGGTATACTTTTAATGTTAAAGATTGTTTTAATAGCATTTTATAAATCCATGTAGTTTTAATTAGTTTGACCTTAAGGTAAATTTTTTATTAACCTTTTATAACCCTTTGCAATTTTTTTTCTCAGAGAAGAACAATGGTCTAAGAAAACTCTGTTGTGCTTTTATTTCAATGTGCAATTTATGACAAAAACTTAACAACGCTATTTTAACTTTAGTCAATATGTTCACACATAGAATCTCTAACAATTAATTATAAACTTTCCACAACTTGTTCAAATCTTTAGCTTTATTTAATTTAAAACAATTATTTAACCCTCTAACCTGGTGAAGATTTACATTCCCATACTTTCTTATAATCTCTTACAAAAATCACATTTCATTCTACTTACACACCTTGCATGTAAACTTATTTCTTCAGTAGTCTCAATTACATGTTACAATGTTAACTCTTAACGACTTTTATTTTTGGTGAAAACCTTGTTAAGTAAGGGATTTTAATTATGTACTAGGTGTGGAGCCTAAGACCTAGACAGAAATGCAGATAAGGCCTGACTCTTTCCAGTGTCTAACTTCACATGTCCCAGGACTTACCTAGCTGGAAAGTAGGCAGGCTGTAGAGTTAAGAGCCATAATGGCATTTTATGAAGCATTTAGGAGGCCTAAGCACCTTTAAATTGTACAACATTTCTGGCATAAATTCCTTTTCATAATTCTTTCATGACTTACACATACCATGTAAGACATGTTTAGACTTTATGACTTGACCTAAACATCCCTCTTTTGAAATAACCAGTCATTTTACTTTAGGACAAGACTTTACCATACAATATCCTTTCTTATATAAAAATCTCTTTACTTTATCACCTTTTTTCCATAGCTAAGGGGCATAGCTAATTCCTTATATTCCCAGGCCTTATTTAGAATTTAATCTTTCATTTTTAAAAAATTATTATACTTTAAGTTCTAGGGTACATATGCACAATGTGCAGGTTTGATACATAGGTGTACATGTGCCATGTTGGTTTGCTGCACCCATCAGCTCATCATTTACATTAGGTATTTCTCCTAATGCTATCCCTCCCCCAACTCCCCACCCCCTGACAGGCCCCAGTGTGTGATGTTCCCCACCCTGTGTCCAAATGTTCTTGTTTGCACTGCACATGGGTAGGTCTGCATGGTGCGAATGTAGTATGCTACATCAGAAGTCAGACAACTGAAATTCTCGTTGTAGTTCTGCTGCCAGCACTGGGATCTTGCACAATTCTTTTTCCTTTCCTGAGTCTTAATTTTTCAGCTTCTTTTTTTAATTATTATTATACATTAAGTTCTAGGGTACATGTGCACAACATGCAGGTTTGTTACATAGGTATAGATGTGCCATGTTGGTTTGCTGCACCCATCAACTCGTCACTTACATTAGATATTTCTCCTAATGCTATCCCTCCCCCAGCCACACATGTTGAACTAGTTTACACTCATGTTGAACTAGTTTACACTCCCACCAACAGTATAAAAGCATTCCTATTTCTCCATCTCCTCTCCAGCATCTGTTGTTTCCTGACTTTCTAATGATCAACATTCTAACTGGTGTAAGATGGTATCTCATTGTGGTTTTGATTTGCATTTCTCTGATGACCAGTGCTGATGAGTATCTTTTCATGTGTCTGTTGGCTGCATAAATGTCTTCTTTTGAGAAGTGTCTGTTCATATCCTTTGCCCACTTTTGATGGGGTTGTTTTTTTCTTGTAAATTTGTTAAAGTTCTTTGTAGATTCTGGATATTAGCCCTTTGTCAGATAGGTAGATTGCAAAATTTTTCTCCCATTCTATAGTTTGCCTGTTCACGCTGATGATAGTTTCTTTTGCCATGCAGAAGCTCTTTAGTTTAATTAGATCCCATTTGTGTATTTTGGCTTGTGCTGCCATTGCTTTTGGTGTTTTAGTCATGAAGTTCTTGCCCGTGCCTAAGTCCTGAGTGGTATTATCTAGGTTTTCTTCTAGGGATTTTATGGTTTTAGGTATAACATTTAAGTCTTTAATACATCTTGAATTAATTTTTGTTCAAGGTGTAAGGAAGGGATCCAGTTTCAGCTTTCTACACCAAAATAAATTGAACAATTTTCAAAAGTCAAAGTAGTTTATGACTTAAAGCATTTAGCAAACCTAGTATCTGATCTGCACAATTTTAACAAATGTCTTTATTTCATCAGTCATCTATAAAACTGTTTTTATTTTCCAAAGATTACTAGAGCTACATGAACTAAAAGGCTTTTTGTTTTGATTTCAAAATATTTGATTTAAGCGCTAATTTTTGTTTAAGCCAATTAATTAGAGCTCTTTTATATAAACATTACACACAGCACATATATAATTACACAGACAATCATTACTACAATAGTTTTAAGATTTTCATTTGTCAATTTTAAGTTTCTTAATTGGTTATTTGTTTTATGTTGGAATTCTTAAAAGAACAGGACCAGGAAAGGGGTTTCTGGTGCCTCCTGTTTTTTCCAGGGAGTCCAGCCTGTGAGAGCTCAAATATCTACTTTTAATTAAACTGACTTTTAACCATAGCACTTTTTAATAAAGTCCTTTTGAAACTTTTTTTAACCCAAATTGGCCAGATCAAATGGCTGATATTTCTAGCTTCTGAACTTTTACCAAAGGTAACTTCCAGGTGTTCAGAGAAAGAAAAATTTAAGATAGCCTGTGGAGGAAAAGAGACTAGACAAGGACATGCAGATATTAAACCAGAAAGGACTTACTTCCTAAGCAGGAAATTGAACCGGACTACCAGTGTGAAAGGGCAAAAACCTTAGCTATTGAGTTATAGCATGGGGCAAGCTCACCCTTCTCAGAAGGAGCCTAGAGTAGTTAATTTTGAGGTTAAAAAGGATTTTAACTACTCAAGATAATTTTTAGAGCTAACTATTACATAAATCCTAAACTTCCTGTTCCCTGAAAGGCAGAGACCGAAAGAACAGCCACGTGGTTACAAGATCAAGCACCTAAGGACATAAACCAAGATGGAGACTCCATCTAGTTTTTTGTGTTTGTTTGTTTCAGGGACCTGAAGCAAAGTTTGTTATTGACCAGCTTGTTGGGCCGTCTTGAGCAGCAAGCTTATGGGGTCCTAAGTCCATGTTTTATCCTAAAATACCCCTCAACACAGAAAAATGAATTCATAGCACAAATATATCACTTTCATACTGGCCTCAGAATTCCTTTTTGCATTAATCAGAACTTTACAGAAGGAATAAACAGTGATTTTTACCATTCATTCAACCATTTGCACAGAGAGAGTGAAGCCAGTAATCTGACTGGTAAGAAATTCTTACCCTTTTGCCAGCATGCCAGAATTCTGGGTCCCCTTTCCCCAAGTGACCTCAGCGACTCAGCTTGCCACACCATCGTGCTGGGGGCCAAGCTGTATTATAAAGGAACATTACCTTTTTACGTTCTGGCCAGAGCAAAATACATGTGATAAAGCCTAGACATTAGCCACTCTGCTTAGCACCCAATACCAAGCTGGCAATGCTTAAATTTGCCATCACATGGGCCCCATCATCTTTGATCCAACGTTCCACTAGAAGTTTCAGCATGTGGTCTTTAGTCAAGGTGGTTGCCTGGAGTAACAGAAAAGACAAAAAAAGGGAAAGGAGAGAGAAAAGCATGGGAGGCCAGAGAAAGACCTATCCATTGCAGTGACACTGAAAAGTTCAGGTAGCTGTGGCTGCTGTCATGAAGGAATCTTTTCCCAACAGTCCCATTAGCTCTCAAGTTTCCCTTTTGTGAGGGGGAAGGAAAACACTCCCCATGTCCCACGAACCTGTATATGCCTAATTTTGTCACCCATAGCCATCAGCAAAGGGTGCAAGGCATATTATTCCAAAGATAATAGCAGTTGACATCCCATAGTGCCAAATCCATTCTTAGCCAAAAGGGGGTTTACCAACAGCCTTCATTTTTAAATGTACTTCACTGCATTGTTGTTCATTGGGAACGTTCCACTCTAAGTTATCTTTAGTAAGATTTCACCATTTCTGCAAGACTTAGCTGCCTCCCAGGCCCAATGTATAAGCCAGAAGGAAATCGGTTTTACAGCAATTAAAGATCCCATTTTTACCTAAAATTTTGGCTTTACACTCAGGTTATCTTGATTAACTTAGCCAATCATGTTTCCTACCTAAGTGCACAAGGCAAATGAAACAAAGGGGTAGAACACAAAATCTCTGTGAATTTTAAAAGCCAAATTTTATAACCTCTGCAATATTACTGCTTACTACCAGTTCCTTTCTGACCCAGTCAGATGTAAGAGGCCTCTAACTGGATCCAAGCCGGTTAATACCCAGATCAAATCCATTCCTAGATCCAGTCCAGATTCTGTCATGACTCCAAACCCAGTTTGGGTCAGAAATTTGCTCAAAGAGACTCAAAGAGCTCAAAACACAAATCCCTGGAGCTCCAAAATCTGAGAGGGAGCTTACCCGTAATCCCCAGCCACTCTGAGAGATCAGTGAACACAAGTGGGTCCTGCAGGTACCTTGCATGTTCACTGAGCACTCCTGGGGATTGCTAGAAGCTCCACTTTGGATCTTACTTCTGAAACCATCCGATAAAAGAAAAATTTTAGCCAATTAAATTTGAATTTAATTTAGCAATGAAGGATTTGCTAATCAGGCAACCCTCAGAATCACAGCAGATTCACAGAGACTACAGGGGTGCCTTGTAGTCAGAACAAATTTATAGACAAAGAAGGTAAAGTGACATACAGGAATCAGAAGTGAGGTATAGAAACAGCAAGATTGATTATACCTTGGTGTTTGCCTTATTTGAACACAGTTTGAACAGTCAGCAGTCTATAAGTAGTCCAAGTGTGGACACTGTGATTGGTCAATGCTCAGCTATTGTTACAGTGCATAATATTAAGTTAGGTTTTCAGTTTTGTCTGACTATTAAGCTAAATTACAGTTCATCCACAAGTACTCAAATACAGAAGTATGGAATCATTCTCAGGCCATATTTAGTTTGCTTTAACACCTGTTTCATCTATACATCCTATTTTCTCTACTGGATCATTTTCATTAGCTTTCATGTGTGCTGTATTTTTCCTATTCTACATATAAAATAAAACATAAAACCTGTTTCCTGCATTGTCTTGCTCCCATGTTGTAGCAAAAACCTTTGAATGGCTTTTCTATCCTCACCCGCTCTCCTCTCATCCTCTCTTCAGCCCAATCCAATTAGACTTTTGCCCCACAGACACAATGTCCATGACTTCAGTGTTGTTAAATCATCATCATATTTGACCCAATAATACAATTTATCACCGTTGGTTTTGCTCTTTTGCCTTCAATCACGTTCTTTAACGTTTCTTGATTATGGTGACTCCTCTCTAAAGCCTCTAAAACTCCCCATTTTACTCTTAGTTCATATGAATGATCTTACTTTACCTCGAAAGGTATGTCTGTGATGGGGCATTGACAGCATTATGGACCTTTCGAATACCATCTTCTTCATGTATTAACACACAAGTCATCACTGTTTTGTCTCTCCAACACACCAGGCATGTTTCTGCCTAAAAGCCTTTGTTCCATGTGGGAACACATATGATCTTAATCAAATATTGGACAGTTTAATTCAGCTAATTGTTGATTTTTAAATTAATGGTAATAAAAGTCTATTTAGCAGCTCTCCAAATAGTGTTTTGAATAATATTTGATGTTTCATAATATGAAGCAAAAACAAAGCATACATGTATGAATGACTATGTGTATGTGCATGTATTTGTGTATGTTTGTATAACACAATAAATAAATATATTTAAAATGCCAATTATTATTATCTTCAAGTAGTGGTATTGGTTAGAGTTTATCTTAAAATGTGTTTCTTTAAAGACACTAAACTGTGTCTTTAAAGTAAGCATTTTCTTGTAAATCTAATCTGAAGCTTTATATTTTTCCTTACAGGTTTTCATTTGTCCTTGTATAAAGCAATTGATCCACTTAGCAAAAATAGCTCAGAATTTATATTCTTTGTAAATAATTCAATGAAAACCTAAATTGTGTGAATGAAATATTTCTCTTCTAGGTATCAGTTTGCTGGTGGCCACCTGCTTAGACTGTACCTAGAAAGCTGCCAAATAAATACATTCTTTCTACTTGGTAATAGAAAACACTTTTCAGGCCATCACCTTCCACATTGTGTTTCATCTAGGCATTAATTTTAATGAAATAATAATGTACTTAGCACCAGAATATCATCTACCATCCAAGGATCTCCAAGTGTATAACAAACATCAATTAAGTAGCACAATAGTTCTGTAAGAGAGAACATCATTACCACAACACTGGAATTGAATAGAAGGTAGAACAGGGGAAATAATGATGGAAACCCATTTTGAATTAATCAGAAGGGTGTAGATTGGCCAGTTGAATAGGTTCAGTTCAATACCTTAGTCAAAGAAGTAGTAAATGTTTTGTGGAATGGATAGGGACTGTTTTGAAAAGAAGAAAACTCAAATCCTGAAACTGAGATGTAACATTTCACCTCCTCACTTAATTTAGTATATAAATACCCTATGATAATTGGTTAAAAATTAGGCTTGGTTGGCAACTGAAGAAAACTGAAATGCCTATGTTTAAAGTAACAAGAAACGCTCTAATGCAAAAGTAGATTTGCTTATTTTAAATCTTTTGGAGATCTTATATCAAAAGGTTTTAGAGTAACAGTATATTTTATTAATATTTGTGACATATAGCATATTAATATTAGCATTGTTACATGGTTTACTCAAGGTCATGTACTCATTTATTTATTTAAAAGTACTTATTGAGCCATTAGTTCATGCTCAATATTGTTTTATATGCCAAGAATACAACAGTGAAAGATGTCTGTACTAAACACAGAGGTTACTAGTTGAAAGACATACACAAATCAATTAATAACAAATTATGGCTATTGAAAATGACTCAATATTTATAATAGCCTGAGGTAAATTATGAGATATTTGCTTACAAAACATGACACATTTTGAAATCCGATATACTGAGCAAAGTATACATTGTCACCAAAGAAGTTTACTTACCAATAAATGAAAAAATAAAATTGGGATACTCTAATTCAGTAATTAAATTCGGCTCTAATTACTGGATTAAAAATCACTTAATCATTTTCAACTTGACATGGTAACATTCGATTCTTTGGTATCCATGTAAATTATATTCTTTATCTCAAATAGAGAGGGTCAAATAAAGAACTTCCGTACATTATCTGCATCCAGTGAATGTATTTATAAGAAAAGATGTCTCATTTTGTTTATCATGAAGCTTTGCTGTACTTAACTAATTTTAATAGTTGCTGCTTTTTGTATACTTTCACTATTTAAAAGATTTCGAACATTTAACTGATTTGCAGTTGGTAATACTTTTCAAAAGTAAAGCTGTGAAGAGACATGGAGGTAAGGGGCTTACCTTTTGCTCAGGTAATACATTGCATTTACATTCTGACAGCTCTCATAATTTGGAGAAATATATTGTGTTTGCATGAAAGCTGGTTTTAGAATTACTTCAATCCTTTTAAGCACAAGTAGATGAAAATGCTGAATGAAGATGAGATTGGTCATTAAGCCATGGAATATGCAGAGGATGTTCTAATGCATTTCTGCATTTGGATTATGTCACCCATAAAAAATAGTTTCACAGTTATTTTGATTGCCTTTTCAAAAATACTTGACAGCTGCATGCTCTGTTAATATATGAGTTCTTGGGGAAGGTGCATGTTTGCTCAGTTATAATCTAATAAAGTTAAGATCATCCTATTAAAAATTAATTTAAATAACTGGGACTTCTAAACTGTTTAGTATATCAACCTAATCTTCCAAAAAGAGAACTGTTAATGTTCTAAAGTGTTGCTCATAAAGCTGGAAAAGCAAGTTGTTTTTTACTTAAAAGTTAAATTTCTTAACATTCGTACAATTACTAACTTTTTGAAATCTTTCTCCTAAAACTTTATCTCACCTATATTCATTCTTAATTATTTTTAATTTACCTGAAACATTTCACATACAGATTTATTATTTTAGGTGATATATGTGAACTCTTCCATGTTCTTTCACCATTCTTGCCTTGAATAGCGAGAGCCAGCATGATCTTGGAAGCCCAGTGTTGAAGATGAAGAATTGCTGTTAGTGCGAGACTCCACGTAACTATTTGAATCCAGAACCCCTCTCTTCACCCTCACCCCCCAAGCATACATAAATGCATCTTTTCTCACTGATCTATTTTTTTTTGTTCTGTTTTTTTGTTTGTTTGTTTTGTTTTGAGATGGAGTCTTGCTCATCACCCAGGCTGGAGTGCAGTGGTGCCATCTTGGCTCACTGCAAGTTCTACCTCCCGGGTTCACGCCATTCTCCTGTCTCAGCCTCCCCAGTAGCTGGGACTACAGGCGCCCGCCACCACGCCCAGCTAATTTTTTGTGTTTTTAGCAGAGACCTCACTGATCAATTATATCTTCCCTAGATAGAGGGATTCTCTCTTAACTAAGAAATATGTGTGTGTGTGTGTGTGTGTGTGTGTGTGTGTGTGTATTTAGCTCAAGTCTTGATATTTTGTTAAAATATAAAACACATGTATATATTTTTTTCATCTTAACATCTTGCGAAATGTATGTTATATCTGTATTTTTGTTTCGGCAACTTAGCTCGCCTTAACTCATAAAAAATCTTTCAGTCTTCATTTGACACTTATGAAACATTCTTTTACAGGTAAACACAGTTTTGTAAACCATTAATATGATTTACTTACTTATGGATTAAACTGCTTTGCTAAGATCAAAAATTAATTATATGTCGATTTCTGCTTCACAGCTAGAAATATTTTGAATTTGTGCAAGAAAAACTGTAAGTACTAGTGATAGCATTTCTAACTATAAAATCTTTTATTTTCATGAAGAGTTCCTTTAAAGCACCCCTTGTTGGTTGAAGTGCCTTACTACACTCAATATTTTAAATATGAAATCAAGTTCTTATAATACTTCTCTATAAACCTTAAAATACTGATTCCAAGTGAAAATAATTTGGAGTTGAAATTTTCTCTTTTGTACTTCAAAATGTTTTACGTAATTATGCTAGACTTTACTGCTTTCTTCTGAAGCAAGTTTTCAAGTTTTTCTCATAAAATTTTAAACATTTTAAAAAATGTAAAACCTATTAATAAGACACACCATCATATGTTATTAAAATTTCTTTGTACCTAGTTGGAAAATTATTAACACTGGTCACAGTTCTAATGTTACACAAATTTCCCAAGATATGAGGAGCTCTGATTTACCAAGCAGTATACATTATGCTGTGGACATTCAAGGCCAAGGTCTCTGGCAGCCTTTGGTCTAGAGCTCTGCATATGAAGGAGTCCTAAGTGTTTTCACTATGTAAGCTGAGGCAAATTACTTCCTATTTCATTCTCTTACTTTTTGTATGGATGAACCAAAAGAAAAAAGTTCACAAAAAATCTTGATAGGGATCTTCTGTCAAAAAGTTACTTTATAAAGGTCCAGTTTCCTGCAAAAGAGTTTTAACATCAATAGCTTGAGATAAAATGTATAACATTGGAAATAAGCCTTTCTATGAACAGTTAATTTCTCTTTTTGTTTTTATTTTTTTTTTGCGACAGAGTTGCCACTGTCACCCAGGGTGGAGTGCAGTGGCCCGCTGATCTCAGCTTCTACTGCAGGCGCCTCCTCTCGAGTGTTCACGCATTTCTCCGCCTGTTCCTCGCGTGCAGAGACTGGATTACAGGGGCCCGCACTTCGCCCGGCTAGTTTTTTGTATTTTTAGTAGGCGCACAGTTTCACCATGTTAGCCAGGATGGTCTCGATCTCCTGACCTCGTGATCTGCCGTTTCGCCTCCCAAAGTGCTGGATTACAGGCTAGCCACCACACCCGGCTTTTATGAAGTAAATTCTATTATTTTTCTCTTAATTCAATTATTAGTTTGTTTAGTGTAATGTCTTATAACTCATTTAATCCTAACTTTCATGGTAATTCAAGTAAGTCAGCAATTTCTTATCTTTGCTTGAGCTGGAATGAGGATCAAAGTGTCTTGGTGCCTATCGATATGTCCCAGGGTCTGGAAGCTATTTTTTTTTATTAAGGAAAGATAGCTACAAACATCTCAGAAGAGGAGTGAAGGCAATGTGTGTTCTCATAATCAGTTCATGGAATCAACCATCCATTATCAAATACATGTCAAAAACCCTGAGTCAAGTGCTATCTCAACTTGAAACTGCCCCTGAACTCTAAAACATATATCTTCATATAACATTCATGCATATACACATACAAATGACTACAAATGCTTAGACGCAAAGTTTAAACCATTAGCAGATATTTTTAAATATAATGTTGAGAATTTTCTTTAAACTCTTGCCTCTTTTGTGTGTATTAAAAGTAAAGAATAAAAAAAAACATAGTGTAATGATTTACTATTAGCTTCAGAAATAGAATAAAAATGTGAGGAGATAGTGCTTACATGTTATGGGTTGCCACAGTCATTGAAACTATATGAACTAAGTTGTATTTTTCAGAAGCAGGTTTGGATTCTACTTCCAAGTGGCAGACTGAGCACACACATTTGTCTCTTCTTCCCATCTAATTTCAACTTAATGTCATTGAATTAGCAGAAAATATATTATTTGAAAGTAAAAATAGCAAAGAAACAAGAAATTATAAAGTTAACAAATACTGATACAAATATGTACTTTCTAGAAGATAAAAAACAGACGAGATCATATTTGGGAAAAAAGAAATTGAAACAACAAGCAAAAAAAGGTATAAAGTAAAACTGTTGCATAGGTGAGAACAGACTTTGCCATATAAGCTGCTGAGAAACTCCAAGTTTAGAATCAACAAACACTGAGCAGTAGCAAGACCATATCAGTACTTAATTGAAGCACTGCTTGAGAAATAAATCAACCACTCATGGCTATAGGAGTGGGTGGGTAGCTATGATTTCCTCTAGATAAACTCCTAAAATCAAAGCAGAGGGAACTTGGGAACTTCTTTCATAGTTACTGGGATCCGAGAGAGAAACAGAGCAGCAAGGCTTAATATAAAACTAGATTTTCACAACAAATACAGAGGAATAATAAGAAGAAAGAATTCAGCTCCACTTAAGATTGAAACATACTACAATGTTCATACCCCAAGTAGAGCTCTTCTGAGTTTGGTCATTACAGAGCTTTACATCTGGCTCCCTCTCCTCATAACATGAAGGAAAATTGTCCAGTCAGCCAAAGTGATACCTTTAAAAGTATTATTAGAGGAATAATTGTACAAGTGTTTGTGTGATCATTTGTACTTCTGGGTATCTACTGTGAAGAAGTACCTGGACATGTGCACAGGTATAAATGCATATTGATACTGATTTTAATTTTTAGAACAGAGAAAATGGAAACAGTACAATTGTTTATCAATAGACACTGAGAAATTGAGAAATAAAAATAAAATCCAAGCTCCCCAACAAACTGAATAGATGCTGTCTTGGCCAAGGGGACCCCAGAGAAACTTTAAACCCTGAGTTCTCAGCCATGATGGGATGGGAGGTTGGACATGCCTTGTTATAACCCCTCCAGTTTGTGACTTAGACAAAACTGATCAGCATTAATGTTAAAATAGGGAACTTAAGACTGACAGAACAGACTCATTGTGGCAATAAGGTATCAAATTATAAAGATCTAAGGTCATATTGGCCAAAGTTTTAGTTATGCACCCCTACACTTAAAGAATAAACTCTTGTTCTACTGCCACAAAATCTTTTTTCTCTAGAAGCTAAATAAACACTAGCCTCCAGATAAGCAATATTAAAGCAACTGCAGCTCACTGACCACCAAACACTGACTAACTAAATTTCCTCTTCCACAAGCCATAACTACAGCTTTGACTGGACAAAAGACTGATTTAAGCAACTTTTGGTTGATAACGGACCACCAACCAGGGACTGGTTTTGGCCAGTTTACAGCAGACTGTACCTCTGCTTCATCTTTAGATGTATAAGGCCTAATTGTAATGCATTGAAATCTTATATCTCCACCCCAAAGAAAACCTGGGTCATATGTAACATATATGTTTATTCAGTATGCATACATTAAGACTACCTCATAAATGAATAGGCATGTGTAGCTAATCTCACTGGGCATAGATCTCGGGTTCTCCTTTTTGCTCTGAAGTGCCTGCTTTTAGTTTTAGCTAGAGGCTGCAGGTTGTAACACTTCATAAGAAATAAAGCTTGTGATTTTTCAGTTAACACCAATAAAAAAATAACATATTCATACAAATCAATATTGTGTTGTCATTAAAAGTCATGTTGTATGAACATGCAAATCAGAACACTGCAAGTAATCTCTATTTTGATTGGAGGATAGGTTACCTGAGTGTTATTTAGTTATTTAGTTATTGTAGCTACAGTAATGTCACCAAACTGTGATCTGCACATTTTACTGTAACTATACCGCAATAAAAATAAAATACTGTATAAAGAAATAATAATTCCTAATATGAAAAGGTCTTCACTACTGTTAGAAAGTAGCAAGTTTCAGAACACCAATGCCTATAAAACAATCCAATTTAAAACAGAAACTGATTTTGTGAAATATACATTTGGCCATAGTCCTTATTCCCTGGCATACAGCTCCTAAAACTCTTGGAATCTCCAGAAAGGTAAGAGCATTTTCTTATGCTAATAAAATCCCTGGTGGCTGGGGGCTACTAGACAGCTTCAGGATGGAGACTGGGGCCAGAAAACCAAAGTAGTATTAAAAGATCAGAACTTTCACCTCCACCACACCACCTAACTTCCAGGGAGAAGAAAGATGGTTGAAGGTTAAGCTGATCACTGGTGGCCAAAGATTTAATTAGTCAAGCTTCCAAAATTTTGTTTTAAACTGTATTCTAGGAGCTTCTAGATAGCTGAATAAGTGGAGGTTCCTGGAGGGTGGCAAGCCCTGAGAGGACATGGAAACGTCACACTCCTTGCCATATACCCAACACTATGCATCTTTTTCATCTGACCATTTACCTGTATCCTTTGTAATATCCCTTATAATAAGTCAGCAAACATAGTGTTTCCCTGAGTTCTGCAAGCTGCTCTAGCAAATTAATTAAATCCAAGGAAAGGGTCATGGGAATCCTGATTCACAACTGGTCAGTCAGAAGCACAAATCACAACCCATGCTTTTGACTAGTATCTGAAGTAGGGGCCAGTCTTGCAAGACTGAACCCTCAACCTTTGGGATCTGACACTATCTCCAGGTAGACAGCGTTAGGATAGAATTGAATTAGAGGACAGCTAGCTGGTGTCCACTGCAGAACTCCTTACTTGCTGTGTGGGGAAAAATCTTCACACATTTTGTGTCAGAAGCATTCTGTGCTATATAGAGTGACTGTGAAAACAGACAAAGAAAAATAAAACACACATTTTTTTCCCTCATATCTCTGTAAGCAAATATATTTTCATCCAATTCTACACATAAAGAAGTAAGCTTGTATATGCATCTAGGTGTATGCATTTATGAAAGTGGCTGTATTTTTAACTCACACTGAATTCAGATTGTTGTTGTCAGGGGTTATATCTCAGAAGGGATTACAACTTTGAAGGAGCTTTTAAAGAGAGGCCTTTTCTTCTTGGCAAATGCACTTCGTCACAGTTTGGACTTCTCATAAGCATTTATTTATTAGGAATTTCTCAAATCAATAATGGCAACAATTACAAGCAACCACAAGGTGAAAGAAGTATTGAAGCAGGAACTTTCTTCAGTATTTCGTACGTGATAATTGATATTCACATCTCAGAGACATGTATCTAAAATTAACCCTCCAAACTAGGATGTGCCTTCACAACATGAATTCCTGTTGCTATTCACCTGCAAATATGATAAGAAACAATGGGAGATAAAAGGTCATTTTTATTTTATCTTGCTGGATACTTCCATTCATGAAATGCGTGCTCGGAAACGAACAAAAGCAGGAAGTAACATGTACGAAGATGCTATAAAAACCTCCAGAAAATGTCTCTGGAGCTGCTTTCACTGTATCATATTATTTAATGTTTTACTCTCTGATCCACCCCAGTTACAAGACATGTGCACATTTGCATTATTGTAATTTGGATGCCATTTTCAAGCCCAGGAGTTTTACTGGGCAGCAAACAGAATAAATTGCCTCCAACACGCAAAGCTTACAGGAGAACCATCGTGAATTTTGTTGGGATGTCTAAAGGCATAGAAATAGGATACTTGAGGCAAAAATATTTCATTTATTTTTAGAGTTTAACAGAAATGGGAATGCTAAGTAGGAACAAATCAGTACCAAGGGTGCATATCTAGATCTACATCTAGATCCAACTATCTATCTATATGCTAAAGTCCTAAAGATGAGCAAACAAATTTGAAATTTTGGCTATCCCAGTAAGCCAGAGGAGATGACTATTCTGATATGAGTACTTAGAGTGATTAGTTAATCACTGATTCTCACACATGGCTACTCATTAGAATCCTCTCTGTGCTTTCAAAGAACCATCGATGCCTGGGCCCCATTCCCAAAGAACATGGTTTAATTGGCATTGTGTGTGACCTGAGAAGCAGGAATATTAAAAGCCTCTTAACTCATACTAATATGCAGTACATTTTAGTAACCAATAATTAACAAATCATTCCCAAGTTGAAATATACTCAATTAGCAAGCAATCTTTTTTTAGCAGAAACCAATGAAATAAAAGTCACTTACATATAGTTGACAAAACATTGCTTTAGAAGTGTTTTATGTATTCCATATTACGGACTAGATGTTTGTTACATAGATATATAATTTAATAGATGAACTGTTAAAAGGTGAGTGCAGGGAACCATGTTTTCATGCTGTTTAACTAAATGATTTGCTAAAGAAGCTATAGTCCTTAAGAAGGATGAAGATCATCACTCTCAATCAATGGGTTTTTCTCCTACCAGTTTTTTGGTATTAGCTACTCTGGCACAAAGATATACGATGGGTACATGAGCTGAAACAGAGAATGTGGATTTTTAGGCTCTGCTTCCAGATAGACCAGCTTGGATCCTATATTGTGACTGAGTCATGCAAATGAGAAAGGAGAATGTCTGTGGAGTGTCTATGTAACCTTGCATTCACATTAACCTGCAGATACGAGAGATTTTTCATTATCTTTGCAGAGTTCTAGATGATGTTTGGCCCTTCTTCCGAGAAGTGCTATTAAAAAACAGTCCTCCGTCTCCAGAAACCAGTCAACAACGAGGGGACATGCAGACAAGCATGTCTGATGACCAAGCTCTCTAAATATTTTCTACCAGAGAGAGGGGCTGATTCCCATTTTGGAGCCAGAATGAAGCCTAGTCTTGCCTATTCTCCAGTCAGCATCACTGTGTGTCCAACCATAAAGATTTATATCCATGATGGAAGAACTAAACTCACAGGGGTAAAGATAGTCTCATCCTGTCAAAGCCAAATGCAGATAAGCTGATTATTGTGGAGCGTTTGAAACAAGAGAAACTGGAAAACAGAACACTAAACATCTCTTATTATCAGCAAGTGTGCACGGCAGCTGCTGGTAATCACCAATCACAACAAGCAGATCAACAGAAAAAAGAAAAATATTGTGGATGCACCCAAATTCTAAATCTTGGCATCTAACTGAATTTAGCACAGAGGATCAGTGTGAATTCAAATATATGTGAATCACAGTAATCATGCGAAGTGCTAAATCACACATTGCATGATTTATCCAAGATACTGAAAACACTGTGTTTAGGGTACCCCAAGTTCTACCAGGCTTTTTAGGGTCAAACTTCTAGAGTCACATTACACATACCTCCTCACACACACTTATAATCTGTCCCAACAATCTACTATGTTTCAGCAGCATATAGCAATGATTATATTAAATAAAAAACAAACATTTGGCTGTGTGAATCAAAGTTATTGCCAAAACTTTTATAAAAATTGATTAAACAGAACATCAATTCAAAAAACTAAATTTGTGTATTTGTGAGTGTATACATGCACACACACACAAATATCCAATTAGAAAATTTAATATTTCATATTTATTAAACCTATCAATAGGCCCAATCTCATGGAGATTATTAAATAATTAAGATACGTTAGGCCGGGTGCGGTGCCTCACACCTGTAATCTCAGCACTTTGGGAGGTTGAGGCAGGCAGATCATGAGGTCAGGAGTTCGAGACCAGCCTGGCCAACATGGTGAAACCCCTTCTCTATTAAACATACAAAAATTAGCCAGGCATGGTGGTAGACACCTGTAATTCCAGTTACTCGGGTAGCTGAAGCAGGAGAATCGCTTTAACCTGGAAAGTGGAGGTTGCAGTGAGCTGAGACTGTGCCATTGTACTCCAGTCTGGGCAGCAGAGTGAGATTCTGTCTCAAAAAAAAAAAAAAAAAAAAAAAAAAAAATTAGCCGTATATCGTGGTGTGCACCTGTGGACTCAGCTACTTGGGAGGCTGAGGCTGAGGCAGGAGGATCACTAGGGCCCAGGAGGTCAAGGCTATGGTGAGCTGTGGTCATACTCCTGCACTCCAACCTGGCTGACAGAGTGAAACCGTTAAAAAACAACAACAACAAAAAAAAACAAAAAACCAAAACACACAAACAAACAAAAAATTAAGATAAGTTAAACACAGAAAAAAGTAAGCACAATAAAAATAGCATATGATGTGTAAAATGTTACATGTTACAGGATGTCAGAAGGGACATTTGAATTGGAAATCTTCAGAGAAGGTATCTTGAAGTAGGCAGTCATAAAATGCATGATGAAAGCTGACAGATTTGGATAGATGGAAAACAAATGTGAGATGCCTGAAATCTGAAATATCCAGGAAGAAGCAATAGCATATGCAAAGAATGGAGAAAATAGTATATTTGATGTATGGAAAAAAGAGTTAGAAGGGCAAGATAGAGTAATTCATCACTCAACTTGACAGAATTATTGGCAGTGTAACAAAACTTTTGTCGAAAGACTTTCTTGAGGGGTTGAAGCTCATCTTGGGCAATGACAATTTAGCAGCAAGTGCTAGATCTTGGAGTCCCCACATGAGGACAACTGGAAGGAGATCGTGGTAACATAGTTGAATTATATTCAAGACAAAGTGTTGAGGTGTACCAACTTGCTTCCTTATTTTCCAGGGGACGTGAACTCTGCTTGCATTGCCCTTTCAATGTTTCCTGCTAGTCCCAGGAGCAAGGTTTTTGTCTTCTCCCCCAAAGTGCCTGTTTGTGTGTGTGTGTGTTAAAATGCTGCCAACTAATAATGTTGACTTGCCCTAGAGAGACAAGAGCCTGTGACAGCACTTGCCTGTGACAGCACTAAGTTCATGGAAACTACCCAGGTCATTGTTGATGAGAGGAAAACCCAACTTTCTGATTGAGTGATACTTTGTTTCCAAGGATTTTTTAAGGTTGGGAATTACTGTGAATAATGATGATGATGATTATAATGATAATAATGAACGATGCCTGTATGCTGCCAAAGAGTGAAAATGTTGATTTGCAATTTGGAAAGAAAAGCCGATTAAGAAGGTTAGATATGAGCAAGCAATATATAGGCATCTGTTTTACAAAGATAAATGAGGTATATTGCTTACTATCATTACTTATTATCAAACCCTCACAATCCTTTCCCAGACACACTGGCTCAAGTCTGCAATGTCAGCATTTTGGAAGGCCAAGGCAGGAGTTTGACATCAGTCCAGGAAATTTAGTGAGACTCTATCTCTAACAAACAAACAAAAAAAGGCCTTACAACCCATTAAAATTAATTTAGAAGCTTACGGTATCAAGTCTAAGAACTCTTTTCCTAGACCTAGATTCCTCAAATTTTCCAGTATGTTTTATCTAAAATTTCATTGTTTTGTATTTTACTTTAAGTTAATATCCATTTTGAGTTACTTTTTTATGTGTGCAATTTAGAATGCTTTGTTTTTCTGTCATAGGATGTTCAGTTGCTGCAGCATCATTTGTTGAATTGCTTTTGACCCTTATCAAAAATCAGTTGTACATATTTACACATTTATTCTGGTTCTTTATTCTTTATTCTTTATTCCACTGGTCTATGTGTCTATCCCTCTGCCAATATCACACTGTCTCGATAACATAGCTACATAGCAAACCTTTGTATTATGTCGAGTGATTCTTCCTACTGCATTTTTTCTGTGGAAAAACATTGCTATTCCAGGGCCCATAATTTTTAATATAAATGTTAGAATAAGCCTGTCTATGTCTACAAAGATCTTCCTTGGACTATGCCACAAATTCAATTCATTCTACGTATCTATTTAAGAATAATTTTCTTTTCTTCTATATTAAGTTTTCTAATTCATGAATAGGGTATGTCTCTGCATCCATTTAGGCTTTCTTTGATTTATTTCATTGCTAAGTGTAAAAAGCCAGTCCCAAAAGGTTATATACTAAATAATTATATTGATATTCTTGAAATGAAAAAAAAAAAAAGAAAAGGAGAACATATTAGTGGTTACTAGTTGTTAAATACAGAGCAGGATTGGAGGCTGAGGAAATCAGCTATTGGATGTGGTTATAAGTGGCAATCTGAGGAAAGCTTGTGGTAATGGAACTGTTCTCCATTTTGACTGTGGTGGTGAACATACAACCTACACATGCTGAAATTGCCCGGAACTAAACACACACACACACACACACACAAAGAGTGAAAGTAAATCTGGGTAGATGTGGCTAAGATTGGTAGGTTTTATCCATGTCAACATCATGGCTTTGATATTATGCTACAGTTTTCTCAAGATGTTATCATAGGCAGAAATTGATAAGAGGCACATGGATCTCTGCCTTATTTATCACCTTTGTGTATGAATCTACAAAGATTTCAAACTAAAAGGTTTACTTAAAAGGAAGTAAACCACAATGTGATGTGATGGAAGCACATAGTGGAATTACAAAATCTAGACTAGTAAGCCAAGAGATTGAGTAGAAATTAGCCAATTAGCAAAAAGGTTACAAAAAAAAAAAAAAAAAAACCCAGCCAAAAGATCAACTTTTGCAAACAAAGTATCCTAGAACATGCTACTTCTATTTTAAGCAATTTAGGATGTTTTTCAAGCAAGAATAAAAGAAATCTTACTAGAGTGAAAGTTAGTAGCCAGTTTCTTAAGGAATATGTAATGACATTAATGTTTGTGAATATAAACCATAAAGCTACATGAGCTCTTCAAAATATGTATCTATAGACATTAAAATCATATAATGTCAGTGTAGTGAATGTCACTGATAAAGCTAAAACTGGAGGCACAGACAACATAAATAGCTACAAAAACCCAAGTGAAATTGAAGACAGTGTTTGTCACAAAATAGTAACTGGACAAATATTTGTTGAATGTAAAAGACAGTGGCAGTAGAGAGGGTAAGGAGCCTTAAATAACCATGAGATATAGATGATGGTAAACAAAGTAATCAAGATGACTCCCAGATTTCTTCTTGGGAAAACTCAGGAACAGATAACTCCGGGGTTACAGGTTAATTGTACCATCAATTTCCATATAAACACAAACAGATGTTAGCTTGTAGCTGTCTTCCTTCTTTCTCTTTCTCTTTTCTCCAGTGAGATATTGTAATCCACCTTCTGTTATAAAAAATATTGAGTGGACAGTGAAGATTACTAAGGGACAAGACAAGCAATTTCAATTCTTTTCCTTTATTTTTGTTTCAAACCACGCTACATCCTTCAACCACGGTATGGTCGTATTATGCCTTTTGATTTCACTTTGGAGAGAAGTGCACACTACATGTTTTGTCCCAAATGTTCAAATATGGTCACACCAGAAATAAAAATTATAATGTTTGTCTAAACTATATAAGGAGTGATCCTCAAAGATTTGCAATATCGTTGAAGTTGCCCACAGGTGGCAAAAACACTAATTTCAACTTCAAGATAACACATTGTATTTCTTTTATGATACCCCTACAGTGGTGAAAATGGAAATTATTGACTCAGCAGACCTGACTTACCGTGCATTTAATCACTGGATTGCTATTAATTGATTTCCTTCGGCATGAGCCAGGAGATCCCAGGACAGCACTTATTAGACATCTCTCACACTCCTAATTTAATGATTTTGATGCATCTTAGAGAGAGAGTTTTGAGACTGAAATGGTTGGTTTTTATGACAGATACGTTTGTATGGAACAAATAAAAGTCAGTCTGTTTAAACCATGAAGTAATAGGTTGACTTTTGGAATGATAAAGACTTAGATTATACTTTCCTCATTGTCTGCATTATCATTAATAAATAATTTAAAATTATGCATTCAAATATTAATTCTAGCTACCTTGCAAGTGTGTGCAGAAACTTTTTATTACTCTGAAAAGTCATCTGGGTTTGATTTCTCAAAGTACCTTGTTACCTTGTCCAATATATCTAGAGGAAATATTTTATTTTGTCAAACACACACGCACACACACCCCCCAAATGTCTAGAATCTAGAAGCTAAACATCATGAATTTCTTTCTTTGTTTCTGCTTATGAAATTTGTAGCTGGCAATGAAATGCATGAGATTAGATATTACATAAAATTATAATTCAGAAGAAAAATATATATACTATATCAAAAATAATAGAAGCCTCCTGCTGACAGGAACATATTTATGGATGTATTTAAATAGTGAAACTATGTCTACTTTAACTCGACAAAACTGGGGAACTGTTATCTAACACATTAGAAATTTTGATTGGTTTTGCCCTTTTTCTTAATAGACTTTTACAGTAGTAGACAAAGGAAGAAATAAAGTACCCAGATAATCGATCTGTATCATATTGGAAAGGTCAAAATAGAATGGTACATTACTACTGTCAGAAATATGTAAAACATTAACATTCCTGTACCATAGTCTCATCACATAAATTGTATTGGGGACTGATAAAGACACAGTATCTGTCCATTCTCATGACCAAAATAGCTATTAAACTGGAAATAGAATGGCATAAATCTAATCCTAGGAGAGATGCTGACTGAAGAAAATACACTGAATTCATTCTTTGTTTTTATGGGATCTTGTGTTCTCACTCAAGCCATCGTATAAGTACTCAGATGATTTCCTACAAGAAACACTCAAATCAACATATATGTACTCATGACTTACAAAATAACATCTTTGTTAGAAACAAAGGCATGAAGAAAAACCAAATAATAATACATTTAATAAATTATATATATAACATAAGAATAAATAAGAGCAACTAAGAATTACATTTTGCATATGGTTAAATTGATGCTGTACAGGAAATTGAGGTAAATTTGTACATACATATAAGTATTCTATGAAGAGCATCACATTTAATTTATTAAGGTATTTTTGAACATTCCTTATATCTCTGATAGCTATGTAATTGTGTTATTTATAAATAATTGTGAAAAGTGTTTCTTATTTGTGTATTAACAAAAAGTAAAGTTTGTATTTTATTTTGTGGTATTCAAAAAATTGCAGTGTGTGCACAAGTTGTGTATACATTTGAATGCATATCAAATCATGAATTGTATTCATGATTTAATATGCTAATGAGACAAAACTAGTTGCTTAACAGAGCATCTTTAACAGAGAGATGAATTCTAAGAAGCGTTACAAATTTGAGTCACTTCTTAGCTTTGAAGAGAATTTGTGTTCTTCTGCCTCCTGGCAGTTTAGCTTAAGTTGAAATTTATGTAGCAAACCTCTTATCACAACTCCTACATTGAGGAAAGTCAGTAATGATACTTGCACCAGAGCCTTCATTGTTATTTTAAAATACCCTTACTTTAGGGGAAAAATCCACATTATGTATTACACACAGTATAATTGCCAAAACCAAAATATTTATGGGAATGAAAATTTTCAGGTAAGTTTTATATTGGAGAAAATATTATATTGTAAACCTCACATTAAACATCAAATGTAAATCCATAAATATTTGCAGGTACATTAAGACAACACAGTTTGTTTTAAAATACATAGCTAATAAGTAATAGCAAACACTCCCAAGGAGTTTATAATCCAGCATAAACTGATTATAAAATAAAATAAAATAAATATAATGCAGATAATAAAAGGTAGAATTCCATAAATACTACAAAAGACATTTAAAATGCAGTGAGGAAGATTAGAGAAAAAATTGATTAATATGGATAAAATACCAGGATGGGCTTCATGGAGGGAGTGATAGAGTTTAACAAGCAGAAATTTTGGAGGAAAAATCTTGAAGTGGATACTTAAAATAAGGAAATGAAAGAAGAAGCATACAAAAAGGGGAGGTGTAGCGTGTATGAGAAAATTTTGAGCAATAGAGGTTTATTAGAAAGAAAATAGTTTAAATACCTAAAGAAGTACTGGGATATGCAGGCTGAAAATATGATGGGCACACTGCAAATAACTTGAATGTCAAGTTGAATAGGTTAGATTTCACTTAAAAGGAAATACAGCAACAGAAAGTTTTTGAAGAATTATATGAGCAAGGAAGATTAATTTTGTGTATTAGCGTTCTCCAGAGAAACAGAACAAATAGGATCTATTTAGATGTAGATCTAGATGTATAGATTTATTATGGAAATTGGCTCATGCATTTATGGAAGTAGAGAAGTCCCATTGTCTGCAGTCTGCAACCTGGAGAACCAGGAACCCTGGCAGCATAATTCAGGCTGAGTTGAAAGGCTGAGAACCTAGGGCGATGCATGGCAGTGGTGTAAGTCCTGAGTCCGAAGGTCTAAGAACCAGGAGCACTGATGTGTTAGGGCAGAAGAAGATGGATGTCGCAGCTGAAATAGAATGAATTTGCCCTTTGTCTGTATTTTTATTGTATTCTGGCCTTCACTGGATTGGATGATGTCGATTCATTTTGATGACGATGATCTTCTATACTTAGTCTACTGATTCAAATCCTAATGTCTTTCAGAAACTCCTTCACAGACACACCCAGAAAGACTATCTGGGCATTTCTTAGCCCAGTCAACATGACATACAAAATCAATCATCACATTTTGAAAAGTATACAGAATGAATCACGTGAGTCACATTTCCAACTCATTTATTTTTCACAGGTCTTTATGTGGATTAAAGAATAATACTACCATTCAATGACACTGACTCCTAAATTTGAGACTATCATTTGACTTTATATATACAATTTACATAAATTTATTTTTAGAGTTTGGTATATTGTTTGACACTCATATAGGAGGAAAAAAATATTTTCTAAATGGTCAAAACAATAAAGTATATAGAGATTACTAAATTAATTTGAGGAGTGTTATAATTCTCTAATCAAGTAAAAATTAAGTATGAAATAGTACAGGGTAGTGGTAATGAATACAAAGAATTGAATTTAAGGGAAAAAAGAGAAATGATCAAAGTTAATCCTAATGTTTTGATCTGGAGGGCATAAAAGAATAGAGAATAAGCAAATTATATGCAAATGTTAAGAGAAAGCAGCTTGAGGTGAGTGGGGGCACTGGGGTTGAGAAACGTGTTAAATTTCACCTGTGAAAGACTGAGTTGAAGTTAGGCAGAATAAAGCCACAATCATGGGAGAGGCTCTCTGGGAAGAGGTAATAGCTAAAGGTGAGGTTTGGCAATCATCAACAACATAAGACATGATTAAAACAATGGAACAAAATATCAATAAAAGAATAAAGGTTATAAAGATAAGACAAATAGAAGGATAATTTGGGAAGACCCTGTTTAAGTGAAAGGAGGAAGGCAAAATAAACAAAGCAGTTAGAATAAAGAATAAAGATATTTGGAATGATGATGGTAATTCAGATGATATTGCTGCTCACGAAGATGGAAATTATAGTAGGCCATTTAACTTCTACTCTGTGCTAATCACTGTGCTAGTTGCTTTTAATGCTTTTCAGATTTAATCTTCAGAACATAACTGTGATGTCTATATTATTTTTTATCCATTATTTTTAAATATAAAAATGTGATGGTCAGAGAGATTTTTTTTTTTTTTTAAACGGGGGGCAGCCCTAGGATTTTTTTAACTTGAGATTCCTAGATTTTAACCTTAATAAATATTTCCCCCGATATTAAAAAATCAAGAAAAGAGATAAATTCAAGAAGGGTAAAATCTACTTTGGCTATTAAACAATCTGTCAACTGTAGGTAAAGGATATGGGCTTACTGATGTTATGAGTTAGATAGGCAATGAAAGAAATAAAAGCGTGGCAAAGACTTTTGCTTCTAACTGAGATGCAGTAACAGAGACAAAATTATCCACTTGATTGGGAAGAAATGAAAATCAGAAAAAAAAATACATGAAATAATGGTTTTCACTATGTCAGACACCAGGCAATGAAGGGTAGTGATACTTGAGATGTAGAAAATAAATAAGGTAAGTCCCGTCACTGCCCAGGCTATTTCCTGGGGATAATTTACAGGCCACAGTGCAGGGAGAAGAAACTTAGGAAGAGTCCTGTGCATTGCAATGGAGCTGAGATTCCAGGGCGAGGGGGAAAGGAGGCTGGAGTTCACGGGGCGGAGAACTGGATGGGAGAGGACTTCACAGAATGCAAGGACCACAGAACTGCAGGGTGTCAGCCTTGAGTCTTCAGTTAAATGCCTAGTGCATGAATGAAAAAATGACTTGAGGCCAGGACAGAACTTCCCAAAACGATTGGTAGAAAATAAATTCTAAGACTCATAGAGGGGCAGACTCGTTCCTGTAATAAACAGGGTGGAATTTCTTCTATATGTTAATTACTATGGTGGTTCACATATATCCACATCTTTTTTCTTTTTTTTTTTTTTTTGCTTTTGCTTTTTTGAGACGGAATTTCACTCTTGTTGCCCGGGCTGGAGTGCAATGGTGAGATCTCGGCTCGCTGCAACCTCCGTCTCCCAGGTTCAAGCGATTCTCCTGCCTCAGCCTCCCTAGTAGCTGAGATTACAGGCATGTGCCACCATGCCTGGCTAATTTTGTATTTTTAGTAGAGATGGGGTTTCTCCATGTTGGTCAGGCTGGTCTCAAACTCCCGACCTCAGGTGATCTGCCCACCTCGGCCTCCCAAAGTGCTGGAATTACAGGCATGAGCCACTGCACCTGGCCATATATATCCACATATTTCTTGATGTTCCTCTTTCCAGGAAGGAGAGTTTAATTCATGTCCCCTTGAGCATGTGACTAGACTTAATGAGTCACTTCTAACAAATAAAGTATAGAAAAGGAAAGATGCTTACCTTCACAGTAGATAAAACAGGCAGATGCCACTTTAACCCAGGTGGTCAGGGGCTAATACCACTAGCAATGTCATTTTGATCAAGCCTGTACAATTTGATGTGATGTGATGTGATGAGAAAGACACTTCACCTTTATGATATTTTTCTCCAAAATCCACAGAGTCAATCTATTCATGAAAAAACATCAGGTAAACTCATACTGTGGAGTTTCTGCAAAATGCCTGAATGGTACTGTTCAGAAGTGTCAAGGTCCTGTGAAACAAGACTAAGAAACTGGCAGAGATTGGAGGAGATTATGCAGACGTGGCAACTAATACTCTGGATTGCTACTGGAACAGAACAAGGAAATTCATGGTTACAAGAATTCCAAATAAGGATTTTAGTTTGGCTAACAAAAAGAGGAGAAGGAGAATAAAGGAAGAAAAAAATAGGTAACCTGAATAGTTGTATAGATAATAACAAATTATATTAAATGTAAGACATCCCACAATAAATAAAACTTAAGGACCAGATGGCCTCGCTGGTGAATTCTAGCAAACACTTAAGGAAGATATAACATCTGTTCCACACAAACCCTTCCAGAAAATTGAAAAGGAGAAACTACTTCCCAGCGAATTCTACAAGGCTTATGTTACCCCAATATCGAAATCAGTACAACAATAAAACAAACAGAAGTCCTAAAAGGTATTACAAAGTAGTGTAATTACTGACCAACATTTATATAACAAAATTTTAGCAAAGCAAATAGAAATATATATAAAAAGGATAACCCATATTACTAAATGGAATACCTTCCAGCAATTTCATTATTCAAACATTGAAACATCAGTCAGTATCTTTTCCTATATTAGACTACAGAGAACTAACCATAGAATCATCTCAAAAATGAATAAAATTATTTGACAGTGTTTAAAATTCATTTCTAATTTTATTAAAAATCCTGTCAGCAACATAGAAAATAACTTCCTTAACCTGATAAAATTATCTACAATTTATCTAGAATTAAATTTGTCTACAGAAAAAAAATCACTAGAAAGAAACAGAGAGAAGAAACCAAAGGTGTAGCTCAGTCTTTTTATAAATGATGCTGGAAAGTAACATGCCATCACTTCTACCACATTTTATTATTTTGAAGCTATCTCAGCTTATATTGAGGAGAATGAATTTAAGATTCTCCTCTTGTAGGGAGACTCGTCTAAGTATTTATCCATGTATTTTGAAAACCACAACTGCTAGCCCTCTGGGCACAAATTATTTAATTCCACATTAACACGCACACACACACACACACACACGCACACAGACACATGCACACATTAAATTGTACACTTAAATACATTTGTTTTATTATTTAACAAATCTAATAACAATGCTTTTTAAAGAGGCAAAAGGAAGAGGGATAAGAAACGAATTAAGACATGGAAACAATACTAATAAAGACACTTTTTACATAGTGGAAACACGAGCAGTGTCATATGATGATGAAAGTTTACAGAATTTGAAGACAGAAAATTCCTTTTGGATATATTGAAAACCGGATCAGTATAAGTCATAGGGAATTTCTTTTAGAAGAGAAAAAGTTGAAAATATTCTCAGGTTAAAGCCAGCAATCAGTAATATATACCTTCCCTGACTATTTGTTCAAATGTTTTTTTTTTTTTCCAAATCTTACTGTTTCCTTAATGTTTAATTTCAATACCACGTCTTAAAATGTTTGATTTTAATACAGCAGGGAGAAATAATATAACTTAACTTCTTAAATGACATGAAAACTAATTACCTTTGAAAAGGTATTTCCCATAATTCAACTTAGAAGAGTTAAAACGGTGTAAAGTTCATATTAGAGAATCTATACTCTTCAATAAATGTGATTTTCAGTTCTAGAAAATGCAAATCAGATAAAGTGTACCTTACAACAATTACCAGTCTATATAAATAAATATATTGCACTATTAACTTCTCATGTTTGTCAGTGATGTCTTTCAGCCAAAATACTTAACTGGATATCATAATTAAACAATAAGATAATTAATAATATGGCCAAATATGCTCATTTGTTGTTTAGTTTACATTTAATGATCAAAGGCAAACTTTAAAAAGTTTTCAGAGGATTTGGCAGGTTAGTTCATTACAAACTACTAATGGAAACTATTTTCTGATGGGATTTGGAGATTTCTGAAGAGGCTTTTCTTATATTGCCAAAACTGAATCACCTTACTAAATTTCAATTCAGTTAAAATTGCTTTTAGCCAATCATCCCCATTCAATTATGTATGCTATAAAAATGATTTTTACCAAATTGTGCTATAACAATGATATAAATAATGTCATCTATTTTCTCAAGATTTTACCCACTAATTGTCATCTCTTTTCTGTCTATGCTTTCACCAGCAATCTTTTGTCACATTCAGTGACTTTTTCATTCATCTTTTTATTTGATCTTTTGCAGCAACCCACACAGTAGACTATTTTCTTCAGCAGTCTGCTTACCTACTGAATACATGTCAATTCTTTTTTAAAAAACAAGCAAAAATATTTGTAGTCGTTTTTCTCTTCCCTCTAAACAGAAGCTACTTTACAATTATGTCTTGAGCTCACTTCTGTTTTCGATCTGTGTCCTCCTTAGGTTACCTTATCCATTTATCCTCATGAATACTAAATATATACCTCCACCTTTTTTTTTGGTATATTAGGTTTCATATCTTCCTCCCCCGTCCCCCTTCCCCCAGCCCGGGTCTTGCTCCGTCTCCAGGCTGGAAGGCAGTGGCGGGATCTCAGCTCACTGCAACCTCCGCCTCCCGGGTTCAAGCAATTCTTCTGCCTCAGCCTCCCGAGTAGCTGGGATTACAGGTGACCGCCACCACGCCCAGCTAATTTTTGTATTTTAGTGGAGATGGGGTTCCACCACGTCGACCAGGCTGGTCTTGACCTCCTGACTTCATGATCTGCCGGTCTCAACCTCCCAAAGTGCTGGGGATTACAGGAGTGAGCCTGGCCAAGTTTCCTATCTTTATTACAACTCCCTCTTAATTTGGATCACTTTATGTAAGTCAAATGAATTATTGCTCAAGCTAAAATTCTAGACTCCCCCTCCAAACCTGTTTTCTATCCTGTTTGTCTTATTTCGGTTAACAGCAGCTCCATTAGATTAATTTTTTAATACTGTCATCCTTACTGCTGGCATTTCATTTCACTCTTGCATTATCTATTGCTAAACTCTTGAGAATTTGCTCTCCTCACATGATAATTCTACAGTGGTTAACGTTTCTTTAATATATAAAAATTGAAAGATTATTAGGATATTCACCAAGGTTCTCCATTCTCTTGATTAGTTATTTTTAGATTTCAAGACATAAATAAAAAAGAATTACACATGGGTCATATTTTCACATGAAGCTTAACTAAAGTGTTCTTCATCAGTTCCATTCCTATTCTATTTCTCTGGGGCAAAAGTTGTTTTGAGTTTGCTATACACTTTTCTTTTACGTAGTTTTAATACAAATAAAATATTGCTTGGCACTTCCTGATTTTCACTCAACATTATGTGTTTGAGAAATATATTTGTTTACCTATGGAAGGTTTTAATTGCACAACAGCTTTTCAACTTACTGTTCATTTTCCTTCTCTGTTTCCCAAAAAATGGCATATTTTGATTGTTTCTAATATCTATCCACTACAAATAACATTGCAAGGGATGTTTTTGAATGTCTCCTTGTGAACATAAGTCAAATATAGTCTAGGGTATATACTTAGAAGAGAAACTAATGTGTCAGGAGGCATATACATTCCGCATTTAATTAGATATTCCCACTACTGTCCAAATTGACTGTTACCAGCAGTGTTTGAGAACCACTTTTGCTTTGCATTCTTCTTAATTATTGATACTCTCCTGTGGTTTTTTCTTTCACTTTTGCTCATCTCATGGGTTAACTAGATTATCCTGCAATGATTTTTAAATTATTAAAAGATAAATCTAATTATATTACTCTCTTATTTATTATAATTTGATAATATTTCATTACTTCCAAGTTTAAAATAAAGCAATAGAACAAAACAAAACAAGCAAATAAAATACTTTTACTATCTGGACCCAAGTGATTCCTCCTGAATTCAAAACACAACTTTTTTTTTTTACACTTTAAGTTCTGGGATACATGTACAGAACATGCAGGTTTGTTACACAGCTGTACAAGTGCCATGTTGGTTTGCTGCACCCATCAACTCATTGTCTACATTAGGTACTTCTCCTAATGCTATCCCTCCCCTAGCCCCCTAGCCCCTGACAGGCCCCAGTGTGTAATGTTCATTTTATAAACACAAAACAGTTCATCTCTGTCTCAAACATGTTGTGTCCTTTTCATTTCTATGTTCTTATAAACTTTTTCTCCTTTCACAAGACCAATTTGAAGACTTTCAGGAAAGCTTAAATAAGGCAAATATCGGTAAAGTCTTTAATCATTAAAGTCATAATTTGTCACACAGCATTATCAATAAATTAATGTAATGATTATCCTCTATTTGGGGTTTATATGTAAAGTTCTCTCTCACTACTTAACTTCTAGGGGCATTTAGCCTTTGCTACCACAATATTTTAAACATAATTCTATTAATGGAATAATCACAGTTTTTGCCATATGTATCTACATGTCTGTCTTCACCCAAAATCCCTGAGTACCTATCCTTCCTATTCTTTTTAGTAATATTGATGCTAGGTTCTTTGTAGGGGCTACACTTCTAGCCAATTTTCAATAAATTAGTTTGAATAAGCTATAATAATACCCACTTTGATTTTTTCTGCCTAAAATTATCAGTAATGTGGCTTATAAGAGCAGGGACTTACTTAACTGCTCTTTTATGTGAAGTGAGGAGGATTGAAGACAGAATGTTCTGTCTCTTTAAAAAAAGTCCTTTTCATTCTCATTTCCTTCTCAGCTCTTCAAAAGGGTGATTTCAGCTCTCCAACAAAATATGCCTTGAAAATCATAAGCCTGGAACATGTGCAAATCAAGTCTGTGAACTATAAGTGCTCCAGTTTTCCACTTGCAGTCAAGCTGGCAGTCGCTGACTTCAATGGTCAATAGGAGTTGCAGCAGAAGTGGTCTTATTTGACTACAGCAGAGTTTTCTTTGCCCGTCAAAAGCAATCCAGACCCTTCTTGAGTCATCATATCAGGATTATTATAGAATAGAGTCCAGGCTCAAGAATGCTAAATCAAATCATGAAGTACAAGAAGCACTTAGCTGGGGAATGGATTAAGTATCCCGGATTTTGCTGTGTGTAATTAGTACCTGGAAACCAAGTCAGCAACAAGAAAGCAGTCATGAACACAGAGAGGAGTATCAGGTTTTTGATAGAGAGTAACTAAACGCATTCTTATTGTGTTCTTTCATACTTTTTTCAAGTTTTAGAAAGTACCTATTTTGGCACCTAAATACTTCTGAAATATAATGTATAATGCAATGTAGTTCTTTGCTGAATTAATACTCTGTTGCCTACATTAAAAATACCCTGGAAGTTGAGCCTAGAGACTTCTCTTGAGAGTAAGGTGATGGGAATCTCTTGCTTAAAACCAGTGATGAAGAAGGCAGTATAAATGCTATGAATTTAATTGAAGTGAGACAAACCACAGACTTCAGACGTACCAGTTAAAACAAGTTAGAACCAAAAGGGATGAAACAAATTAGAACCAAAGATTTAACAACAACAACAAAGAAAGATTTTAGCAACAAAATCAACATCTTGCACCTATTGCTGTATTTTACAACCTCCTATCTTACCTGAGAGTTTATCCTTTGATTTACTTAAATGTGTCTTTTTAAAGCTCTGAAAACATATAGCATAAGAAGAAAGAAGTGACAATTTTAGGCCAGGCACGGTGGCTCACGCCTGTAATCCCAGCACTTTGGGAGGCTGAGGCGGGCGGATCATGAGGTCAGGAGATCGAGACCATCCTGGCTAATGCGATGAAACCCCATCTCTACTAAAAATACAAAAATAAAATATAAAATAAAATTAACTGGGCATGGCAGCAGGCACCTGTAATCCCGGCTACTCAGGAGGCTGAGGCAGGAGAATGACATGAACCCAGGAGGTGCAGCTTGCAGTGAGCCAAGATTGCACCATTGTACTGCAGCCTGGATGACAGAGGGAGACTGTCTCAAAAAAAAAAAGTAGTAACAATTGTATTTATTACTGTTTCCTCCCATGTTATATTTATACAAGTAGAATAATTTTGGCTTATATATATATTATTCACAGAGTTTTAAGACTTCAAATGTCTTGATTAGCTAACTCCTTTTAAAATCTTATTTAGGTTATGTATTTCTGACTTAAAAAAACAAATAAAAATACAACATAAAATAACAACAGAAATATAGAAAACTAAATTTGTGAAACTTTGCTGAAATGTGTCTGGATGTTATATTAGAAATAAATAATAAACAACAGTCTGGATCAGATAAGTTTGACAAAACATGATGAAAAAGAGTGTTAATTTAGGGCATGGATCAGCACTACTTGCAGTATGTGAATAAGCATTTCAAATATAAAATTCATTTGGAGTCAAAGTTCTAAAAATACTGACCTCAGAAACATTTACTCTAAGTGTATCTGCCATGTTAGCATTCTGCAGAATACATATTGGGAAATGGTACCTTATAATGTATTAAGGATTAAAGTATAGTCTACATTCTTGGAATAAGTTATATTAATGTGAAAGAGTTAGATGTGAAAGATGACAAGTATTGGAATGCTGTTAAAATTTTGATGAGTTCTAAGTCAAAGCTTCTCATGTTTTTTCATTGTATGGGTAGATAATCATGATCGACTATCTTATTTCTCTTAAAAATTGTGGATCCTGATGTTTATAAAAGGAAAGAGAGAAATGAAGATAATAACTTTAAATTTCAATTGCTTTTTTGCACCACTGATGAAAACTTTTGCAACATATATTTAAATTCCATTTTAAAGCATAAATCTGGTCAGACATGCTCTGATTCCTTATATGAAGTTAACTTCTAGTAGTTCACTATTTAGTCAAATCTCTTTGGTGTCTTAGTCACTCAAATGTCTTGCAAACGTCTAGAATTTTAAAAATAATTTCCTTACTTCGGCTCTGAAGAAATGCAGTAATTTTGAGATATTAGTCTTTTCTTTTATCCTCAAATATGTTTCCAACTAATTTTAAAAGGCCCTAAATCCTACACGATCTTTGATATTTCTTTAAAATTAAAGTTGTCTATATTAATTTTAACAACATATCTTTATTTTGAGGTAATTTTGAATTTCCACCTCACAATGATTTGACAAGAAAGAATGTCAAAATGAGAAGAGATGCTTCATAAAAAATAGAAAATAAATTTTAATTCCTGTCTAAGCTTCTGGTTTCAATGTCCTGGAAAAAGAGATATTGCTTCCCACCTCTTCTGTGAAAAAACAAAACAAAACAAACCAACAAACCAACAAAAAAACTTACCAAATTAACAAGGATGTCATGGAATACAACCACAAAATTCATCTTCAATGAAAGTAGGATAAATTTGCAAAAGTAACCCAGAGTATTAGAATACATAAGTCAGAAGAATAAATGAGAAATAACTTAGCAAAGAAAAAGAAGTCATACCTAATTGCCTTTAAGTTGGGATGCAGCTGAAGAAGTAGGATTGTAGTGACAGACCCAGAGAGCCTTTGGAAAGACGTGGAAACAGACACATCAGATATTGTCACAGCGTGAGTACTGGCACAAAAAATGGGGGCTCCATGGAAAGTTAGTTAAAAAAAAAAAAAAGGGAGGGAGAGTCTATATTAGTCCCTCAGATCTTCTACCCAATGTAGTTATACAACAAGGAAGTGTATTTTGTGTATTAGGGACCTTAGGAAAAGTGGAAGCTAAGGAGTAGGTGCTATTCTGAGTATAGAGTCAATAATTCCCAGTTTGCATTATACAAAAATGAGACTACTCAGCCCTTTTGCCTATGCAGATCCTAAACAACAGCAGACAGATTCATATTTACCACCCAAATAGGAGACTTGACTACCTTCCAGTAAATCCAATCCACATAGAACTTTCAATCAATTTTTAGGGCCTTGTTTGTAAATATAAATGGGCTGCCAATATTTAAAAATGAATGACATAAATAAAGCAAACAAATAGAAAAAAAATGGAAACAATAATAGAAGAAATAAACTAGTAATATCTTCAGAGAAAATGGAAAAGATATGACAACTATTAAACAGTGCTTAAAAAATGATTCAGAGAAAAGTCAAAAAATTTAAAATAATAATTATGGAAACAAATCATTTGTAGAAACGTCAAATCTTATCTTTCAAGAAAAAGAAATGGAAGACAAGATAATGTTCAATAGGAGAAAATAAAAAAGAAAATTAAAGTAATTGAAGAAGTCAAAAACCTGGCTAACAGAACTTCAGAAAAAAAAAAAAGAAAAGAAAAGAAAAGAAAAGTGAAAACAGAGGAAATAAAATTCTTAAAATGATAATTTTTAAAAAAGTCTCAGAACTGAAGGCATGAATTTCCAGGGTTCAAAGACCTACATGCCTGGTTTAGGAAATGAGAAATCAACTTATGAAAATATATTATCATGAAATTTTACAGCATAGAAAGTAAAGAGATATTTCTGAAATAAGTCCTAAAACTAATACTATTCTCTGCCTTGACAGCTGGTAAACTGGGAGTGCCTCTAATGGCCTCACTGCAAGTATTCCCCAACCACCACTTTGCTCCTACAGATAAGGTCCAGCTTCTTGATACTACAAATCCTGCCCCCCACAGCTTCCAGCTGTTCACCCTGTTCCTGAGTGCAAACCTCATGTGGACCTACAGTGTCCACCTCCCTGAACTGTAGGTACATGTAACTAACAAAATGCTATTGATCTTATCTCTCCAGTGTAGATATTATGTTTTAGACATCTCCCATAACCCAGAGTGACAGTACCTTCCTCATTAATGGGGTGATTAGGAGACAATTAAAACATTATAGTTTTTCAAATAACAAACAAGTTTTCTAAATACAAAGGATGGTAGATCAGAATCATATCAGTTTCTTAAATGCAATAGAAACAAGAAGAATATTAGAAAATATTTTCAAAATTTAGAAGAAAAATGTATTTACAATGTAAAATTATTTATTCATTCAAACTAATAAATATCAGAGTAGACAAAGTATTTTTAGTTTCAAAGTACAGAAAGTATAGAAAATTTGACTGTCCTGTACTCTTTTTATGGAAGCCCTTTCAAAATGGTTTCTATCAAAACAAGAGAAGTCAAAATAGAAGCAAAACTGTGATCCAGGGAACAGGACACACGACACAGTAGAGATGCAAAAGAAAGAGAAAGAAAGACAAAAAGAAAGAAAGACAGAAGGAAAGAAAGACAGAAAGGAAGGAAGGAAGGAAGGGAAGGGAAGAAGGAAGGAAGGGAAGGGAAGAAGGAAGGAAGGGAAGGGAAGGGAAGGGAATGGAAGAAGGAAGGAAGGGAAGGGAAGAAGGAAGGAAGGGAAGGGAAGAAGAAAAGAAGGGAAGGAGGAAGGAAGGGAAGGAGAAAGGAAGGGAAGGGAAGGGGAGGAAGGGAGGAAAGGGAGGAAAGGGAGGGAGGAAGGAAGGAAGGAAGGAAGGAAGGAAGGAAGGAAGGAAGGAAGGAAAAAAGAGTCCCAAGATCACAGCAAAAGAGAGTATCTGTGTGATGGTTATATGGTAGGTCTGAAGTGCACAAAGATCCTATTTTAGTAGAAAATGATGTCACAAGTAGTCTTGAGAGTGGAAACATGAAGCGTGCTTGAAAATGAGAGGAAAGCTTTGGCAATATGGGAAATTTTAAAATGAGGCATTTTACAGAATTTCTGGAGTTTGTGTGGTGATTTATTTGTAAGTTCAAAAAAAATCAAATCAAATGGGGAGGGACAGGGATTTTTAAACTTTTTTTTAAGTTTTAAAAAACTTTAAGTTTTAAAAGAAGGAAATGTACTCCGAGTAGACTTCTTGGCTCAGCAGTGAGGAATATTTGAAAAATCATCATGGAAATACTAAATGATTTTAAGTAAAAATTGAGGCATAATCATACTGAGTGGAAAATGAAAGGTGCAAATTAGCCAAAGAATAATATTATCTTATAGTAAGAAGTTTAAATTGATTATGTGATATATTATAGTATATTCATATTATTTGGATCTATGGAGAAAATAACCAAATGAAATAGTTAAGTATTAAATGTGTTTGCCTTTGAGGTCATAAAGAGACAAGAAACACTTTGGAAAATATATGCATTTTGGAAGTAGTTGACTTTTAAACCAGTTTTATCTAATATATTTATTAAAATAAATACAAATTTTAAAACTATCTGGATTATATTTCTGATAATTGAAAATATGTTCCATAGTCACATTCACTAATAACTTGGTGTTTTCCACTACTTTTTCTGATAAAATTATTTGTAATTGCTTACACCATGACAATTTTCACAATCTTAATTCTAAATTTTTGGAGGTTTTTTCTTTTGCTTCATTTCAGTGCTTCAGTTTATTCCCCTCCAGCTCACATGGTAAGTTAATTAGAATCTTCTTAAGGACCATTATGTTTTTCTCATTAAGAGTACTCTTTTGAGATTAAATAATGTTGAAAATAAAATGATTCTTGAGTTCTAATTTATCTCAACTTTATGGCAGTTGGGAACTTAATTTATCTTATGATATTCAGCTTAAACCTCTAAGATATCGGTGGTGATGGCTGCCTAATAATTTTTTGGAATATTGTGTTTCTAAAAATTCTAGTTTTAACTAGATATATATAAACCATGTTTGATGATTCATTTATGTTCGGTAGCAGATTTAAAGTTAAAAAGATATTCTTATCAAAAGCCTTTTAAATGTCTAATATTTCCTTTGAGTCTAAATAAAATGATATAATAAATGATCATTATTAGAATTGAGTTTGTGTTTTTAAATTTGGAACCTAGTTTGCATCCAGATTGATATTCACACATTTTCTCTTTTGCTTAGTCAAAAATAGTCTGGATATCAAATAAGCTTTTACTTATCCAAAAAAAAGTATTTACATATGGAAGGACATGTATACTGTTGTTTAATTTTAAACTTATAGTCACATGCAGATACATATTTAGGTATGTTTGGGATTGTGGCTAAATGTAATGCCTGCAGTTTTGCACTGTAATTAAGAAATGAGGTCTCTATATAGCAGCCCCTACAGAGAAAACTGTTGGTGAGGATATAAATTATGGCACACTCCAGAGAGTGAACCCCAGGAGGATAATGTGGGTAGCTAAGCAGCTGTCCTAAGGGTTGTATAACAGAAGTGCATGTCTGTGGCCTCCCCAGCGTAATGAACATCTCAAAAACAAACCCCTGAATTAACATCTCATTTTATGCACAAATTTCTTTTCAGATTATTTATTTTAGCTTAGATAAATCTAAAACATTTTATGAATTACAACTAACAATTTAGTAGTAAACATTGGATTTGAATGATAGTACAATTCTGATCGATTTGAGTTAAATATTGGCTAAGCTAAATGGACTGAATTTATCTTTAATACTGATAGAATAGACTCTAGACAAATATTTAGATCCAAGAAGGACCTCTAGTCAGATAACTAGAAAAAGTAAATAAATATCAGAGTAAATAATTAAGAATATTTGTTTCAGACTTATTTTAACTTTGAAACAAGATGAATGCTTTAAAAAATTCTGAGGAGCACAGCAGCTGGAAGACAAAAACAACTTATGAAGAAATTTGAAAAAAGTCGTATGGATATACCAATAGCCCACCTATAACTTAAGGCATAAAATATTTGTCTGACATACTTGAGATATAATTTGGTTTAAATATTTTAAAGTAAATATTATAAGATTTATAGCAAGTGTCAATAGAATTTAAATGTACATCAAACCTTGCCAAACAGCAAATTAAAAACAAACACAGGCCGGGCGCGGTGGCTCATGCCTGTAATCCCAGCACTTTGGGAGGCCGAGGCGGGCGAATCACCTGAGGTCAGGAGTTCAAGAACAGCCTGGCCAACATGGTGAAACTCATCTCTACTAAAAATGCAAAAATTAGCCGGGTGTGGTGGTGTATGCCTGTAATCCCAGCTACTCGGGACGCTGAGACAGGAGAATTGCTTGAACCCCCGCGCCAGAGTGAGCCAAGATTGTACCACTGCACTCTAGTGTGGGTGATAGAGTGAGACTCCATCTCAAAAACAAACAAACAAACAAAACCAAACAACAACAAAAAACAGCATACAACTGAACAGTATAGGTATAGCAAGTACCACTAACATGATGCATACATTTTCTTGGTATTTCAGATTATCCCATTTTAAACTTTTAAGTTCAAGGTTACATGTGGAGGTTTGTTACATAGGTAAATTTGTGTCATGGGGGTTTGTTGTACATATTGTTTCATCACCCAGGTATTAAGCCTAGTACCCATTAGTTATTTTTTTCTGATCCTCTCCAATGTATCCAAAGATCCATAGGACCTAATGAACTAATTTTAGGAGATTCTGTAATATGTGTGTCAACATTCATCATTTCAAGTATGTTATCTAGGCACATATACTTGGTTTTACAAATTTCTATGTATATATTTCTTAAAACCTGGAAGTAATATGAATTCTAATTTCTGATTTCTCCTTGTTTTGTTTCATCAACTTAAGATTATTAAATTGTAACAAGCTACAGTACAAAATAATTGACACATTGCCATAACAGATGAATATAATGTGTACAGGAAAGGCAGGTGATATAAAACTGACAGCTGAAAGCTGCAGTTTACACAATCATCTTAAACCTAGCAATTATAAACTTTTAAAAGTGATAAGTGATACCCCTTTATGATATTGCATATATATTTCTGTATTTATGAACTAATTTAATAATAAAACTTTTATACTTTTCTCTTAGGACATGATGGTGTCTGAGTGTAGTGAATATTTAGAAGAAAGTTTTTGACTAAATGAAATTAAACAAAATATTTATTTGTTTAAAAGGCATACAATTTGATACTTAATCAGAAAATAAAGATGAAAATTCAGGGCATAATTCAGGTAATTTACTGATACTTCTTTTAAAATGTTTACACATATTTATTTTGCTTTTAAATAATTTTAATTGACACATAATAGTTGCACGTACATATGGGGTACAGTGTATTTCAATACATGTATAGTGTGCAATGAGCAAATCAGAGTGATTAGAATATCCATTACTTCAAATACTTATTGTTTCATCATGTTGCAAACATTCAACAAAATCCTTTCTTCTTGCTATTTTAAAATATACAATACACTGTCGTTATTTATAATCACCCTATAATACAATAGAATATTAGAATGGATTTATCCTATCTAGCTGTACTTTTGTATCTGTTAACCAACTTTGACTATCCTCTCTCCCTGCCACCTATCTCCACTTTTAGTAACTATTATTCTACACTCTACCTCTATGATATTAATTTTTTTAGCTTCCACATTTGAATGGGACATGACATATTTACCTTTCTGAACCTTGCTTATTTCACTTAGCATATAATGTCTTCCAAGCTCATCCATGTTGCCACACATGACAGAATTTTGTTCTTTTGTTTTGGCCAAATAGTATTCTATTGTGTATATACACCACATTTAAAAGATACATCTGTTAATGGAGACTCAGGTAGATTCTACATCTTGGCTATTGTGAACAGTGCTACAGTAAACATGAGAGTGCAGATATCTCTTTGACATGCAGATTTTTTTATATGAATCCATTAGTGGGATTCCTGGATCATATGGTAATTCTATGTTTAGCCTTTTGAAAAACCTCCACACTTTTGTGTAAAGGCTGGACTTATTCATATTCTTACCAACAGTGTATAAGAGTTTCCCTTTCTCTGCATCCTCACCAGCATTTATTGTTTCTTGATAATAGCCATAGCATAAGATAAATATCACATTGTGATTTTTTTTTTTTTTTTTTTTTTTTTTTTTTTTTTTAAAAGGGGACTCGCTCTGTTGCCCAGGCTGGAGGGCGGTGGCCGGATCTCAGCTCACTGCAAGCTCTGCCTCCCGGGTTTACGTCATTCTCCTGCCTCAGCCTCCCGAGTAAATGGGACTACAGGCGCCCGCCACCTCGCCCGGCTGGTTTTTTGTATTTTTTAGTAGAGACGGGGTTTCACTGTGTTAGCCAAGATGGTCTCGATCTCCTGACCTTGTGATCCGCCCGTCTCGGCCTCCCAAAGCACATTGTGATTTGGATTTGTAATTCCATGATGATTAGTGATGTTGAACATTTTTTCACATATGTTGTCTTTAGAGAGATGTCTTTTCAGCTTATTTGCCCATTTTAATTGGATTATGTATTTGTTTGCTGTTACATTGTTTGAGTTCCTTGTACATTGAATTTTGTATATGATGAAAGATAGAAGTCTGATAGTGTAATGACTCTAGCTTTATTCATTTTGCTCAGGGTTGTTTTGCCTAGTCAGGGTCTTCTATGGCTCCATACAAATTTAATAATTTTATTTTATATTTCTTTGAAGAATGTCATTGGTATTTTTCTGGGGATTCAATTGAGCCTATAGATTACTTTTGGTAGTATGATCATTTTCATAATATTAGTTCTTCCCATACATGAACATAAGATTCTTTTAATTTGTTTGTATCCTTTTAAATTTCTTTCATCTGTATTTTATAGTTTTCATAGTAGAGCTCTTGTACCTCTTTAGCTGAATTTATTCCTGAGCATATTATTTTATTGTTGAAGTTATTATAAGTGAGACTACTTTCTTGATTTCTTTTTTATAGATTATTGTTGGTGTAAGGAAGCACCACTAGTTTCTGTGTGTTGATTATGTATCCAGCAACTTTAAAACCTTGAGTTGTCAGTTCTAAGAGTTTTTGGAGGACTCTTTCAGTTTTTGTAAATATAAGCTTATGTTGTCTGCAAAGAGGGACAATTTTACTTTCCAATTTGGATAGCCATTGCTTATTTCTCTCATTTAATTGTGCTAGTTAGGACTTTCAGTACTATTTTGATTAAAAGTGGGCAGCCTAGTCTTATTCTATATCTTAGAGGAGAAGCTTTCATGTTTTTTCCACTTAGTATGATGTTGGTTATGAGTTTGTTATATATGGGCTTTGTGTTGAGGTCCATTCCTTCTATATCTAACTTGTTGACAGTTTTTACTATGAAAGAGTATTGGATTTGAATTTTATCAAATGCTTTTTCTGTATCTACTGAGATGATCATATTGTTTCCTTCATTCTGTTGATGTAACGTGTTTTATTTATTGATTTTCATATGTTGAATCATCCTTGCATCCCTGGGATAAATCCCAACTGTGCATGGTAAATGACCTTTTAAATGTGCTATTAGATTCACTTTGCTAGTGTTTCCTTGAAAATATTTGCATCCATATTCATCAGAGACAAATTTTCTTCTTTTTGTTGCGTCCTTTTCTGGTTTTGTTATCAGGGTAATACTGGTCTTGTGCAATTAATTCATAAGAATTTTCTACTTTTAAATTTTCTGGAAAATTTTGAGAGGAATTGGTATTAATTCTTTAAATGTTTGGTTAAATTTAGCACTGAAGCAAATAGGTCCTAGACTTTTCTTTGATGGAAGAATTTTGTTAAAACTCAATCTCATTACTTGTAATTGGTCCAGTCCCATTTTCTATTTCTTCTTGGTTCAATTTTGTTAGGTTTCATGTGTTGAAAAATGTATCCATTTCAATTGGATTTTCTGATTTGTAGGTGTATAGTTGTAATAGTCATGATAGTTTTTAATGGCCATTTGTATTTCTGTGGTATCATGCATAATGTCTGCTTTTCTATTTCTGATTTTATTTATTTTGGTCTTTTTTTGTTAATGTAGCTAAGTGTTCATTGATTTTGTTCCTCTTTTCAAAAAAATTACTGTCTGCCTTCCTTCTACCTTTTTAAAAAATTTAATTTGTTCTTACTTTTCTAATTCCTTGAGATGCTTTGTTGTTTATTTGAAATCTTTATACATTTTTGATGTTGGCATTTATTGCTATTAACTTTCCTCTTAATTCTCCCTTTGTTGTATCCCTAGGTTTTAGTATATTGCATTTCTATTTCATGTTTTAAGAAATTATTTGATTTCTTCTTAATTTTTTATTGATTTATTCATCATTCAGTAGCATGTTATTTAATTTGCACATATTTGTTCAATTTCAAAAGTTCCTCTTGTATTAATATCTAGTTTTATTACATTGTGGTCAGAAAAAATACTTTATACCATTTTAATTCTTTTAAATTTGTTGAGACTTGTTTTGTGGCTTAACATGTGGTCTATCCTGGTGAATGTGCTGATGAGAAGCTTATATATTTTGCAGTTCTTGGGTGAAATGTTCTGTAATGTCTATTAGGTCCACTTAGTCTAAAGTGTAGTTTAAATCTAATGTTTCTTTGTTGATTGCCTGTCTGAATGATCTGCCAGTGCTGAAAGTGAAATGTTGAAGTCCCAAACTATTATTATATTGGTGTTTACCTCTCCCTTTAGAGGTAATAATATTTGCTTAATATATCTGTGTGTTCTGTTATTGGATGCATATATATTTAGACTTGTTATATACTCTTACTGAATTGATACCTTTATCGTTATACAAGGACCTTATTTGTCTCTTTTTACAGATTTTGACTTAAAGATTGTTTTATCTGATATAAATACAGGCACTCTTGTTGGCTTTTGGTTTCCATTTGCATGGAGTATCATTTTCTATTTCTTTATTTTCAGTCTATATGACTTCACAGGAAAAGTGAGTTTCTCGTAGGCAGCATATAGTTGGGTCTTCTTCTTCTTTTGATTCTTCAAGTCTATGTATTATAAGTGCTGAATTTAATACATTTAATTCAAGGTTATTATTGAAGGTAAGGACTTAGTCCTGTAATTTTGTTCTATGTACTCTGGTCTTTTTTTATGTTCTATGTTTCTTTCTTCCTCTTACCATTTATCACTGCAATTTGGTGGTTTTCTGTAGGGATAAGTTAGAATTCTTCTCTCTTTCTTCTTTTTGAATCTACTATATTAGTGAATTTCATAACTTCGTGAGTTTTCATGATAATGATTATCATCTTTTCACTTCTAGATATAGGAGTCCCTTGAGCATTATTTTGTAAGATTGGCATTGTAATGATGAATTCCTTCAGGTTTTGCTTATATAGGACAAACTTTATTTCTCTCATTTCTGAAGAATAGCTTTGCTGGGACTCTTGGCTGGAAAGTTTTTTCCCCCCAGTGCTTTGAAGATATAATTCCATTCTCTTCCTTTGCAATGTTTCTTCAGAAAACCTGTTGTTAGTCTAATAGAGATCCCCTTTTATGTGACTTGCTACTCTTGTTATTTTTATAATCTTTTTTGTCTTTTACTTTTGACCTTTGACTATAACATGTTTCAGAGAGAAACTTTATGGGGTCTTATAAATTTTCTGTACCTGGATGCGCATATCTCACTCTGAACTTGGGAAATTTTCAGCTATTATTTTACTAAGCTGATTTGCAATGCCTCACTCACTCCTTTTTGTCTAGCTCTCATCAAATGAACATTTGTTCTCTTAATGGTTTCCTATAAGACCTGTAGGTTTTCCTCACTCTTTTTTATTATTACATTTTTTTCTTTGAATAATTTCAAATTACTTATCAAGTTCAGAGAGCCTTTCTTCTACTTGATCAAGTCTGCTATTGTAGTTGCCTACTGTATTTTCTATTTCATTCATTGAATTCTTCAGCTACAAGATTTCCATTTTTTTNTGTTCTCTTAATGGTTTCCTATAAGACCTGTAGGTTTTCCTCACTCTTTTTTATTATTACATTTTTTTCTTTGAATAATTTCAAATTACTTATCAAGTTCAGAGAGCCTTTCTTCTACTTGATCAAGTCTGCTATTGTAGTTGCCTACTGTATTTTTCTATTTCATTCATTGAATTCTTCAGCTACAAGATTTCCAATTTTTTAAAATAATTTATAGGTTTTAAAAAATTTTGTTCATATCATAGTTTTCTTTCCCAAATATCATTGACTTGTCTATCTGTATTGTTACTGAATCTCATGAAGTTGCATTAAGACCATTACTTTAATTTTTTTTCTGAAAGTTCATTGATTTTATTTTCATTGGGATCTGTTACTAAGGAGTTATTTTATTCCTTTGATGGCACCACATTTCCTTTATTTTTTATTTTTCTCATGTTTCTTTGTCAATGTCTCTGCATCTGGTGGAGCAATTATGTCTTCAAAACTTTCTAGAGTGTTCTTTGTAGAGAAAGACTTTCACTTGCATTTGGGTTTTAGTAAGCTGCTTGTGAAGGATGTGATAAGTGTTTCTGGATAGGTGCAGTGGTATGTCTCTATGCAACTTCTGCAGCTGCATTCAATCTCACCAATGACTTCAGGTGCCTCAGTGGCCTATGCTGTGGAATTTTGTGGCAGCATCAGTGGTGGTATATGTTGTTAATGTCCTCAGTGTCAAGGGTTTTTGGTGTTCTTCTATTTCCACTTTTCAAATTGAGGGTATCCTTCTCAAGTCTGACATAGCCTGTAAGCAGCTGCAGTAGCACTGGGTTCCAGGTACAGGTGCTTGAAGTGGCTGTGGGGCCAGGGCCATAGGCTCAGGGGCTTGCAAACCTAATGTGGAACCTTGATCTTGGGCTGAAGATTCACTCTCTGTGGCATGGTAAGATGTAGATTGACCACAGAGCCAGAATCTGTGGCTCTGAGGCACCAATTAGCAGCTCCAGCCGGGGGTCAGGTTCTAGCTGTGATTCTAACCCAGGGGTTCAACCTGACTCAACAGGGCTCAGAAAATCCATTTTAATAGGGTACAGTGGCAAGTTGGATCTCAGAGAATGAGGCACTATATAATATTGACTGTATACTCTGGGATGGTAGAATTCAATAGTATCCCAGACTCTGTGAGGCCAGTTGCAGCAGCAGCAAGAAACACAGAATGGCAGAGTACAGCCATCATTTGGATCCTGTAGTGACGTAGAGAATAGCTCAGTGATAACGCCATTCCTCAGGGAGAGAGGTATCTTAGCAGCTCATACTTTAGGGGGCTAGTCCAGCTCCAGGCAAGCAGGGTACTAGAGATGTTTCACCTGTAGGATGAAATGTGGCAGCTGAGCCACTGCTCTATTTTTATGAGACATGGGGTACTACATCAGCTTAGCTCTGGGATATTTAGCTTCTCAGCTTAGCCAGAGTTCAACTTCTTCAGAAGGAAATGTGCTGCTTCAGCTCATGCCTGTGAGCTGGGTAGCTCATATTTATGTTCATATTTATGAATATAAATACCATTTTACTGAGATCCAGGTGTCTCTTCAGCTTAGGTTCTGGGGCATGTGATTGCTCTTGGCAGCCAAAGGACCATTTTCTGGCATATAGGGCTCTGCTTCAACATAGGCACCTTGGAGACATAACTGCTCTGACAGCCAAGGTAATATTTCTTGAGAGAGATGGTACCACTTCAGCTCTAGCCACAGGGAACAAGGGGATAGGTGGTTGGAGTGGTTCTTCTTCAATTTGGTTCCATGAGGAAGGGTATAACATACGCTTGCCGCTTGGCTTTGGGATGTTAGCCCACCAGATGGGTGTGGTCCATTGGCAGCTTAGCCTCATCAATGAAGGGCAGCAATGACCGCTTGCCCCCATTGTAAGACACACTCTGGTAGCTCTAATTCCAAGATGATATAGGACAGCAGTCATGTGACCACTGGGGTGGGGAACAGTGTAAGCTCCTTCTCTGGAAGAGCACAGTAACCTTAATTCTAGATAGCTCCCTTAGCTGGGCTTAGTGACTGTAAGCACTATATGGGACCCCAGTGGTGAGGTAAGATCTGTACATGTCTGTCTTGGTTCTCTTTCATGGACCAATATGCTAATAAAGACATATCTGAAACTAGGCAATTTACAAATGAAAGAGATTTATTGAACTTACAAATCCACATGGCTGGGAAGGCCTCAAAATCATGGCAGAAGGCAAGGAGGAGCGGGTCACATCTTACATGGATGGCAGCAGGCAAAGAGCTTGTGCAGGGCAGCTCCCATTTTTTAAACTGTCAGATTTTGTGAGACCCATTCACTATCATGAGAACAGCACTGGAAAGACCTGCCCCCATAATTCAGTCATCTCCCACGGTGTCCCTCCCATAACAGGTGAGAATTATGGGAGCTACAAGATGAGATTGGGGTGGGGACACAGAGCCAAAACATATCATTCCACCCCGGCCCCTCCCAAATCTCTTATCTTCACATTTCAAAACCAATCACGTCTTCCCAACAGTCCTCCAAAGTCTCAACTCATTTCAGCATTAACTCAGAAGTCTACAGTACAATGTCTCATCTTAGACAAGGCAAGTTCCTTCTGCCTATGAGCCTATAAACTAAAGCAATTTAGTTACTTCCTAGATACAATTAGGGTACAGGTTTTGGGTAAATACAGCCATTCCAAATGGGAGAAACTGGCCAAAAGAAACGGGCTACAGGCCCCATGCATGTACAAAATCCAATGGGGCAGTCAAATCTTAAAGCTCCAAAATTATCTCTTTTCACTCCATGTCTCACATCCAGGTCATGTCGATTGAAGTAGTGGGTTCCCATGGTCTTGGACAGCTCTGCTCCTGTGGCTTTGCAGGGTACGGCTGAATTCCTGGCTGCTTTCATGGGCTGGTATTACATGTCTGCAGCTTTTCTAGGTGCACAGTACAAGCTGTCAGTGAATTTACCACTCTGGGATCTAGAGGATGATGGCCTTCTTCTCACAGCTCCACTAGGTGGTGCCCCAGCGGGGACTCTGTGTGGGAGCTCTGACCCCACATTTCCCTTCTGCACTGTTCTAGTAGATGTTCTTCATAACAGCCCCACCCCTGCAGTAAACTTCTGCCTGAACATCCAGGCATTTCTATACATTCTATGAAATCTAGATGGAGGTTCCCAAACCCCAGTTCTGGACTTTTGTGCACCTAAAGGCTCAACACCACATGAAAGCTGCCAAAGTTTGGGGCTTGCACCCTCTGAAGCCATGACCCAAGCACTACATTGGCTCATTTTAGCCATGGTCAGAACAGCTGGGGCACAGAACACCAAGTCCCTAGGCTGGACATAGCATGGGGACTCTGGGCCCAGCCCAGAAAACCACTTTTTCCTCCTAGGCCTCCAGGCTTGTGATGGGAGGGCCTGATGTGAAGACCTCTGATATGCCCTTGAGACATTTTTTCCATTGTCTTGGAGATTAACATTCATCTCCTCATTACTTAAGAAAATTTCTGCTGCCAGCTTGAATTTCTCCTCAGAATATGAGATTTTATTTTCTATCACATTGTCAGGCTTTGAATTTTCTGAACTTTTATGCTCTGTTTCCCTCAAAAAACTGAATACCTTTAACAGCACCCAGTCACCTCTTGAATACTTTGCTGCTTAGAAATTTCTTCTGCCAGGTATCCTAAGTTATCTCTCTCAAGTTCAAAGTTCCACAAATCTCTAGAGCAGGGGCAAAATGCTGCCAGTCTCTTTGCTAAAACATAATAACAGTCACCTTTGCTCCAGTTTCCAACAAATTCCTCATCTCCATCTGAGGCCACCTCAGCCTGGATTTCATTGTCCACATCATTATTAGCATTTTGGTCAAAGTGATTCAGCAAGTCTCTAGGGAGTTCCAAACTTTCCCACATTTTCCTGTCTTCTTCTGAGCCCTCTAAACTGATACAACCTCTGCTTGTTACCCAGTTCCAAAGTCACTTCCATATTTTCAGGTATCTTTTCAGCAGCACCCCACTCCACTGGTACCAGTTTACTGTATTTGTCTGTTTTCATGCTGCTGATAAAGACATACCCAAGACTGGGCAATTTACAAAAGAAAGATGTTTCTTGGACTGACAGTTCCACATGGCTGGGGAGGCCTCACAATCATGGCAGAAGGCAAGGAGGAGCAAGTCACATCTTACATGGATGGCAGCAGGCAAAGAGATCTTGTGCAGCACAACACCCATTTTATAAACCATCAGATCTTGTGAGACCCATTCACTATCATGAGAACAGCATGGGAAAGAAACATCCTCATAATTTAGTCATTTGTCACTGGGTCCCTCCCACAACATGTGGGAATTACAGGAGTTACAAGATGAGATTTGGGTGGGGACACAGAGCCAAACTCTATCAATTTCCAAGGTGTTGAAAAGAGTTGTTGGAATCTTCTTGCTTACCTCCTTGCTGGGGGAAAATTTCCTCCTGGTTCCCAGCTAATCTCAATTGGGGGATGGGATGGTGGAAGCCTGGGATTTGTTTTTCTATTCTTCATGTGGCTATCCTGGATTTCTGTGCTCAACAGGGTTTCTGTTAATCCTCTTACACATTCTGGCTCTCTCTCTATTATTTTCATTAATATGTGTTTGTTTAGTCATTGTTCTGATTGACTTTGTGAGGGGGACAAGGTCAAGGGACTGTTGGTCAGTCATTTTGCTGATATCACTCTTCCAGTTGATGCTTATCTTTGGAAACTGGTAAAAAATACCTAAAATTGATGGCTGTTTATATTGATATTCTATTTTTTACTGGGGTATAGTGAGGCTTTAGAAAGTGAATCTTGACCTGCACATGTATATGACTATGACTAACAGATGCCTTGGCCCTACCTTGAACAAACTGAGCTCACATCTTGTTTCTAAAATTATATAACTAAATTAATTCTCTCCTTTGGCTCATGCCCTTTTTGGCTTTCATTTCAATGCAGGAAGATGCTACTTTTGCTTCCTGAAGAGACGAACACAATACATTGATTTGTCCTTTTGCAGCATCAGTTACTATCACTCAGAAAACAGGAGAGATGAAAATGACAGAACACACTAAAGTAGCAAATTGACACATCATTACAGTCTATCTTACTCTAAATATTTTACCATGAATTTAAGTATTAAATTTCTGTAGAAGGGAAATTGTCTGTAAAATAAAAATGCCGTGTAATATCTTTCTATGAATAGCTATGGGGCTTATTCATGGCTTCAAGTGATATAGTCTGTAGAGTTTCTACATACTGAATAATAAAGGGAAAAAGTAAGTAACAGAACATCTAAGCACATTGTATTTCACAGAGTTACCTTGTTCATTTCAGACAAAGAGCTTGTAGAAGTGGATTTGTGGAACAAGAGATGGCAGGTCCCTGATGGAAAGTCTGACTGTCTCCAGACAGGCAAGATTTTGAGCCCAGTGATTTTCTGCTGCTCATGAGATTAGTTTGTTTTATAATCTGCTGCTTCCAAGCAAACTTTGACACTGCTTATAGAAAGAAACTGGCGAGATGCTGAAAGGAAGGAGAGAGAAAAACTTGTATCATGAATTAATGCAAGTGGAAGATAATAAGAACACCCCAAACCTAACATATATCTTAAAGAAAATCTTACCAGACTTATTTATGTTCTTGAAATGTGTACAAACACTTTTATTTTCTTAAGCTAGAATAAAAATTCCAATTGTACAACTACTAAAATTTACTAAAAGCTAAATTACTTTGTATTGTGCATCACTAATTTAATATGCACTCAGCTAAAAGTCTGTGTTGGTAATAGAATGCATAGAACAAGTAGAGTGAAAGATCAAACTTGTCCTATTTCTCAGTGATTCATATAACAATTTTGTTGGAGAACTAAACCTGGAAGATTTTTATTGCTAAAAAATACTAAAGTTTCAGACCCCAAAGTGAACTTAAGTATATTTGAATAAAACTTTTAATTTATCAAGTTAGATAATCATAGCCCATATGGATGATGGACATGTTCAATGGCATAAAATGAAACATTAATATCAACCGTTCTATTCTTACCTTCCACTCTGTTTGATTATATCATACAGATGTTTTCCATATTTGTGTGTAACTGAGGGATTGTCCAATTAGATGTCAAGCTGGTAATACTGGCAACAGGTATTTTGAAATATTGTGGAAATTTTTATATTTAATCTTATTTGAACATGTGATACAAGATTCACATTAAGTTTTTCCAAAGCACACAGAAATTGGTTCTTTTTTTAAATGGATATTCCTATTATCATCCTAATGATCTTGCTTACATAAAATGTTTGGGTGAGGAAGATAAAAAAGCCACCCATTTCAAATAGTACAGTAGGGAATTGTGGTGATAAATAGCTTTTCAAAGACATGATAACAGATGCCATTAAAAGGCACAAGCTGTTAAATCTAGAGTCTCATATGTGCTTTGTTCTTGATTTCTAAATTTATCCCAGGTTGTTTTCAGAACTTAAAACAGTCATGGGAGGCTGGTGATTAGAGAAACTATTTGAAGTTTCACAATCAGAGCAGCTGATCAGAGATGACAGAAGATGATGCTGAATTGTATGAAGCAAATGCAAAAGAGTGATTGGGGAATGTTTTGGCAAGTAACAAAAGAAAACATCAGAGATTTTTAGCCAGTGTCAAATAGCATTTAAGTTATTTATGTTTTTCAGACCCAATGTATCAATTAATACTCTTTTTTCTAAGTGATAAGTTCATATGCTTATTTGAGAATTATAAAAAGCAATTGTATTAGTCTGTTCTCATACCACTATAAAGAATTACCTGAGACTGGGTAATTCATGAAGAAAAGAGGTTTAATTGACTTACAGTTCCACAGGCTACACAGGAAGCATGGCTGGGAGGCCTCAGGAAATGTACAATCATGGTGGAAGGTGACGGGGAAGCAATCATGTCTTAACACAGTAGAGCAGGAGAGAGACAGGGAAGGGGGAAGTGCTAACACTTTTAAACAACCAGATCTCGTGAGAACCCACTCACTATCATCAGAAGAGCAGGGGGGAAATTTGCCCCCATGATCCAATCACCTCCCACTAGGTCCCTCCTCCAACACTGGGAATTACAATTCAACAAGAGATTTGGGTGGGGACACAAAGCCACACCATGTCAGGAATAAAATTTTGATTTAGAAAACAAGCATACAAGTAATACACAGAATGATTATTGAAATGATAGGTCACAAATTCTAAGATCATCATCTCTCACCTAAACTACTATAGTCAGATTCCACCTGGTCTCTCTGAAAAAAATCTCCCTCCCTTAGCATTTATTATTTTAAAAATGTTTTATTCCTTTTATTTTGTATCATGGTAAGGACACAACATGAGATCTACCCACTTAACACAATTTTAAGTGTACAATCTATTACTGTAATTATAGGTACAATGTTTTATAGAAAATCTCCAGAACTTAATAATCTTGAATAACTGACACTTTATACCCACCGAATAGCAACTCCACAGTTCTTCTTTCCCCAATCCCTGATAACCACCATTCTACTCTCTTCTGAGTGTTTGGCTATTTTATACACTTCACATAAGTAATATCATGCACGGTTTGTCCTGTGAATGGCTATTTCATGTAATATAATGCTCTCCGGATTCATCCATGTTACACATGGTAAGATTTCCTTTTTTTAAAGACTGATTAATATTCTATTGTATGAATGTGCCATATTGTTTGTACCTATTCATCTGTTGATGGACAATTAGACCTTGACTATTGTGAACAGTGCTATAATGAATGCCAGAATACTGGTACCTCATTGAGATACTTGTTTTAATCCTTTTAGATATGTGCCACTGGATCATGTGGTGTTGCTAGGAAGCTCCTTAGTGTCTCCATAAATGTTGCACAGCAGTGGCATCATTTTATATTCCCACCCACAGTTTGTAAGCATTCCAATTTCACCACATCGTCACCAGCAGTTGTTATCTTGTATACTCATACAGCCATGTGCACACACACACACACACAGATATAATATACATAGATTTTATAACATACATAGCTTATTAAATATATAGCTTGTATTTTATACATTTATATAAAATATATATATAATAGCCATCTTAACAGGTGTAAGGTGATATCTCATTGTGGTTTTGGTTTGCATTTTCCTAGTGATTAGGGATGTTGAGTATCTTTTTATATGCTCGTTGGCGATTTGTATATTATCTTTGTAAAAAGTGTCTACTCAAGTCCTCTGCCATTTTAAAATTAGGTTATTTGTTTCATTGACTGTTTCTATTTTCTTCTTTATTTATTATTTTTGTTATTTGAGTTGTAGGAGTTTCTTCTTTATTTTAGAGATTGATTCCTTATCAAATATATGGTTTGCAAACATTTTCTCCAATTTTGTAGGTTGTCTTTTCATTCCATAATTGTTTATTTTCTATGCAGAGGTTTAGTTTGATTAAGACAGAAATAAACAAAATGAAGAATAAAAAATAGAAAAAATCAAAGAAACAAGATATAAAATTGAAATATAAAAAAGGATAAGTATTGAGTTAGATTAAGTAAAAAGGAGAAAACTGAAATAAATAAAATAAGAAGTGAAAGAGAAAACATTGCCACTCATCCACAGAAATGAAAAGGTATCCTACAAGGCTACTATGAACAATTATATAGCAAAAAATTAATAACCTAGAAGAAATAAATTCTTAAAAACACACAAACTACCAAGATGAAATTAAAAAGAAATGGAAAATCCAACTGTACCTATAACTAGCAAGAATACTAAATGAGTAATTGAAAACTTCCCAGCAAAGTAAAGTCCAGGGCCAGTTGGCATCACTGGTTATGAACATTTAAAGAAGTGATGCCAATCCTTCTTAATTTCTTCCCCCAAAAATGACGTGAATAGGACACTTTCACATTCATTTTATAAGATTAGCATGCTGCAGTTTATTCTTTACAGAGAATTTATATTGACCATTTTTTAACTCAGGTCATCACATCCCTCTACCCCAAATCCCCCAAGGCTTTTAATGACATTTAGAATAATGTTCCAACCCTTCACCTTAGCTTGAACGAGTCTGTATGATTTGATTCCTGATTACTTCTCTGAAATCAGCCGCTGCTTTTGTGCCAAGCTTAGAATACAATGGACTTCTTGTTCTTTATCAAATATGATAATTATTAATTCATTTCAATAACTTTGATCTTAATGTTTCCTTCACCTGTGTGTTCTTCATTCAGACATTTCTATGGTTTTTTCTCCAAAGTTGTTCAAATTTTTGTTTAAATGTCACCTTCTAGCTCCTCTATCTTAAAGAGTAGTTATGGCGGCACAAATGTCACCTTCTAGCTCCTCTGTCTTAAATGGTAGTTATGGTGGCTCTCTCTCCTTATCCTACTCAATTTTTGTTTATAGCATATATCATTAGTTGCCATTTTGTTATGCATTTATTTGTTTTATTTACTCATTATCTCTTTTGTGCAATTGAATGTAAACTCCATTAGATCAGAATCTTGTCTATTTTGTCCATTTTGTACATCCAATGCCTAAAGCACACAATAACACTCAATAAATATCCCATTAACTAATATTGAATAAATATATCTTTGTATAGTACAATATTATTGTCACATTATTTTAAATGGTTTAAAGTACAGTAATTAGGGCTTAGTTTATCCAAATACACCCGGTTTTTTAAGGAGGGGGAAATTTTCATTTTATTTCCCATAGTATCATGACAATATACTTATGATTCAGTCTATATCTCTTGCATTGAATGTGACTTTGATCTATTAATAGTAATATCTGCTTTCAATGTCTTCTCTTAGACTATTACTTAACCAATCTCGGTATTCTATTTTCAATGACAATATATAAATTTCCCTGACTTTGTTGTGGAAAGTAATACACTTCCAGTTGGTTGTCAAGCATCATTTCAAAACCCAAATGCACACCACACCAGTCCTACTTTACCTGACTTGGATGGAATCGCCAACCCTTGTCCAAAATGTACTCCACACTAGTCCTGTGCCCTGATTTAGATAAATCTCCAACTCTGCCCAATTGAGCTAAACAATTCTCAGTTGGATCACATCTCTTATTACATGCAGAAACAGGGCTTCATTTTTATTGGCATATGACCATACAAGATACACTTCAAGAAGCAGGACATTAAATTGTTATTAGCATAATGCTTTAATTTATTTAAAGTGACAAAATGTATTAACATTCAGCAATGACAATCTTTATTACTCTTTTTTTTTTTTTTTTTTTTTTGAGACGGAGTCTTGCTCTGCCACCCAGGCTGGAGTGCAGTGGCCGGATCTCAGCTCACTGCAAGCTCTGCCTCCCGGGTTTTTTACGCCATTCTCCTGCCTCAGCCTCCCGAGTAGCTGGGACTACAGGCGCCCGCCTCGTCGCCCGGCTAGTTTTTTGTATTTTTAAGTAGATACAGGGTTTCACCGTATTAGCCAGGATGGTCTCGATCTCCTGACCTCGTGATCCGCCCGTCTCGGCCTCCCAAAGTGCTGGGATTACGGGCTTGAGCCACCGCGCCCGGCCAATCTTTATTACTCTTTTATCAATTGTACACACATGTCTCAAGTTCATTGCATATTCTAAGCAATGTCTACAAAAAATCTAAACTGATGAAGTCTATATGATACTTCCTTAAAAAGGAAATGTGCTGCAACCACTCAGGCAGATACAGTGGTTCCCAGAGCTATAGAGAAAGAGGTTAACATGAGACACGTGAAATAGATAATTGGCTTTCCCTAGGCATATGTGCAGTGAGATCTTGGTTGGAGGTCATATTTTTGTTTTCATTGTTTCTTGAAAGTTTCTTCTTAGGTAAATAGAAAGACATGCTAAAATTGCTTGACATGCTTGTGAATGTATTTTGTTAAGGGATTAGGATATTTCTCAGGATGGTATGCCAGAAACCGAGTACAATGCAAGACTTTGATATTTTACCTCTTGTTCAGTGTCATTAATGTCTTTATCAACCTCTCTTCCTGCTGAGACACTGTTACACTATCTCAGAGGTGAAAAGTCAGTCATTAGATAAAAATGCTGGTGGTTATTAGTCTTAACATTGATGCCAAACACCCATTCCCATGTTCTCTATCTCTCTTTTAGGTACATTTTGATTATCCCTCCAAATACACTTTCACTCTTCTACACCTTCTCTATGTTCTGGTGGGCTGACTTCTAAGGCTTTCAAAATGAGACACATTTGTGTTCCCGTTATAACTAAATGATAAAGAGCGGTGGTAGAAAAATTACTGTCTTTGTGGGGTCTTCTCTGGCTCAGTATGGCCAATGGTTGCTCTTTCTCTCTCTCTGGGTTATTATACAAATCTCTCTGCTCACCACTTGGGCCTCTATGTTTTATCCCTGAACCACTGCTAACACGAGGATACTCTATTACCCATAGCTTTCTTATCTGGTTTCTTGCTCCATCTTTGTAAAACAATATATTAGTTGAATTCTGCTCCAGTTACTCAATTTGAGGGTCATGTTGGAGACCTGACTGATACATTGCTCAAGGTTAGGAAAGTGCCGGAGAGAAGTAAAAGACAAATCCAACACCTGCTATAGAATTTCAACGCTTCATTTGCAATCATAAGTTTTGCTAGGATTCCACACTTGACTCTCAAGCAAGAACCTTTTCATACACATATCAAACATAAGCTAGTTGTACAAAGAGACTAGAAAACTGTTTTTGTGAATTAGGTTCTTGAACAAATTTAACCACTTTATTTTTAACCATATATTGCTCTATGAATTTCATGCAACTTTGGGGAGGTAATTTTAAAAGAAGTAACTTTAAAATATGCTCTTACTTATGCCTTGAATTTAAGATAAACTGTTATGTGAATTATGTGAATTGTCTAAATAGAATGTTTATTCAGCACATTGAGATATGGATTAGTCTGGAAATGACAAAGTTTTGTTTTAAAATATTTTATTCACTGATTCAAATATTCTATATTTTGTTCATCTATGACAATCATGTACATTTAAATTTGAAAAATAACTGTCTTTTTTATTTAGGAAAATTATTTTGTTACTGTTTCAAATTTTGGTTGGTAGTTTCAGTGTTATACTTTCATTAATTTCTAGATTTATTTTATGTTTTCCAGAGAGTCAATTGGGTGTGTTATTTTTGAGAGTTATATGAGGCTAATATTGCTTCTTTAAAATAGGATTAATTATGGCTGATTTTCCACAGAGACAAAACATGAATGTTTATACTGTATGAAAATGTGAAATATTTGAAGGGAGTTCACTACACAGTAATTCTTTACCACTCCTTAGTTTTAAACTAATTGAAAACTAAGAGAAAACACTCAGAAGCTAGAGAAAATGTACTAACTTTTAGTAATGACATCTATATTAGTATACATAAATTACTATAAAACCAATAATTTACTCATCTTTTCCTGCAGTGTAAACAATAGAATAACATAGGACTGTAAGTTTGAGTTTGGAGAGCCAATAAACTCATCCATGTTTCCGTCTTCCAAAAACCCAAGTGAAGAGTGAAGGCACCTAAATAAACATTGGGAAAACAACAGCAACAACAAAAACCATAGTACATTTTGTTCAGCTTCTCATAAGTATTAAAAGTTTTTTGGACTCAAATCTAGAATTTAAAAACCAGTATAACATCTTCAAGTCAGTGATTTATCCTTTTTTTCTATTGCATTATCTATTTAGCTTATCATAAAACTTTATCTATTGTTTTTATCCACTTTAAAAAATAATATGTGAAACTAATTAAACCTTATATTAAAAAACTTATGAAAACATTTAAATTAATATTTTCCCACGTCCAATATAAAAATTCACTCTTTACATCTAAAGAAATATACTGTTATTTGATGTGAAATTTCTGACGTTTTTGTGTTGCTCTATCCATGTATTCTTGTTTATTTGCATGTATTCACATTCATGTGCATATATTCACTTTCACATGTATGCATAGAAATATGCAGTTTTGCAGGATCAGTTGTATATATTGCTTTGCAAATTGCTTTTTTTTTTTTTTTTTTTTTGAGATGGAGTCTTGCTCTGTCGCCCAGCCTGGAGTACAGTGGTGCAATCTCAGCTCACTGAAGCTCTGCCTCTTGGGTTCATGCCATTCTCCTGCCTCAGCCTCCCGAGTAGCAGGGACTACAGGCACCCACCACCACTCCTGGCTAATTTTTTGTATTTTTAGTAAAGACAGGGTTTCACTGTGTTAGCCAGGATGGTCTCAATCTCCTGACCTTGTGATCTGCCCACCTCGGCCTCCCAAAGTGCTGGGATTACAGGCGTGAACTGCCACAACTGACCTGCAAACAGCTTTTTAAACAATATGTTGATTGAGAGATTTAATGGTTATTGAGGAGACATGACACAATTTTCTTTATGATGCTTTTCCACAATATAGATTTCTTAGGTTATTTTAAAAAAAGAAAACAAACAAAGTAAAACAAAACAAAATAAAATGATTTGTATAAATCTGTCAGTAACTCCTTTCAACCTGGTCCAAAGTAGAAAAGTGATAAAAATTAGAAATTATAACCATAAATTGAATATTCTAATTTCTGGCTCCCCCACTGAGATCAGCATTAATATCCATTGCCACAGGTATTTATCATTCTCGGGAGTTGCTGTTAATGGTAATAATAGCTATTTTTATATAATTATTTCCTTTTTCTCTAAGTTTACTATTTTCTTAATCTCTTTCTCTAGTACTAAGTATAATTGCTTTCTTACATTTCTATTATTTTCTTTTATGGTTCTAGTTACTGCTCTTTCTCAGTATGGTCCTTTGAGATTTTAGCAAATAAAACCATGAAGGAAGAATCAAGAAGTTTGAAAATTTGTTTGCTTTTCCATTGTGTAGCATTTTAATTTTGTTCTCACTATTTTCTTTGACCTCCATAGGACAGATTTGAAGAAAAACACCTAGCCCTTCTTTTCTCCATCAGAAATGAGAGGAACACTGTCATGTATGGAGGGGGATATGAAATTCTCAATGTAAGGAATTAAACAAAACAAAATTTTAAATAAACTTAAATTTTATGAAAAAATACACTTGCATGATACATTTTTTAAAAAGAGTTATTAAACTCATGTAAAAAATAAATCTCATCATTTCTTGATCTCATCTTTCATTCCAAGTTTCTATGGGTAACTTCCTTTTAAGGTTTTTGTATACTCTCAGAAATATTTTGAACATAAACAAGTGTATGTAAGTGTGTAAAGAACATAAACAAGTGTATGTAAGTGTGTAAATTGAAGCAGAAGTTATAAGACAAAAACAAGTTTTTCGCTACTTGGCTGACTCACTCCAAGGCCAGCAATAGGCAGGGCCCTGGCCAAGATGTGATAACACTATCCAGGAAGCCAGAATCTACAGGAATGAGTCCCAGAGACTCTCCCAACACCCACTCAGAGCAAGGAAAAGGAAAACAAATTCCATTACTATCTACTCATACCCTACTGCTTCTCAATTTCCCAAGTTTTGTAAGTTTCTGTTTTCCCTTGGATGAAACTGCAAGGTCACAAGCTATGCTTGGGTTACCAAACCTGTCACAGTTTGATTAACTGCCTTCATTCTGTTTCTGTAAGCTTGCTTGCCTGCCCACGAGTTTTGTGCCATTAAATTTCCACCACGTCATTCAAATCAGCCAACCCTGTTTCAGAAGTGTATATAGAAGTCAAGCCCTGTCTTTGTTCAGGGCTCAGCCTTTGGATGTTAATCTGCTGGGCCAGTGGCCACCTAATTAAATCCTCCTGTTTCACCCATTGGTCTCTATGGTCCTCTGATTCTTGTAACATTTTATGGGGGCTCGTCCAAGATTGGAGACAAAAGATTTACTGTTTCTTTTGCCTTTGGTACTGGAGCCCCAAGCCTGAGAAGAACCCTGACCCCAGGTGACATCGGGAGAACTTCAACCTGTAGGGGGGATCAGCTCTCATGCAACCTGGCTCCCTTCCCTGACAGCACAGTGGAACCTAAGGGGTTACAGGATGTTTCCAAGAACAGTGCACCACAGGGCTGTGGTAAGGTTTGGGCCCAAGGCAGGACCTGTCCCATAAGGATGGAAGGGGAGCCTGATCACCTCCCCGGGTGTACCTGGTAATCCAACCCAGAACACGAGAGTGACTCACTAATTAGGATGAAACCTATACCCCAGACTAGAAAGGGAAACTGGGAATGGGGAAGTGTGTGAATGCATGTGAAAGAGGTGGTTCCAGAAGAAACCAAAGCAGGGAGTGAAGTGTGGTGGCCACAGGACTCTTAGCATAGACCATACACTCTAAGCGACGTGTGGGACCAACTGGGACTAATGGCAAATGTCCTCCAGGGCTACTGCATATGGCTTAGTGAGGCATCCCACAATTTAGTGATTGTGGTGGCCCAGGTTTGGGACTTATACAAACCCTCCATTAAAGCTAAGTGGCATCTGAAAACTCCCACAAAGGAGGTGGACTAATTGGTCTGAAGCAAAAGTGGGAGTGAATGTGTTGTACCATAACTGGGAGGACGTGGGAGGGAAGTCATCAAAACCCACTGCATTAGAATGTATGTTAAAGAACTTTATGAAAGGTTAAAGGAGGGATTATGGGATCAAGTTGACCCCCCAGAAGTTGAGAACTCTCTGTGAAATAGAATGGCCCTCTTTTAGTGTTGAATGGCTGGCCAAAGGAACCATAGATAGGGAAACAATTGACCCTGTATTTAAGGTGGTGACTGGGGTCGGAGGACAGCCAGGGCACCCAGACCAATTTCTTTATATTAACTCATGGCTAAATGTAGTCCAAATTCAGCCTGTGTGGCTGCAGCCTTGCTTAGCAGCTTACTGCAAAACACTCGTGTCCTGAGCTGAGCCTAAAGTGAAAGAACAATCAGCTTTGCTGTCAGCCACCAAAACAAAGGGAAAGCCACCAGAAAAAACAGTTTTGCAGGGACTGCCAGAAGAGATAGAAATTCTTCCTCCATATATCCCAATCTACCCCCCTTTACTGAGGCCAACAGCCCCCAAGGAGTCAGATTCAGATGGTGACATGTCCTGGGTCCCACTCCAAAAGGAAAGATTGGAACCCTAAGGGGGAAAGTCAAGATGATCAAGTGGGCTGCCTCTGATCTGGTCATGCCCAGGCTACGCAAATGCCTCTCAGGGAGATACAGGGACCCATATATTATGATGAACAGGGTCAAGTCCAATTGGGCCAATGGACCTTCTTCTACCAGCCTTTTTTGTCCACTGATCTCCTAAACTGGAAACATTATATTCCCTCCTACATAGAGAAGCCCCAGGCCCTCATAGATCTAATGCAGTCCATCTTCCTGACACACAATCCAACCTGGCCAGATTGCAAGCAGTTCTTCCTAATGCTGTTTAATACTGAGGAGCACCAAAAGGTAACCCAGGCAGCCCTCCGCTGGCTAGAAGCCAAAGCGCCAGAAGGCACACTTAATATCCAGACATATGCTTAAGGTCAGTTCCCAGAAACAGATCCTCACTGGGACCTGAATGATGCGACCCAGTTTCAGTACCTGCAGAGGTACTGGGAAGCACTGCTGCCAGGGCTGAGGGAAGGTGGGAAAAAAGCAATCAATATAGGAAAGATCTCAGAAGTGCTTCAGGGAATTAATAAGAGCCCTAGCCAGTTATATGAGAGACTCTGTGAGGTGTTCCAACTTTACACCCTGTTTGAGCCTTAGGCCGCTGAAAATCAGTGCATGGTGAATAAAGCATTTGTAGGACAAGCCCAGGGGAACATCAGGTGGACGCTGCAAAAGCTAGAGGATTTTGCAGGCGTGAATGCCACCCAGCTTTTAGAAGTGGCCAGCAAGGTGTACGTTAACTGCGACCAGGAGGCTAAAAGGGAGGCTGAGGGGAGGCTCAGGAAAAAGGCGCCACTGTGATCTGCTAGTGGCACCCTGACAGAAAGGGAAACTAGCATCACAAGGGGATGCAGATGCAGATGCAGGTGCAGAAAGGGCCAGGTTGGAGAGAGACCCAAAAGTCACCCAGGGCTACATAGGGATCAATGTGCACAATGCAAAAAGGAGAGACACTGGAAGAACTAGTGTCCAGAAAGCAGTGAAGAAAATGGCAGGGGCTGTGAAACGAAAAGGCCACCAGTCAAAGGCTGCTGCACGCTGAGGGAGTCAGACACCAACTTTATTGGGCTGGTGGAGACTGAACAATATGAAGACTAGGCCAGACTGGGATCCATCTCCTTAGGCCCCCAGGAGCCCATGGTCACAGTAGAAATAGGGGACCAACTAATGGACTTTATGGTAGACACTGGGGCTGAAACACTCGGTAGTAACCTGGCCCATAGATCATTATCCAAAAACCATATGACTGTTGTTGGGGCCACTGGGGTCCCAGAGAAGAGGCCATTTTGTCAGCCAAGTAGGTGTGTCATAGGAGGACAAGAAATCCAGTATGAGTTTCTATACCTCCCAAATTGCCCGGTCCCCCGGCTGAGAAGAGACCTACTCCAAAAACTGCAAGGGCTGATTGCTTTTGGGCTACAAGGGGATATGACTTTATATGTGACTTACCCAAAGGCCATGGTATTAACCTTTACTGTCCCACAGACTGAGGAATGGAGACTATACACAAAAGAGTCACTAGAACTGGGAATAAATGAACTGTATGAGCTACTTTATAGGATTCCTGGAGTATGGGCTGAAGATAACCCACCTGGGGTGGCTGAAAATCAAGCGTTAGTGGTAGTAGAGTTAAAACCAGGGGCAACTCCAGTTCTAGTTCACCAATACCCTCTTTTCCAAGAAGCCATACAGGGCATTCACAAACCCTTAGAATGGCTCTTCAAACATGGAATCTCAGTCAAATGCCAGTCTCCCTGGAACACTCCACTCTTGCCGGTACAGAAACCATCTGGTGAATATAGGTGGGTGCAGGACTTACATGCTGTAACCAGGCTACTGTAACCATCCAGCCAGTGATACCAAACCCGTATACTTTAATGGGACTTATTCCAGCAAGTGCTACCTGGTTTACTTGCTTAGACCTGAAAGATGAATGTTTCTGTCTTCACCTGGCACCAGTTAGTCAGCCCATCTTTGCATTTCATTGCGGTGAATCACATTTCACCCAGACAAGACTCCCACAAAGGCTCAACAACTCTCTCACAATCTTTGAAGAAGCACTGGCTTCAGACCTCAAGGCCTACACCATGCCAGATTATAACTGTACCTTGCTGCAATATATAGATGACCTTCTTCTGGCAGCCCCAACCCAAGAGGACTGCTTCCAAGGAACCCAAGACCTACTCTACCTCCTGTGGAAAGCGGGATATAAACTGTCCAGGAAAAAGGCTTAAATCTGCTCAAGAAAAGTCCAGTATTTAGACTTCATAGTAAGTCAAAGAGAATGCTAGCTCAGCCTTGAACAAAAAAGCAGTCTGTTTGTGTGCTTCCAACTCCAACCACCTAGTATCAAATAAGAGAATTCTTGGGGGCAGAAGGGTTCTGCTGTATCTGGATCCCAAATTTCTCACTAGTGGCTAAGTCCTTATATGAAGCCACAAAGCAGAGGTAAAGGGAGTCCCTCCTCTGGGAGGCTGACCAGGAGAGGGCATTCAAGCAAATCAAGGAAGCCTTAACTCAGTCCCCAGCCTTAGGACTGCCAGATATAACTAAGCCTTTCTTTGTATATGTCCATGAACCAAAAGGAATGGCTATACGTGTCCTGACTCAAGTCGTGGGATCATGGCATTGTCCAATGGTATACTTATCCAAGCAGCTAGATACCATAGCACTAGGGTGGCCTCCTTGCCTCAGAGCACTAGCCAGCACTGCCCTATTGGCACAAGAAGCTGACATACTGACTCTAGGGCCACAACTGACCATCTGGGTACCACACTCAGTTATAACATTAATCGACCAGAGAGGGCATCATCATTGGTTATCATATCCGAGGATGACCTGGTACCAGGGTCTCCTATGTGAAAATCCTTATATAACTCTGGAAACAGTAAATACCCTTAACCCAGCCACCTTGCTCCCAATAGAGCTGGGAGCACCACTTCATGACTGTGTGGAAACGGTAGACGAAGTGTTCTCAAGCCAGGGAGACCTTACAGACTAACCCCTCAGAGACCTAGGTGTTGAATACTTCACAGATGGGAGCAGTTTTATACTGGATGGTGTCTGCTTAGCTGAGTATATGCTGGTAACATTGGACTCAGTAGTGGAGGTTCAGCCTCTGCCTTCAGAGGCAGAGGTAATAGCCCTGACGAGAGCTCTTTTGCTGGCAAAAGACAAAAAGGTCAATGTTTATACAGACTCCAGATATGTTTTTGCCATGTGGCATGTTCTTGGGGCTCTATTTAAAGAAAAAGGACTCTTAACTGCTAAGGGCAAAGAAATAAATACAAAGAAGAAATTCTACAGCTCTTAGACACAGTATGGGCCCCAGAGAAAGTGGCCATTATGTACTGCAAGAGGCAACAAAAGGCAGGAACACTAGAGGCCATGGGAAACAGAAAGGCAGACAGGGAGGCAAAATGGGCAGCAATGACTACACTGCATTTTAAGAATGAAACCCTAGATATGCCTCTCCTCCCAGAGCCCTCCCTCCTGGAGGTCCTAAGTTATTCTCCAAATGAGAAGGCCTGGTTTGCCTGAGAATCTAGAAAGTACATTGAAGGAGAATGGTGGGAATTCTCCAATGGGAGCCTACCCATCCCTGAAATGGGAGTTTCAAGTTTTTTATTTATTTTTTTTTTATTTTTTATTATTTATTTTTTATTTTTGACAGAGTCCTCGCTCTGTCGCCCAGGCTGGAGTGCAGTGGGGACCGGATCATCAGCTCAACTGCAAGCTCCGCCTCCCAGGTTTACGCCATTTCTCTCGCCTCAGCTCCCACAGTAGCTGGGACTACAGCAGCGCCGCCACTCCTCGGGGGGGGCCCGGCTACTTTTTTTTTTGTATTTTTTTTTTTAGTAGAGACGGGGTTTCACCGTGTTAGCAGGATGGTCTCGTCTCCTGGACCTCGTGATCGCCCGTCTCGGCCTCCCAAAGTGCTGGGATTACAGGCTTGAGCCACCGCGCCCGGCCGGGAGTTTCAAGTTTGTAAGACAATTCCATTAAGGAACTCATATGGGGAAAATGGCACTAGAAATGCTATTAGGACGCCATTTCTATGTGCCATGGCTCACTGCCATCACCCGAGCCATTTGTAAACAATGTTTAACTTGTGCCCAGAACAACCCAAGTCAAGGGCCCACCCTGTTAAAACCTACTTGCAGATTTCATGAGATGCCCCAAGTCAGGGGCTACCGGTACATGCTGGTGCTCATCTGCATCTTCTCATGATGGGTCGAAGGTTTCCCCACTACAACAGAGAAAGCAAGAGAATTGACTGAAGTATTGTTAAGATACATTGTCACCGTATTTGGACTTCCCCTAACTCTAGGGTCAGACAATGGTCTGGCATTTGTAGCCGAGATAGTTCGAGAACTAAAACAGCTGTTAAAAATAAAATGAAAATTACACACAGCCTACTGGCCATAGAGCTCAGAAAAGGTGGAGTGCATGAACTGGACACTCAAACAGCTACTGAAAAACTATTGCCAAGAAACTCATCTAAGATGGGATCAGGTCCTGCTCATGGTCCTCCTCTGAGTCTGATGCACCTCCACAAAACAAACTGGGTATGCACTCTATGAGATCTTGCTCGGCCAGCCACCCGCATCATAGGTCAAATTAAGGGTGATCTCTGTGAACTAGGGAAATTGGCCTTAAGGAGGCAAATGCAGGCTTTAGGGATAGTCATGCAAGAAATCCATGGCTGAGTACAGGAAAGAATGCCCATAAGCCTAACAGACCCAGCAAACCCATTTAAACCTGGAGACTCTGTTTGGGTTAAGAAATTGAATCCAACCACTACTTTGGGACCCAAAGGGGATGGGCCTCATACTATAATCTTGTCTACTCCCACTGCTGTTAAAATTGCAGGAATTGTGCCTTGTATGTACCACAGTTGGCTGAAACTGGAAGCTCGAGACAAATGGACCAGCCATCAGGACCCAAACCATCCCACCAGGCTGATCCTGCGATGAGACCGAGTTGCCAGTGGAGACAACAACAGCCCTGCTCTAGTCACCCCGGAAGCTGACTAGTCTATGCATGGCTGAAACTTGAGTCATCATTAGGGAAGTAAATGTGGCTAGAAATCTTGAGCCTAGTAATTTTCCTTATAATACTAGTTGTTTTACTATTGTCCTGTCACTTTTCTCAACCCCCTCCTCTGGGTAAACATCTCTTTTGTACCTGCTGGGTATGAGTACGCTACTCTATAACTTAATATTGCTGGTCCCCTTATCTATGTTAAAAGGAGAACTCTAAGAGGGACGCACTCATACTACATGGTCAGGAAGCACTATAAATCAGAACTCTATTATACCATACTTATTATGACTGTACCGGAACCCACCTAGGAACTTGTACTCACAACCAGACCACCTACTCAATCTGTGACCCAGGAAATAACCAGCCTATATTATGACCCTAGATTCTTACCTGGGACCTGGTTCAAAATCCATGACGGGTCAGAAGAGGGAGCCCTTTTAAATGAAAACAGGGTCCCCCCTTTCCACAAAGGAACCATATACTTGTACTTTAATGTTTGCCAGACAACATTCAGAGACTAACCTTTCCTGTAGGAACTTGTAAAAGTGTAAGAACTCCCCCTGCTTGCTCCACCTGGGACTGCACAACATGGGCTACTAAACAGGCAGCGCATGTTTACCCAAATACCAGCAGAGCCAGATTGTACAGCAAACCTTGCAGTCTTGTAAATTTCACCATCTTAAAGCCAAATATACAGATATGGACTCCAGGAATAGAAGAGCCAATAGCATACTCCTATTTAACCAAGAATCAAGGGGGAAAAACTGTCTTAAAAAATGTTTTCTTTTTTATATACCTTGAAAAAAATTCAGACCTGTTCAAACCAACAATTCTGAGCTTTCAAGTCATTCCATGAGCATATCAACCAGAAGTTTTCTGAGCCCCCTCCTTTGGCCAGAAATCTGTTTGCCCAACCAGCTGAAAACATAGCTAGCAGTTAACATGTCTCCTCATGCTATGGTTGCGAAGGAACCAACATGGGGGATCAATGGCCATGGGAATCAAGAGAGCTAATGTGCCAAAATAGCTTCACTCTGTCTCCTCTCCCGAACCAATGCTCACAAGCTCGAGCGTCTGGCTCTTAAAAACCTCTATTATCAGAAGATTCTGCATTGCTCGCTGGGGAAAACCCTTTACACTCCCGGTAGGAGAGTTAACTTGCCTAGGACAGCAATATTACACTGAAACGCTAGGAAAAACTTCATGGCAGGGCAAAAATAATTCCACATCGCCTCATCCCAGCCGCTTCTCCCGTTTCCCTTCTTTAAACCACTCTTGGTACCAACTCGAAGCTCCAAATACCTGGCAGGCACCCTCTGGCCCCTACTGGATCTATGGGCCACACGTATATCAGCAACTGCCAGCAAAATGGACAGCAGTTTGTGTACTAAGGACAATTAGACCGTCCTTCTTTCTAATCCCTATAAAGCAAGGAGAAGCCTTAGGGTGCCCTGTCTACGATGAAACTAAAAAGAGAAATAAAAGGAGTATAACCATAGGGAATCGGAAGGACAACAAATGGTCCCCTGAAAGAATAATCCAATATTATGGACCAGCCACCTGGGCTTAAGATGGAATGTGTGGATACCACACCCCTATTTACATGTTCAACCACATCATAAAGTTACAGGCAGTGCTTGAAATCATTACTAATGACACTGCAAAGACCTTGAATCTATTGGTCCAGAAAACTACAAAAATGAGAAATGCTGTTCATCAAAATAGTCTGGCCTTAGATTACCTCCTAGCCCAGGAGGGAGGGGTATGCGGGAAGTTCAATCTAACTAATTGCTGCCTAGAAATTTATGACAATGGGAAGGTCATCGAAGATAGAACTGCCAAAATCCAAAAATTAGCCCATGTTCCAGTCCAGACTTGGAAAGGATGATCTCCCAATTCCCTCTTTTGAGGCCAGTTCTCATCCATTGGAGGATTTAAAACTCTGATAAGAATAGTTCTGGCCATGCTAGGAAGTTGCTTAATACTCTCCTGCCTCTTATCCCTCCTTATTAAAAACATCCAATAGACCATAGAGGCTTGTGTAACTAGGCAAACTAACACTCAACTAATGGCTCTAACTAAATATCAACCTTTGCCAAATGAAGAAAACCTACCCTTACATGAAGAATTAAGTAATAGTGATGCTTTCTATTAAACCTCATTTATAAAAAGCATCAAAGTGGGGAATTAAGCAGAAGTTAAAAGAGAAAACAAGTTTTCCTGTACTTGACTGACTCACTCCAAGGCCAGCAATAGGCAGCGCCCTGGCTGAGACATAATAATGCTATCCAGGAAGCCAGAGTCCACAGGAATGAGTCCCAGAGAGTCTCCTAACACCCCATCAGAACAATGACAGGAAAAACAAATTCCTTCACTGTCTCCTCATCCCCCTACTGTTTCTCAATTTCCCAAGTTTTCCCTTCAATACAGCTGCAAGGTCACAAGATATGCTTGGGTTACAAAACCTGTCACAGTCTGATTAACTAACTTTGTTCTGCTTCTGTAAGCTTGCTTGCCTGCCCAATGAGTTTTGCACCATTAAGTTCCCACCACGTCATTCAAACCAGCCAACCCCCTTTCAGAAGTGTGTGTAAAAGTCAAGTGTGCCTTTGTTCAGGGCTCAGGCTTTCGATGTTCATCTGCTGGGCCAGTGGCCACTTAAAATATTCCTGTTTCACCCATTGGTCTCTATAGTTCTCCAATTCCCACAACAACATCTTTAGTGCAGATTAAATGTACACAAAGAACTGTTATATACACTTCAAGACATATATATGCATGCATACATAGACACACATTTATCTGCAATTTCCTCTCTTTACTTATTTTACTTTAGATTGTTTTTTCCGTATCTGTACACATAAATCTACTTTAGTCCTGCTAATTAGTAAATAACAACATATTGCATGGGATTGCCTTAATTTATTCAGCAAGTCTATTGATTTTAGGTTGTTTCCAGTGTCACTACTGAAAACAATCAAACAGTAAGCATTTATATATAAGTCTTCTTCTGCATGTGAGTCAGTATAAACTTTAGCATACTTATTAGTAATTCACTGCTTACAAATTCATAAGAACTTCTGCATATATAATGTTTCTAATCTTTAGCTTTTAAAAAATCTGTTATTTCCTAATGTCTTTTAAGAGATGTAATTCTTTGACTGCTTTCAACTTATAAAAGAGAAGGCTTTAAACTCCTTGTTAACACTCACACTTAACCCTGAGTGGACATCACTCTACTTCCATTTATTGCACTGAACTAAGAGGAGATTTTAGATAACAATATCATGTCTGTATCATGACTTTTTTTTTTTTACAGTTGTAACAGAGTTCTTCATAACAGCATACAATGATCTGTTTTCAATGATAAAGCCATTCTTTTCTGAGAATAAACTCCCAGATTTCAATGTAAATATTATTATATAAGAGAATGGGAAATATATTTTTAGAATTTTTTTTATAATTCTGGAGAATTGTCATTCAAATTCCCCTGAGTCATTCCAAAACTTGTTGAATTTGTGATCCGAGGAATTCTTCAAATTTCAGCATTTCTCACCAGATTCTTTTTACTATATAAGATCAACTGAGAATTTTGTCTCTCTTCTACTCCTGGGTACTTGCTCTTTGATTTTGTATACCTTAGGGAACTAATTTCCTCTTCTTTACACTGAGATTATATACCTTTGCTGCCCTTAATCTACCTTGTTTACACTTTCCCCTTCCTTTAAAAAATATCTACTCTTTTTGGTAATGATTTTATAATATGATTTTTATTTTGTGGAATTTTTTGATGTTACCAGGGACTTACTAAGTTCCAGAGACTTATGATAAACAGCAGAGTGATTTGTTCCTATATTAATTTAGGTAGGAGAAAACATAGACTTAGTGAAGTTGAAGATCTTTGTCCAGTGTCCACATGGCCTCTCTTTTAATAACAAATCTCAACCCACTGATGACCAGGTGCCATGCATTAACAATGAATGATAAGACAGAATACTGCTGAGTTCAATTCCAGGGGTTCTTAGAGGAAAACCTCTTACTTTATTTGTCAAAGTTGTACTACACAGATGACTATGACATTTCATAAAGATTTTCTGTTTAGGGAGCCAGGAACCCCTCTTAATTTTCAAGCCCAGATGGCCATAATAAATTGTCTATGATTCACAGCAAAGAAACTAACCCCGTATATAGAACCTACATAGGAACAAGATGTGTTCCACTTGTTAGTTTCCATTCTGACTTGATGAGTTAGCTTTTGGAAAAATGTAATTTATGAAGTAGATATATTTCATGAACTAAAATAACTATGTGTTAGGTATGGTATGCAAACTAAGCATATATATCCATATATATCCTATATAAATATGGAGTGATATGTAGCTATAAACATAAGCATAGACATGCACAAAAAATACATAGTACAGAACAGTGGTTGAGAGCTTGGCTTCTGAGGTCAGATTGCATTCTGTGACAATTTTCTACACTTACAAATTAATTTTATTTTCATCTTAAGTGCATTTAAAGGCAGAACAAAACAACCCTATTCCCCATTATCCCGCAAAAAAAAAAAAAAAAAAAAAAAAAAAAAAAAAAAAAAAAAA
>NW_016811612.1:330825-364932 GCF_001698545.2 Rhinopithecus bieti
GAGAGCTTGGCTTCTGAGGTCAGATTGCATTCTGTGACAATTTTCTACACTTACAAATTAATTTTATTTTCATCTTAAGTGCATTTAAAGGCAGAACAAAACAACCCTATTCCCCATTATCCCGCAAAAAAAAAAAAAAAAAAAAAAAAAAAAAAAAAAAAAAAAAATTTTTTTTTTTTTTTTATTTAAAAACCAAATTTTTAAAAAAAACTTTTTTTTGTTTTTGAGATGGAATCTCACTCTGTCATCTAGGCTGGAGTACAGTGGCTGGATCTTAGCTCACTGCAACCTCTGTCTCCCAGGTTTAAGCAATTCTCTGCCTCAGTCTTCTGAGTAGCTGAGATTACAGGCACCTGCCACCATGCCCGACTACTTTTTGTATTTTCAAAATGGTCGGGATGGAGTTTCATCATCTTGGCCAGACTGGTCTTGAACTCCTGACCTTGTGATGCACCCACCTCGGCCTCCCAAAGTGCTAGGATTACAGGTGAGAGCCACTGTGCCCGTCAGAAAAAAAAAAAAAAAAAAAAAATCTGAAGCTTAAAAACCTGCATTCAAATCAGAGTCCTATCACGTATTAGGAATATAATCTTCTATTGCATTTATTTGTTCCTCACTTCTTAATCTGTAAAGTGGAAATAAAATTCCATTTAACTCAGATACTCAGAATATTACCTGATATGTGTAAGAACTGAATAACTGTAGAAGTGTTAGATATTCTTGTTCTGTCTGTTCAGAAACCTAGAAACAGAAAGGGTTACTATTTATTGAAGATTTTTAGAGATCAGCATCTGGTTCATAAAAGCACAGCTTACTACTTCAGTATAGGTGCTTTCTTTCAGCTTGAATATGAATGAACATATGAAGGCTTAAACTAAAGTCCTTTGACAACGTTAACTCCAGAATTCCAATAGTAAATGAGACAATTATAAAACAAAAACAAAATGAAAAGAAAGATATGTTATTTAAATATAGTATCAGCTGAAAACAGAAAATAAACATCAGCAGAAATAGGCTACATGAATGAAAAAGTAAGGAAGGCACTGTTTCTGCAAGGTAGTGAAGCTCAATCAAAAGTCAAATGAAGTTTTATGTGTTTTTTCAATGTAATCAATACTCTACCATCTTAAATGTTATAGCCCACAGCAGCAGAAACAAGAGTTCCAAGCGGAACCCACTGAGTAGTTATTGCTGGAAATAAATTTAATCTGATAGGAATGTGATAATCAGAAATGTCCTCATAGCTTATCTGATATTGACTAAGTGATCACCATAGGGCCCCATTAACTATCACTGACTGGAATTAATGGTAAGCCCCAATACATCTTTGACTATTTCCAGCAGTATAATCAAGATAATTTTTTAAATTTACATATTTATAGCATGAAAATTGTAAGGACATTACATAATTTTACAAAGAAATGGTACATCTAATACCTGTAATTAAATACTTTTAGCTTTTGCACATTATTAAAATTTTTAAAATATAACTTCTGGAAATTTGTCATTCCAGGTAAAATTCTTGTTCTAAAATAATTAGATTTTGGGATAGCTTTGATGTTAGCTATTTTATATTTTACCATTTTAAAACTAAAACAATTTAAGCAAACTAACAGCACATTAATATATTTTCATTGTAAAAAAGCAAATAGTCAGGCCATGCACGGTGGCTCACACCTGTAATCTCAGCACTTCGGGAGGCCAAAGTGGGTGGATCACGAGGTCAGGAGATCAAGACCATCCTGGCTAACACAGTGAAACCCCGTCTCTATTAAAAATACAAAAAAATTAGCCGGGTGTGGTGGCGGGCGCCTGTAGTCCCAGCTACTCTGGAGGCTGAGGCAGGAGCATGGCATGAACCCAGGAGGTGGAGCTTGCAGTGAGCCGGGACTGCACCGCTGCACTCCAGCCTGGGTGACAGAGTGACACTCTGTCTCAAAAAAAAAAAAAAAAAAAAAGGAAAGCAAATAGTCAAAAACTAAACAAGCATATATGATGCAAGGAAAAGCCCTACTTTAATTCTCTAATCTTATACAAATTGGTAGCAACAATAAAATATTTGATATGAGTATGTCTATGCATTTATATGTGTACATACATAGACAAAAACATAATTTTTTGTAACATATGGGATGAAATATATTAATACTTATGCATAATTCTACAAATCGCTTTTTGTTTTCGCTTTTTTAAAATCTCTCTTTCTAGAACATTATTTTAGAACTCTTAGCTTTTGGAAAGATTTAATGATTTTGTAATTTTTTCAAATGAATACATCATACATAGTTTAACCATTCCCTAATCAGTGGATATTTATGTTATGAGTAAAATGTAGCCATTATAAACAATGTTTCAGTGAACATTCACATATACACATAAATAGGTTAAATATTTCTGTAAAAATCAACTTAGATAAAATATCACTCTAATATCAATGTTAACTGAATATTAAGAATAATTTTTAAAAATAATCTAATAGGTGTATAGTTTTAATTTTTTTGGTTTGATTTGATTGTCACAAAAATTTGCTGGTTTTCTTGAATATCTTTTTCTGTTTGTTGGCAAACTGTAGTTTGTTTTATAGTTTTTTAAATCAAGTGTTTGTACCTTTCCTTTGTCTATTATTCTAATGATTTACTATATTTATTTTAGGAGGTTATTATATATTAAACTGTTGCCCTCTATATATGTTGTACATTTTTTCCCTAAAATATTGCTTGTCTATTGACTGTATTTATGACATTTTTAATATAAAATATCTTTATTATTATGTAGGCTAATCTGTTGACATTTTTTGTGGATAGCTTCTGAAATACTATTTCACTGGCTTTTCTAGCTAAAATCAAGTTGTGTGTTAGGAGCTCTGGATGAAATAATTCAACTCAAAGAGTGTTTTTATCAAGCAACTACAAGTTAGTGAGTGGAATTATAATTTTGTAATACTGATATTATATCAAAGGTATATCATACAACTAGGAAAAATACGTAGACTGGAAGGTGTGTTGTTGTCACTGATCAGATATTGCCATTTGATGATACGTCTATGCAAATCTCACAACAACTTGGCAGTGCTTAACTGTATTAGAATAATAATATGTTTTCTTTCATTTAAATGAATTAAAGTTTGATGTGTTAATTGCCAGAACTACAACAAAGCCACATTAAAAGAATATCTCAGTGTATTCTTTTTAGAGGTAGCAACTTATAAAATATTGAACGGTAATAACCAGAAATAATTTATTCAGATTTCTGTCTAATCTTTCATATGTAGTACAAATTCTAAATCTATACATTGCATAGAAAACAAAAATAAGTTCAGTGATGATAAATAAACATAAGGTGCTATCAATATATGTGTACCTGTTCTTTAATTTAATATGTTGTTAATGTTTACTTGGTGATAACAGGGAAGATATGAACTATTCTTTAATAATTTGAAAATAGAGAAAACTGAGCTCAAATCCAGGTTATCTTATTCAAGATCTATATTTTATTTGTTTTCTTTTGTTTTCCATTGTGCAACAAAGTAAGCCAAGTTAGCCAAGTTAAAGGTCTTTTCCTAAATTACTAAAATATTTGATCATTGATTCAATCAAAGCAAAAATCACATCAAAGTTGAATAGTCAAGGAATTTTTCCTTCAAGGCTATTTCAGTAGGGGAGGGAGATGAGAACTAAGTCTGATCTCAACTCTGCTGAAGTAGAAGGCTGTAGGGTTTTCGAAGGCTGTAGGGTTTTCAAAGGCTGGAAGGAGCTGGAAGAAATTTATTAGAGGATATTACACAACACTGGCTATCTATGTGTACTAATTGGCTTCATCCAAAGCAAAGTAAACTTTTCATAACTTTATGACAGAAGGTAGTTTTACAACTTTGAGCAAGACATCTCCAGAAGTTATGCTTTTCTCTCATAAAAATTGTGAAATGCATACTATCTTCTTTCACGAGTACATTTCAAAGAGTGGTTCTCAGGTCTGTGAGAAAGATATTTCTGGGTTGTAAAACTGGCAAGAGGCTTTTAAAGAAAGATTTACATCTCAAAGAGGAAGAGAAAAAACTTACACTTGCAAGTTTCCTGAAGTAAATGCTATAAATAAAGGAAGGTCAGGAGCCAATAATCAAGAAAAAGACAAGTTTACTCAAGCTGAAGAGGAAATTTAAGGCCATCTTGATCAATTCCAATTGAACATCTCGTAGTCAAAGTAGATCTCCCAAATGGAGCTCCTGTAATCTCACGTGAGATTTTCCAACCCCTTGTGAGAGCTTTTTAAGTATCAGCTACATTCAGAGATATTAAATGCACTTTGAATTTCAGTAATTGAAAGAGTATAGGGTTTTTTTTTTTTTTTGGTTTGGGGGTATTTATTTGTTAGAATGTGTCTTTCACAGAGTATGGAACTGAAATTTTTTTTTAAAAGGTAATGTATCCTAAATGAAGGTTCTTCAATTTTAAAACGGTGAAAACTCTGCCATTTGTATATACTTAAAAAAAAAAGGTGGCTGTGGTATTGTATTTTTAATAATCTTATTCACTCAAGCCTATCTTTTTCCCTCACAATTGCTTTTCAGCCAAGTAAAATTCTTTGATTTTATTTTAAGCTTTTTTGCTGCCACAGATGCTAAAATCTAACGTCCTGTACTTTTTCACTAGATTGAAATTTATATTGGTGGTGTTGGAATGGTAATTTTTCATTGATTATGGATGATTTAATAAATAATAAATTATTGAACTATATCCTTAATAGTAAATTTGGTATTCACCAGCAAATGTCTAAGAGATGCCATATCAAAAATAATGTGTTGGAAATAACACCTCTCCAGGGCATTGCTTAACAATATATTGAAAAGTTCACAGCATTCATTGCAGCAATTACCATAATGATTGTGCCTTTAAATGTGTCTTTACTTGTAAATCTTTGGGCAATTAGCTTTAACAATGCCAACATATTTTCAGCTATCAAGCACCACCACATTTTTCTAAGCTATTATAAAATTCAAGTACCTTACAGTGAAAAATACATTAATACATTAAATTAGAAAGAAAGAACAATAAGTGGATATATTCATATCCTGTAATACAAAAGATAGAAATTGTCAAGGGGATGAAACAACTATTTTAATTTTACTTAATGTTTGTTTATAGCTGTTTTAACCTCATGATGTTATATGATGTCTATGGAAAAGTTTTAATGAGAGATGCTTCCAATATTAATGACAGGCAAAGAGCAAAACTGCTGTCTTATTTTATTGAGATGTCACTGTGTCACATTCTCTATAACTGGAATATATTTTTCAAAGTTCTAGTCCTTACATAACACAGTAAAACTTGTCACCTTACTTCTGGCTTAGAGTTTACCTGCTTGTAACTTGAATACATTTTTCAAAGTTCCAGTACTTACATAACAATGTAAAACTTGCTGCCTTACTTCTGAATTAGAGTTTACCTGCCTGAGTGAAATATTGGTCAGGGTGAGCTGAGGCTGTGGTAGTTAAAAGAGCATGGTCTGATTATCAATTGAATGCATAATTTTTACTTTCCTTGTGTGTTACTGTATAACTCACTGAGCTAACTCAACAAGAAAATATATTTTGTCACTTCATAACTGGAGTATTGCAATTTAACTTAATTGCAAATAAGTTAGCAATGAGATAAACATACAATAAACAGTAAGAGTATCTGTCAGACCTCTGAGCCCAAGCCAAGCCATAGCATCCATCCCCTGTGACTTGCAGGTATACACCCAGATGGCCTGAAGTAACTGAAGAATCACAAAAGAAGTGAAAATGCCCTGCCCCCGCCTTAACTGGTGACATTCCACCACAAAAGAAGGGAAAATGGCCGGTCCTTGCCTTAAGTAATGACATTACCTTGTGAAATTCCCTTTCCTGGTTCATCCTGGCTCAAAAAGCTCCCCCACTGAGCACCTTGTGACCCCCCACTCCTGCCCGCCAAGAACAACCCCCCTTTGCCTGTAATTTTCCTTTACCTACCCAAATCATATCAAACGGCCCCACCCTTATCTCCCTTCGCTGACTCTCTTTTTGGACTCAGCCCGCCTGCACCCAGGTGATTAAAAAGCTTTATTGCTCACACAAAGCCTGTTTGGTGGTCTCTTCACACGGACGCGCATGACGCTTACAATACAAGCAAGAACACAAAACTCTTATACCTTGTTGGAAATACTCTGGAGAAGTAAACATATTTTTTATAAAGGTTCAAAAAGAGAAATAAAATCAAATATAAGAAAAAGAATCACAATTCACAATGGCATCTGATATAGAGTAGACGGTAAGGAGGAAGTGAAGAGAGAGAAAGAAAGAGAGGAAGCACACAAAATTAGGTGATTCAATTTTATGTACATACACTTTGTTTAAGTTGTATGTGAGGAGTTTTGAAGGGTCCACTTTAGTTGTGTTGCTATTTTAGAATTAACTTTAGTATACATAATGAGAATATGTGTTACGTTCCTGTAATTAACAGTGTGTTGCAAAGTGATAGAAAACTTTGTCCATTAGCACAAAGCTGAATAATATAAAATAGCATCTGGCCAGTAGTTGCTAATGCAGTATCTCACAACTATACATAAATTAATGTTTTAAGCATAAAAAGGAATGGAAATTCAAAATGCCCTCAAAATTGAGGACTTACAGTAAATCAAATATAAAACTTTGAATGAATTTCCAGTAGTTATAAATTTGATAGACAGTGCTTTTATAATTTTGAATTGCCAGTTATAAATACAATGAGAGAATAAACAGACAAATCAATGGAATGTACAGTGGACCCAACTTGATGATATATTGAAGTTCTTTGTGCCCCTTTAAATCATCCCCACCCCTTCTCTGGTCTTATTCTCCCTACGACCTGTTCAATATTACTATTTGTGAAGCACGTCAGTGTGAAGAGGCCACCAAACAGGCTTTGTGTGAGCAATAAAGCTTTTTAATCACCTGGGTGCAGGTGGGCTGAGTTCGATAAAAGAGACAGCTAAGGGAGAGAGGGATGGGGCCATTTTATAAGATTTGGGTAGGTAAAGGAAAATTACAGTTCTCTGGCGGGCAGGAGTGGGGGTCACAAGGTGCTCAGTGGGGGAGCTTTTTGAGCCAGGATGAGTCAGGAGAAGGAATTTTAGAAGGTAATGTCATCAGTTAAGGCAAGGACCGGCCATTTTCACTTCTTTTGTGGTGGAATGTCATCAGTTAAGGCAGGAACAGGCCATTTAAGTTTCACTTATTTTGTGATTCTTCAGTTACTTCAGGCCATCTGGGCGTATATATGCAGGTCACAGGGGATGTGATGACTTAGTTTGGGCTCAGAGGTCTGACACCATTGATTAGAGTTTCCTGTTGTAAAATTCAAGATGAATCAATTCTTTTCTATCTATTTTTTTGATATGCATGTTTTTGAGATTTTTTTCACATTGATTCATAATTGGTATATTAGTCTGTTTTTATGCTGCTGATAAAGACATACCTGAGATTGAGAAGAAAAAGAGGTTTAATTGGACTTAAAGTTCCACATCACTGGGGAGGCCTCAGAATCACGGTGGGAAGCAAAAGACACTTCTCACATAGTGGGAGCAAGAAAGAAAAAGGAAGAAGCAAAAGTGGAAACCCCTGATATACCCATCAGATATTGTGAGACTCATTCACTATCATGAGAACAGTACAGGAAAGACCAGCCCCCGTGATTCAATTACCTCCTCCTGGGTCCCTCCCACAACACGTGGGAATTCTTGGAGATACAACTCAAGGTTGAGAATGGGGTGGGGAAATAGCCAAACCATATCATTCCACGGCTGACCCTTCCAAATCACATGTCCTCACATATCAAAACCAATCATGCTGTCCCAACAGTCCCCCAAACTCTTAACTCATTTCAGCAATAACTCAAAAGTTTATAGTCCAAAGTCTCATCTGAGACAAGGCAAGTCCCTTCTGCCTATGAGCCTGTAAAATCAAAAGCAAGCTAATTGCTTCCTAGATACAATAAGAGTACAGGTATTGGGCAAATATAGCCATTCCTAATGGGAGAAATTCACCAAAACAAAGGGGCTATAGGGCCCATGCAAGTCTGAAATCCAATGGGGTGGTCAAATTTTAAAGCTCCAAAATGATCTCCTGTGACTCCAGGTCTCAAATCCAGGTCACACTGAAGTGGGTTCCCACAGTCTTGGGTAGCTCTGCCCTGTGGCTTTGCAGGGTATAGCCTCCCTTTGGCCTTGAGTGTCTGTGGTTTTTCCGATTGCACAGTACATGCTGTTGGTGGATCTACCATTCTGGGGTCTGGAGGATGGTGACCCTCTTCTCACAGTCCACTAGGCAGGGCCCCAGTAGGGTCTCTGTGTAGGGCTCCCAACCCCCCATTTCCCTTCCACACTACACTAGCAGAAGTTGTCCATGAGGGCCTCACCCTGGCAGCAAACTTTTTCCTGTGCATCCAGATGTTTGTATACATCTTCTAAAATCTAGGCCAAGGTTACCAAACCTAAATTCTTGACTTCTGTGCACCTGAGGCTGAGCACCACATGAAAGGCTTGGGGCTTCCACCCTCTGAAGCCACACACTGAACTGTACATTGGCCTTTTTCAACTATGGCTGGAGCAGCTGGGATGCAGGGCATCAAGTCCCCAGGCTGCACACAGCACGGGGACCCTGAGCCTGGCCCACAAAACCACTTTTTCCTCCTGGGCCCTTAGGCCTGTGATGGGAAGGGCTGCCGTGAAGGTTTCTGACATGACCTAGAGGCACTTCCCCATGGTCTTGGGGATTAGCATTAGGGTCCTTACTACTTACGCAAATTTCTGAAACAGGCTTGAATTTCTCCTCATAAAATGTGTTTTTCTTTTCTATTGAATAGTCAGGCTATAAATTTTCCAAACTTTTATGCTCTGCTTTTCTTATAAAACTGAATTCCTTTAACAGCACCAAGGTCACCTCTTGAACACATTCCTGCTTAGAAATTTCTTCCACCAAATATCTTAAATTATCTTTCTCCAGTTCAAAGTTCTACAAATCATGAGGGCAGGTGCAAAATGTCACCAGTCTCTTTGCTAAAACATAATAAGAGTCACCTTTACTCCAGTTCCCAACAAATTCCTCATCTTAATCTGAGACCACCTCAGCCTGGACGTTATTGTGCATATTTCTGTCAGCATCTTGGGCAAAGCCATTCAACAAGTCTTTACGAGATTCCAAACTTTCCCACATTTTCCTGTCTTCTTCTGAGCTCTCCAAACTCTTCCAACCTTGGCCTGTTGCCCAGTTCCAAATCTACTTCCACATTTTATGGTATCTTCTCAGCAATGCCCCACTCTACTGGTACCAATTTACTGTATTAGCCTGTTTTCATGCTGCTGATAAAGACATACCCAAGACTGGGAAGAAAAACAGGTTTAATTGGACTTACAGTTCCACATGTCTGAGGAGGTCTCAGAATCATGGCAGGAGGTAAAAGGCACTTCTTTGTGGCAGCAGCAAGAGAAAACAAGAAAGAAGCAAAAGTGGAAACCCCTGATAAACCTGTCAGATCTCATGAGACTCATTCACTATCACAAGAACAGCACAGGAAAGACTGGCCCCCTTGATTCAACTACCCTCCCCTGGTTCCCTCCCACAGCACGTGGGAATTCTGGGAGATAAAATTCAAGTTCAGGTTTTGGCGTGGACACAGCCAAACCATATCAATTGGGTAGTATTTTTCTGTTATTGCTTATTAGTATTCTATTATTTGATTTAATTTTTTTTTCACACATTGCTGGACATTTGAACTGCTTTTAGTTGTCAGGTCCCATAAAAATGGTACTATACATTCATATGAGTTTTCAGGTGGACAAGCTTTTATAAATACCTAGACTTGAAATCACTATATCATTTAATAAGGGTATGGTTTAATTTATTTTAAAAATCTGCTGAACTATTCTTTAGAATCATTTTATCATTGTGTATTTTCACAAATATTGTGTGAATTTTCTAGTTTTTTCACATCTCTGGTAATCCTTTACATTTTTGATCTTGTAATTTCAGCAATTCTCACTGATGTAAAGTAGTATCCATTGTTCCATCATGTGTGTTAATCTGACTTTCCCTGATTATTAGTGATGGTGAGTGTCTTTTCATGTATTTACAGAATATTTGCCTATCTTCTTTTGTGAAATGACTTTTTAAATCTTTTCTCACTTTTAAGACTTGCTAGTTTATCTTATTATTGAGTTATAGATGCTCTCTATATATTTTAAACATGTCTCCTTGAAAGATGTGTTTCCATCATCTTCTTACTTCTATAGAGTCTAGTTAAAAGTCAGTGTTTTTGTATGGTTGTTCCACTTTATGTAATACATTTTTAATACTAAAAAGTATTGATTACTGATGCAGGGATTTGTGGTGCTTCATCTACTTACTAGTTGATAGACATCTGGGTTGTTTTTGATTTATGCCAGTTATGATTAATGTTTTCATGCCTTGCAACACAATATCCCTTCTGTAGTGGATTGACCAAGGAGTAATTTTGACTTTCAAGCCTTCTTATTTAAGAAATACATTTCGCAAGACTACAGCTGCCATAGATAGTGGTTCCTTTGAAGGATTTGGGTAAAGTAAATTGAAAATCTTCCAGCAAAAAGTTACCATTCTATATGCTATTAAAAGCATTTGCAAATCATGGGAGGTGAAAATATCAACATTAACAGGTGTTTTGAGGAAGCTGATTTTGACCCTCATGGATGATTTTTAAGTGTTCAAGACTTCGGTGGAGTAAGCAACTGCAACTGTAAAAGAGCTAGCAAACTTATCTTAGAAGTTACACAGGTTTGGTCTTTACAATGAATTCTGTGATAGATTTTATCAAATGCTTGTTGTATGTAGGTTGTGTGGTAAGATTGAGGCTTTTTTTTGTTTTGTTTTCAAATGCACCTGTTGTGGAAATAGCAAGAAAACCAGAATTAGACAAGAAGCCTGAAGATGTCACTGAATTGCTGTAATAAATAAAACGCAAATGGATGAGGTGTTTCTTATGGAAGAATAAAAAGAGTTGTTTCTTGAGATAGAATCTATTTCTGGTGAAGATGCTATGAACATTGTGGACATGACAAAAGAAGATTTAGAATATTAGATACACTTAGTTGATGAAGCAGCAGTAGGGTTTGACAGGATTAATTTTAATATTGAAAGAAGTTATATTGTGGGTACAATGCTATCAAATAGCTTTGCAAACTACAGAGAATACTTTTGTGAAAGGAAGGGTCAACCAATACACAAACCTTAACATTGTCTTATTTTAACAAATTTCCATACCCACCCCAGCTTTTAGTAACCATCACTCTGATCAGTCAGCAGCCATCAACACAAGACCTTCCACAAGCAAAATATAACTGACTGAAGCTCAGATGATGGTTATAGCACATTTATCAATAAAATATTTTAAAATTAAGAAATATACATATTTTAGACATAATGCTATTGCACACCTAATAGACTACTGTCTAGGGCAAACATAACTTTTATATGCACTGGAAAAACCACAAAATTTGAATGACTCCATTTGTTGTAATACTCATTTTGTTGAAGTTGTTGGAAACCAAACCCACAATATCTCTGAGGCAGTGTCTTTCTAGGATTAGGGTATTTTAATACAGATATAGTCCTCTAATTTATCCTTTTTTAATGAGTCATGCTTTTACTTAACTGTCTGAGAAATCTTGACTAATCTCATTGTTATGAAGATTTTCTTTTAGAAGTTATACAGAGTTAGTCTTTCCAATAAAATCTGTCATATTTTATCAAACTTCTGATGTATGTAGGTTATGTGGTAAGCACAGAACCTTTTTTTTTCAAATCTGGATATCTAGGGCCTAGCATAGCAAAAAAAAAAAAAAAAAAAAAAGGATGAAATAAACTAACATTTTCTATATTCTGTAAAACAAGATTGTGGCAAATAACTTACTCTTATTTATATGGATATCAATGGCGATATAGCCATCTGAGTTGGACAGTTTTCTTTATTTTTACCAGTTCAGAGATGTTTTCCATTGTCTTTTACTTCTGTAGATTCTAGTTAAAAGTTAGTGTTTTGTATGGTTGTTCCACTTTATATAATAACTTTTAATACTAAAAGTATTGATTACTGATGCAGGGATTTGTAGTGCTTCATCTGTTTCCTAGTTGATAGACATCTGGGTTGTTTTTGATTTATGCCAATTATGAATAAAGCTGCTACAAATACTCATGGAGAAATTTCTATGTGAACATAACATATTTCCAAATTTTTCTTGGAGTGGTGTTCTGGTTCTATGTAGCATCATATTGGACTTACGAGAAAAGTACTACATTGGCAGTAACATTTTACATTCCCACCAGCAATGAAAGAGATTTTCAATTATTTCAAATTATTGCCAATACTTGATGATATGGTTTGGCTGTGTCTATACCCAAATCTCATCTTGAATTGTAGCTCCCACAGTTTCCATGTAATATGGTTTGGCTCTGTATCCTCACCCAAATCTCATCTTGTAGCTCCCGTAATTCCCACCTGTTGTGGGAGGGACTTGGTGGGAGATGATTAAATAATGGCAGGGAGTCTTTCACATGCTGCTCTCATGATAGTGAATGAGTCTCACCAGATCTGGTCCTTTTAAAAATGGTAGTTTCTCTGCACAAGCCCTCTCTGACTGCTGCCATCCACATAAGATGTGACTTGCTCCTCCTTGCCTTCTGCCGTGATTGTCAGGCCTTCCCAGCCATGTGGAACTGTAAGTCCATTAAACCTCTTTCTTTTGTAAATTGCCCAGTCTTGAGTATGTCTTTATCAGCAGTGTTAAAATGGACTAATGTAGTAAATTGGTACTAGTAGAGTGGGGCGCTGCTGAAAATATACCCAAAAATGTTAAAGCAACTTTGGAACTGGGTAGCAGGCAGAGGTTGGAACAGTTTGGAGGGCACAGAAGAAGACAAGAAAATGTGGAAAAGTTTGGAACTTCTTAGAAACTTGCTGAATGACTTTGACTAAAATGCTGATAGTGATATGGACAATAAAATCCAGGCTGAGGTGCTCTCAGATAGAAATGAGGCACTTGTTGGAAACTTCAGCAAAGGTGACTCTTGTTATGTTTTAGAAAAGAGACTGGTGGCATTTTGCCCATGCCCCAGAGATTTGTGGAACTCTGGACTTGAGAGAGATGATTTAGGATTTAGGGTATCTGGTGGAAGAAATTTCTAAGCAGCAAAGCATTCAAGAGGTAAATTGAGTGTTATTAAAGACATCAGTTTGGTAAGTAAAGCAGAACATAAAAGTTTGAAAAATTTGCAGCCTGACAATGTGATAGAAAATAAAAACCCATTTTCTAAGGAGAAATTAAACCTGGGTGCATAAATTTGCATAAGTAAGGAGGAGTTGAATGTTAATTCATAAGACAATGGGATAAATTTCTCCAGGGCATTTCAGAGGTCTTCACGGCAACCCCTTCCATCACAGGCATGGAGATTTGGGAATAAAAAAGTGGTTATGTGAGCCAGGCCCAGAGTCCATCTGCTATATGCCATCTAGGGACTTGGTCCCCTGCATCCCAGCCACTCCAGCTGTGAGTAAAAGGGGCCAAGGTATAGCATAGGCTGTTGCTTCAGAGGGTGCAAGGCTCAAGCCTTGGCAGCTTCCACATGGTGTTGAGCCTGCTGGAGCACAGAAGTCAAGAATTTAGGTTTGGGAATCTTAGCCTATATTTCAGAAGATGTATGGATACGCCTGGATGCCCAGGCAAAAGTCTGCTACAGGGGTGGGGCTCTCATGGAGAACGTCTGCTAGGGCAGTGTGGAAAGGAAATGTAGGGTTGGAGCCCCCATAAAGAGTTCCCACTAGGGCACTGCCTAGTGAAGCTGTGAGAAGAGGGCCACTATCCTCCAGACCCCAGAATGGTAGATCCACCAACAGCTTGCATTATGCACCCGGAAAAGCTCCAGACACTCAAGGCAAGCCTATGAAAACAGCCGGGAGGGAGGTTGTACTGTGCAAAGCCATAGAGGCAGAGCTGCCCAAGACTAGGGGAACCTACCTGTTGCATCACTATGACATGGATGTCAAAGGAGATCATTTTGGAGCTTTAAGATTTGACTGCCCGGATTGATTTCAGACTTGCATGGGGCCTGTATCTCCTTTGTTTTGGCCAATTTCTCTCATTTGGTTTGGCTGTCTACCCAATGCCTATACCCCCATTGTATCTAGAAAGTAACTAACTTGCTGTTGATTTTACAGGCTCATAGGCAGAAGCGATTTGCCTTGTCTTAGATGAGTCTTTGGACTGTGGACTTTTGAGTTAATACTGAAATGAGTTGAGAATTTGGGGGACTGTTGGGAAGGCATGATTGCTCTTGAGATGGGAAGATATGAGATTTGGGAGGGGTCGGGGTGGAATGATATGGTTTGGCTCTTTGTTTCCATTCAAATCTCACTTGTAGTTCCCATAATTCCCACCTGTTGGGGGAGGGCCCTGGTGGGAGATGGTTGAATCATGGGGGTGGGTCTTTCTCGTGCTATTCTGGTGATAGTGAATGGTTATTACAAGTTACAATGATTTTAAAACAGGAGTTTCTCTGCCCAAGCCATCTCTTTGCCTTCTGCCATCCATGTAAGGTATGACTTGTTCCTCCTTGCCTTCTGCCATGATTATGAGGTCTCCCTAGCCATGTGAAACAGCAAATCAATTGAACCTCATTCTTTTGTAAATTGCCCAGTCCTGGGTATGCCTTTATCAGCAGCATGAAAACGGACTGATATACTACATGTCATGGGAGGGACATAGTGTGAGGTAACTGAATCATGGGGGTGAGCCTTCTCACTCCCATGCTGTTCTCATGACAGTGAATAAGTCTTATGAAATCTGGGAGTTTTATAAAGAGGAGTTCCCCTGCACAAGCTCTCTCTCAACTGCCACCATTCATGTAAGACTTGACTTTACTCCTCCTTGCATTCCTCTGTGATTGTAAGGCATCCCTAGCCATATGAAACTGTGAATCCATCTTTTCCTTGATGAATTACCTAGTCTTGGGTATGTCTTTATTAGCGGTGTGAGAACAGATGAATATAGTAAATTGAAACCTGTAGAGTGGGTGATGCTCAAAAAATATCTGAAAATGTGGAAGCAGCTTTGGAACTGGGTAACAGGCACGGATTGGACAGTTAGGAGTGCTCAGAAGAAGACATAAAAACGTGGTAAAGTTTGGAACTGCCTAGAGACTTGTGAATTGCTTTGAACAAAATGCTGATAATGATATGAACAATAAAATCCAAACTGTGGTGGTCTCAGATGGGGATGAGGCACTTGTTGGGAACTGGAGTAAAGATTACTCTTGCTATGTTTTAGCAAAGATACTGTTGACATTTTACTCCTGCACTACAAATTTCTGAAACTTTGAACTTGAAATGTATGATCTAGGGTGTCTGGCAGAAGAAATGTCTAAACAGCAAAGCATTCAAAAGGTGACTTGGGTGCCGTCAAAGACATTTCATTTTAAAAGGGAAACAGCATAAAATTTCAGGAAATTTGCAGCCTGACAATGTGATAGAAAAGAAAAGAAAACAAAACATTTTTCTGAGGAGAAATTGAAGCCAGCTGAGGATATTTGAATAAGTAACAAGGAGCAAAACAGTTGCCAAGACAATGGGAAAAATGTCTCCAGAGTATGTCAAAGACCTCTGTGGCAGCCCATCCCATCACAGATACAGAGGCCTAGAAGGAAAAAATGGTTCTGTGGACCAGACACAGGACACCCCTGCTTTATGCAGCCTCGGGACTTGGTGACCTGCTTCCCAGCATCTCTCACTATGACTATAAAGGCCAATGTACATCTCAGCCTATGGCTTCTGAGGGTGCAAATCCCAAGCCTTCGAAGCTTCCACATGACACTGAGCTTGCAGGTACCCAGAAATTAAGAATTGAGATTTTGGAATCTCCGCCTAGATTTCAGAGGATATATGAATATAACTTGAAACTAGATACTATGAGTTCTTTAGATGTGCTATTCTTTTTGAAAATTGTTTTAGTTATTCTAGGTTTTGGTATGTCCTTCTACATTTAAAATCAATCTTTCAATTTGTTAGAAATTGCCTGATGAGATTTAAAAACAGTATGTGTTACATATTTAATTGGAATGCAATTTTAAGTAGTGTTGTCTCTTCTGCTTTCTTTCTTCCTTTCCTTCTCTCTCACTTTCTTTATTTTATTCTTTTGTTTTCTTTATTTTATTAATCTGTTTGAATTTGGGTTATTTATCTCTATGTCTTATAACCCAGCAATACATGTATTTATTTTGTTGCTCAAAATAAATCTCTATGGCTTATAATCTAATAATACAAGTATTTATTTTGTTTCTCAAACTTCTGAGCTTTAGTTGTTAGGAACTTTTTCAAATTGTCTTCATTATTCTTTCTACAAGACCTCATTTTTTCTACAAGACCTCATTCTTTCTACAAGACCTCATTCTTTCTACAAGACCTCATTCTTTCTACAAGATCTTTTTTCAAATTGTCTTTGTTGTTCTTTCTACAAGACCTCATTATTTTCTGAGTATTTTCTTATTTTCTGGCATCATAAGTTTTTTTGTATGTAAATCATATTTTCCTGCTTTATTCCTATTATCATCCAAAGAATCCTACTTTTTTTTTTTTTTTTTGCTGGGAATTTTTTGAAGAAAGCACAATCTAGTCACTAGGTGTATTCATTGCTACGAGGGATCATTGCTTCTGTTTCCTGTGAATGGACCAAGCTAAGATTCTTATCTATCTCTCTCACCCAAAGTGTCACCTTGAGAATTCTTTAATCTATTTTCTTTACCTGCACATCCTTTTGTTCTGTTTTCTAAAAGATAAAAGAATGTATGTATTTTTCCTATCAAAAGAGGAGCTTGTCATGTTTTGGAATCTAGTATACTTGGTTTATTTGTGATTTCAGTTCTCTGAGATATATTTGTAGATTATGTGTTTTTCTCATTACTGGGGAGAAGAACAATGTTCTATTTTGCTACACATTTCCCAAGTTAGTAGCCAAAATTTGGAAAATTTATAGCCTTTATTTAAAAAAAATTTGTTTTACTCATCCCTCTTCATCTGGAAGTCCTATAATTGTTATGTTTTTCTGTCTGATGTTGTCCCATAGATCGAGTCTCTGTTTCTTTCATGCATAATTTTTCTCTCTTTGTTTCTGTTTGAATATTTTATGTTATGCCTTTAAGTTCACTAATCATTTAGAAATGATCTTTACAATATCTAACTTACGGTTAAGGTCATACAGCTAATTTTTCATTTGAGATATAATATTTTTCACTTTAAATTATCTCTTGATTTCTTTTAAAATTTTTTTATTTGATTGCTTATCATGTTTATGTTTTACCTTAAATCCTTGGACATATTTATGCTAGTTATTTTGATGTCCTCATCTCATAATTCTAGTACCTCTGCCATTTCTGAGTCTGTTTATATTGATTATGTTTATCCAAGTGTCATCATTTTCTGTGTCTTTGTCTATTTTTCCTTTTTGGACACCAGAAATAATAATGTTGGTGACTGTTTGAATTTTATCATCAATTTGTAAAAGTGTTGGCATTTTTATTCATAGGTTGTTACTTTCATCTATAAGTAACAACAGATGAGCTTAGTGATTTTGAGTCTTATTTTTCAGGTTCATCAAGGTGATAGTCAACTACAGACACCGGGACACGTCAAAGATTTATTGAGCTCTTTATTTGTCTATATCCCATTCCTTCCATGTTTTGATCCACAAATTCTATCTGCTTCAGCTTCCCCAACTTCTTTATTGGTTTTATTACTTCAATGTGAATACTATGCTCTGCTTAAATTCCTCCTGTTTTGTGATGCAGTCCAGCAACTGCCTTAAAGTACAAAGTCTGGACAATCGAGGTGCCTTTACATTCCCCTTTCCTCTCTTTCATGGCTCATAGTCCAGTCCTGTTTTTCATTGAATATCTGATAATTGTTGCTCAGGTTTATAGTTCTTCATTTCCCATGTCAGTTATTCCATTATGGGTAAAGTTTAGGTCCTTACGGCTTTTTTGAAAATCAGTCCCTTTTGCTATTAGTGATTACACAGTCTAAATTGAAAAGAGAAATACATTTTCTCTATGCTTCTTTTCCATCTGTATATTAAGGAAGACTTGTACAGTTCCTCGTCAGGTGGAATATCTTTCTTATGAAATTATGTTATAATGTATATTTATGTTTTATATAGACATATATTCAATACCTGAAACAAAGTGATCCTCTTATGTTCTACTAGTTTAAGAGTCAATTAGGTATTTTTTGTGGATGGATAAATAAGAATCTTTGTTTTTCAAAACTAATTCGATATGGCAAAAGATTACCATATTTTGCTTATATAAACAGATATTTTAAAAATACATGGTAAAAACTACATTCAATTCTTTTCTTCACATGCAGGGTAATGCCAAATTTAAAGCAAAGGTTGAGGAAATACAAATATTTAAATATGAGTAAAGTACTTTTACTTACTATTTTAAATATGATTGTAAACAATTTCTTTCCTGCTCCATACTCTTCATAGGTTTTAATCTTTTATTCTAGTTTATCTCAGACTACGAATCAGATAATTAAAGAAAAGTTTCTTTTTTTTTTTTTTAGACGGAGTCTCACTCTGTCGCCCAGGCTGGAGTGCAGTGATGTGACCTCAGCTCATTGCAAGCTCTGCTTCCTGGGTTCACGCCATTCTCCTGCCTCAGCCTCCTGAGTATCTGGGACTACAGGAGCCCACCACCACGCCTGGCTAATTTTTTGTATCTTTAGTAGAGACGGGCTTTCACCATGTTAGCCAGGATGGACTCGATCTCCTGACCTCATGATCCACCCACCTTGGCCTCCCAAAGTGCTGGGATTACAGGCGCGAGCCACCACGTCCAGCCCCGAAAAGTTTCTAATAAGAACTCTACATCTCTATTACCCTGTGAGTGCTAACTACTCCCTCTCATAATTCTCAGCATCATACCAGGTTTATTGTCTGGAGTGCCAAGTCCAGGGTATAATTTCTACCCCAAGGTTCTAACCCACCTTTCCCAAAATAAGGTCTTGTCAAGCCAAACACTTCCACTTAGTTAAAAAAAAGAAAACTTCCACAAAATGTCCTAGTTTTAAAGGACTCGAGATTAAATGAATAATAATAAAAGATAATATTTTAAGAAGTAACTCGATTTCTTAATATTGAATAAACTGTGATATAGAAATACTCATTATTTATGCAAATCAATTATTTTGAATCATGAAAGGAAGCAGCTTTATCATGACAGAAAACTATTACTGGTGCAGAGTGCCCAGGTTTTTGGTGCTTTGAATAAAGAATTGGACAAAATACACAAACAAAGCAAGAAAAGAATAAAGCAACAAAAGCAGAGATTTACTGAAAATGAAAGGACATTCCACAGGGTGGGAACGGGCCAGGGCAGATGGCTCAAGGACCTAGTTACAGAATTTTCTGGGGTTTGAATACCCTCTAGAGGTTTCCCTTTGGTTACTTGGTGTATACCCTATGTAAATGAAGTACTGTCTGGTGATCAGTCTGATCGGTTGCATATACTGACCAATCAGAGGCTAAAGTTACAAAGTTATACTCCTATGCAAAGAAAGACTTGACCCATGAAAAGCCCTGACTGGTTGCAGGAAGGAACCAATCAGAGGCACTTTCAGTTTTTCATCTGATAGGCCAGAAAAGGAGGAGAGGTTGCAAACGGAGTAGCCTCTGGTACTTTTGTTACTTGGGCATGGAAATTTGGGGTTTTCCTTTGATTTAGTTCTAGGAAGTCAGTCTGAATTGGCCTTAGGTTCCCTGACTCCAGACCCTATTCTCTTGCCTCAAAAGTGTTTCTGTTTCTTTCTTGGTTTAACGGGTAGGGTTTTTTGTCTGTTTGTTTGTTTTGTTTGTTTTCTCTTTAGACCTTTGATAAAGGCATGCCCTAGTGCTAAAAGCAAGAAGTTACAGAACTACTAATGTTATTGAGATGTATGTCTCTGGGAGTAATTTTTATTCAGTAAGCAAGTGTGAGGCATTAGTGCTGCTGGAGGCAAATGGGCCTCAGTGTACATCCAGAGTGCTGTCTAGTGCAGAAATGCAAAAGCATTAGAAAGACTGAAAAGTGGTGATTAACTGAAATTACATTCTCCTCATCTTTGCCTAAATATCCCAGGGCCTGAATATTAGAGAAACCAAGAGCGTGGGATAGACTGTGAGGAAAGAAGCACTCTCAACTGTTACCTTTGGAAAAGTTTCTGGCCTATCACTTAGCTCAGAAAGAGTAACTTTTTTGGAAATTAATTTATGATAAACAGTAAATGATTATATGTGTATGTGTGTATATATATATACACACACACACAATGATATTGATCATAAGATTTATTGTAGTGACAAAGCCACAGTTAAAAAACTTGGTTTTGAATTATATAACACTTAAAATAACTCTCTCTCTAGAGTTCTCTTTCATCTCTCTGTATCTCTATTCACTTGTCTATCTGTATATCAATTCACTGTCTATTTATCCGTCAATTAAAATAGGAGAGAAATATTCATACCATGGAGTTAATTTAAAAATAAGTTTCAGGCCAGTGGCAGTAGCTCACACCTGTAATCCCAGCACTTTGGGGGGCCGAGGAAGGCGGATCACCTGAGGTTGGGAGTTTGAGACCAGCCTGCCCACTGAGAAATCCCATCTCTACTAAAAATACAAAATTAGCTGAGCGTGATGGCACATGCCTGTAATCCCAGCTACTCGGGAGGCTGAGGCAGGAGAATTGCTTGAACTCGGTAGGCGGAGGTTGTGGTAAGCCAAGACTGTGTCATTACACTCGAACCTGGGCAACAAAGTGAAACTCCGTCTCAAAAACCAACCAACCAAACAAAAAACAAAAAAAGTTTCAAAATTAAACACTTAATATGACTAGATTTATGCTCCTTTCCTTCCAAAAGAAACCTCTTAATAATGACAATACTCCAAGGATATATAATTATTCTTTTACATGTGCATAAATTATATTGTAGAAAGACACAAAGCAATATGTTAATATTACTTATTTAAAAGTGGAGGAAAAGAGGAGACTTAGGTAACATCACTGAACCTTTTCTATATATTAATTTGAATTGGTTTCCTATTTACACTGACATTCTTTTATTTTATATGTATAGAAAATGATAAAATAAAATAATAGTGGTGTATAGATATTATATAGTTTCAAATTGCATCATGTGGAGATTCATAAAAAATGTTTTAGAATATTAAAACTTGGAGAAATGTTTACTTATAGTTTTAATTGATTTTCAGCCATGGTTTTTCAATTTTGAATGCTATAACACTCCTGATTAAGAGTTATGAAAGTTATCTATAAGTACTTGCCTTAATGAATACTTGCCAAAATATGTTATTTGCTATCCTGAACTTAGGTGTTATAGATTGGTTTCACAATTAAAAATAATTTTTTCTCAGTTCTGTAAAAGTTATTTATGAATATGAGTGCATTTCAAGTTCATGTAATTAAATAAATTATGTTTTATGTAAAATAAATATAGGCATATGTATACCTGTAGCATGAAACTATATACAGTGAGTTGAATTGGAATTAAGAATCAAATCTAACAGAAAATTACTTAATTCAGCAGAACTGGGATTATAGGCATAAGCCACCATGCCTAGCTAAAATATTAATTAAATAAATAACATTATTACTCCTTTGATATGAATAATGTTAGTAGGTAATAAAGATAATATTAACGGAATTTTAAGACTGTACTAACCATCTAGAAGGAGCCATATATTAAGTACATAAAAGTATGCATTGAATAAAATTGTCTTGCATAGAAGGTTGTAATATTTGGAAATGATAGTATCAAAGAATATCAGAGTACATATTATTGCTTTAAAGATCTTGGGCAAAATTTCTGCCTGAACAGATTATGTAAAAATGGCAGAATTGAACTGCATCAAATCATCATTTTCTTTCAGCATTCAAATAAATGAACGTCAAAATAAAACCTTGAAAAACTGTTGCAAAACTAATGATTCTAGAAACTAGAAAAGCTGCCAAGAGTATTGGCATTCAGTACTCTTATTGAAGCCTATAAGACCAAGAGGTCACAGGATGGGCAAATAGAAGCCAGAAATTCTTAATATGAGCCTCAAAAATGAAGAAAAAATTCTGAAGCAGTATCTTTACCTACACATATTATAATTGGTGCGTTCTGGAAAGTACTGCCCACATGAAAGGGGTGGAGCAGCTTAAGGTGCACTGAATTTTTGTTCCTGATTATTTCTTCCCTTCACTGTAAGAGAAGCATACAAGTCTTCCAATTGGCATTTGCAGCACTTTCTCATGGGTAGCATGTGCATGTCTTCTCCAATATTAAGCCCAAAGGTGTGACTTGCTTGGGTTACTAAAATAGGAGTAAAGGCACCAGCGTCTAAATTCTAAGCAGCTTTATGCAGCATTGCATGCGTCTACTAATTTGCTCTAATAGAAGTGTGAATTTCAAATTACATAATAAATTGGGGATCTAATCTGTAGCAGAAAAGTAATAACAGGTACTCACCTCTAATATATTTATTCATTCTTTCATTCAAAAATCATTGATTAAGAACTTACAGTGCACTAGTTTCTATGGCAGCTATTGAGGACACAGTGTGAGGGCATTTAACATCACTGCAGAAACCAAAGCAGAGCTCAGGTATTCTAACAGATGCTACACACTGCCTCACCCAAGTATCTCCTTTCCTGTCATGCTTTCAGGCTACCAAAATGTGGCTAGCAGAGAAAATCACTAGTTTTAAATAGTAATGAGGCAGAGAAAATAAGCAATACAGACATGATAAGAACATGGTCAAGACTGTCAAAGACAGAAGGAAAGATCTTGACAAAGCTATCCAACAAAAAAAAATGTAAAAAGAAATGGAAAGGTAGCTCTGCAAACTAATTTATGAAAATAAAAGCAAGAATTATCCTATGAACAATGTAGATTAGTATGAATCTGACACAGAACAAATAACTTAAAGACTGAAAATATTGTAATATTATTTTTAATTTAAGAAAACAATATCTATAAGACACAATGTAAAAGAAAAAAAGAATGAAAATGTAGCTTAGAGACCTAAGTAATTAGATCAAGGACCAAAAGAACCTCTGAGAAAATAAGAAAATTAGTTCAACATAGCAAGAAACAGTAAATGAGGCAAAAATAATGCAATCACATAGGCTCTTTATGATCATTTATAATATAGAGAAACTATAGAAATTCAAGTTGGAGGGAATAATTATTTTTGTCATCAAATAGTGGAAAAAACCTTGCAGGCAGGGAAGACAGTCGGCATAGCCTCAGACTTCTTTCTACCATCACTTAAATGCTTGCAAACACATCAGTGGTGATTGGAAAGCTCTAAATAATGGAAAGTATAACCTAAGAATATTACACTCAACTTACATGTTTTCCAAGCATAAAATAAACTAACAGCCTGTGTGAAATATAAAAGAACTCAGGTATGACAACACAGAAGCCATCCATGATATATCTACTTAAAGACAAAAATCTAATCAATTAGAAAATAAATAAAGAATTCAAGAAGAGAAAAGCATCCATCCATATCTGAATCAATTTAAAACAAAACTAGTATAAATATTTACCTAACACATTAAAAATGTCATGCTAAAATGTTATAGTAATAAATTTACTAACAAAAATTTTATAAAGGAAAGGAAAATTTAGAAGACATTTAAGAAGGCTAACACGGTGAAACCCCGTCTCTACTAAAAAATACAAAAAACTAGCCGGGCGACGTGGCGGGCGCCTGTAGTCCCAGCTACTCGGGAGGCTGAGGCAGGAGAATGGCGTAAACCCGGGAGGTGGAGCTTGCAGTGAGCTGAGATCCGGCCACTGCACTCCAGTCCGGGCGACAGAGCGAGACTCCGCTTCAAAAAAAAAAAAAAAAAAAAAAGAATGCTAATGATTTAGTCAAATGATGATTTGTAATTTAAAACAAAGTTAAAAATTATGTAAGGATTCCAGCCTTAATGTGTTCCATAGTTACTTTTCTTATCCTTAGTCTGATCTTTTGAGATAATGTTTGGGTGTGAAAACTTTTAAATGAAACACGTCTACAATTTGTCATGTTAACTTCACTTTATTTTTTGATGTTAGATTAAAGACTAATAAATTTCCTTAATATAACTTAGGAATTTTGAACTATTTTAATAAAACTGTATATAGATAAATATATTTGTATCATTTGATTAATATGTATGCATAGGATATACTAGGGATGATACTATTAATAATTAACCATGGAATATTAGCAGGTTAATACAACAGTGTATGAAAAAAATTGCATGTCATCAACAAGAGGGATTTATTTAAGGTATGTAACAGTGGATCAACATTTGAAAATCAAATAATGTAATTGACCATATGAACAAGATTAGAAAGAAATCCATATTATCATAAAACATTTCACAAAATAAATATCTAGGAGTACATACTGATGTAAGTAAATGAATCAAGTTGGGTTCATTTCCAGGATGCAAGGTTGATTCAACATATGCAAATAATTAAATGTGATTCATCACTTAACCGGAACTAAGGGCAAAAGCCACATGAGTATTTCAATACATGTAGAAAAGGCCTTTGATAAAATTCAACACTCATTCATGTTAAAAACTTTCAATAAACTAGGTATTGAAGGAACATGCCTCAGAATAATAAGAGGCATATATGACAAACCCACAACTAATATCATACTGAATGGGCAAAAGCTGAAACCATTCCCCTTGAAAACCCACACAAGACAAGGATGCCCTCTCTCATCACTCCTGTTCAACACAGTATTGGAAGCTCTGGCCAGGGCAATCAGGCAAGAGAAAGAAATCAAAGATATTCAAATAGGAAAAGAAGAAGTCAGATTATCTTTATTTGCAGATGACATGATCCTATATCTAGAAAACCCCATTGTCTCAACCCAAAAGCTTCTTAAACTGATAAGCAACTTCAGCAAAGTCTCAGGATATAAAATCCATGTGCAAAAATTGCTAGCATTTCTATACACCAACAACAGGAAAGCAAAGAGGCAAATCATGAATGAACTCCCATTCACAATTGCTGCAAAGAAAATAAAATACCTAGGAATACAGCTAACAAGGGAAGTAAATGACCCCTTCAAGGAGAACTACAGACTACTGCTCAAAGAAATAAGAGAGGACACAAATGGAGAAAGATTTCATGCTCATGGATAGGAAGAATCAATATCATGAAAATGGCCATATTGCACATAGTAATTTATAGATTCAATGTTATCCCCATTAAACTACCATTGACATTATTCACAGAATTAGAAAAAAACATTTTAAAGTTCACATAGAACCATAAAAGGGCCTGACTAGCCAAGTCAATCCTAAGCAAAAAGAACAAAGGAGGTATCACATTACCCGTCTTCAAACTATACAAGGCTACAGTAACCAAAACATTACCGTACCTGTACAAAAACAGACACATCAGCCAATGAAACAGAGTAGAGAACTCAGAAACAAGACTGCACACCTAAACCAACTGATTTGCAACAAACCTGACAATGGGGGAAAGGATTCCCTATTTAATAAATGGTGCTGGGAAGGCTGGCTAGCCATATGCAGAAAACTGAAATTGGCTGGACCCCTTCCTTAAGCCATATAAAAAAATTAACTCAAGATGGATTAAACAGCTCAAAGTAAAACGCCAAACTATAAAGACACTAGAGGAAGATCTAAGCAATATCATTCAAGACATAGGCACAGGCAAAGATATCATAACAAACATGCCAAACGCAATTGCAGCAAAAGCCAAAATTGACAAATGGGATCTAATTAAACTAAAGAGCTTCTGCACAGCCAAAGATACTATCATCAGAGTGAACTGAAAACCTACAGAATGGAAGATAATTTTTGCAATCTATCCGTCTAATAGAGGTCTAATATCTAGAGTCTACAAGGAACTTAAACAAATTTACAAGAAAAAAAAAAAACCAAAACATTAAAAAGTGGGCAAAGGACATGAACAGACACCTCTCAAAAGAAGACATACATGAGGCCAAAAAAATATGAAAAAAACTCAACACTGATCATTACAGAAATGCAAATCAAAACCATAATGAGATACCATTTCACACCAGTCAGAATGACTGTCATGAAAAAGTCAAAAAACAAATGCTGGTGAGGTTGTGGAGAAAAAAAGAATGCTTTTACACTGTTGGTGGGAGGGTAAATTAGTTCAACCATTGTGGAAGACAGTGTGGTGGTTCCTCAAAGATCTAGAGGTGGAAATACCATTTAACCCAGCAATACTCTACTGGGTATATACCCAAAGGAATATATGTTATTCAATTATAAAGATACCTGCATGTGTCTGTCCATTGCAGCACTGGTCACAATAGCAAAAACATGGGAGTAACCTAAATGTCCATCAATGATAGACTGGATAAATAAAATGTTCTACATATACAACATGTAATACTAAGCAGCCATAAAAAGGAATGAGATCATGTCCTTTGCAGAGATATGGATAAAGCTGGAAACCATTATACTTAGCAAACTAATGCAGGAAAAGAAAACCAAACAACACGTGGTCTCACTTATAAATGGGAGCTGTATGATGAGAACACACTGGACACATGGGGGTGGGGAACAACACACATTGGGCACCAGTGGGAAGGGTGGGGGAAGGGAGAGCATCAGGAAAAACAGCTAATGGATACTGGGCTTAATACATAGTTGATGGGATGATCTGTGCAGCAAACCACGATGGCATATGTTTACCTATGTAAGTACCCTGCACATGCACCTCTGAACTAAAATTAAAAGTTGAAGGAAAAAAATATATAAAGAATAGAAAAATCTCTGCAGGAAAATTTCAAATACATTATGTCCATACTATGCCCTTTAGTAGTTGGAGCAGAGCTCCCTACTCTTTAAGTGCAGGCTATCCATAGTGACTTTCTTCCAAGGATTATAGTACAAAAAGGGGTAAATCAGTAACTTCGTGGAGAAACCCAGCAAACACTACCTCAGCAAAGTTATCAACATCAACATTAATAGTGATAATTAATGTTGATAGTGTATATTCTTAATATGATGCATGAAAATGACACTTTTTCTCTGTGACTTTCTTGCAAAAACATAACTCTAGCATAATCATGAGAAACACATTGCACAATTCCCAATAAAAAATATATATGAAATATTTGGCTAGCATTTTTCAAAGCTGTCAAGGTTATTAAAAGCAAAGAAGCCGGGCGCGGTGGCTCAAGCCTGTAATCCTAGCACTTTGGGAGGCCAAGACGGGCGGATCACGAGGTCAGGAGATCGAGACCATCCTGGCTAATACGCTGAAACCCCGTCTCTACTAAAAAATACAAAAAAACTAGCCGGGCGACGAGGCGGGCGCCTGTAGTCCCAGCTACTCGGGAGGCTGAGACAGGAGAATGGCGTGAACCCGGGAGGCGGAGCTTGCAGTGAGCTGAGAGCCGGCCACAGCACTCCAGCCTGGGCGGCAGAGCAAGACTCCGTCTCAAAAAAAAAAAAAAAAAAAAAGCAAAGAAAACCTGAGAAATTGTTATAGCCAAGAGGAGTCTAAGGGGCCATGGCACTTAAATGTAATGTGGCAACCTAGATGGGACCCTGGAACAGAAGAACATTAGCTAAAAGCTAAAGACATCTGAATAAAGTACAGGGTTGAGTTAATAATACTGTATTAATATTCATTTATTAAACATAACAAATATAGTAATGTAGTGGGGGACACTGAATGTGAGGTATATGGGAAATCTGCACTATTTTCACAATATTTCTGTAAATCTAAAATTGCTCTAAGCAATAAAATCTATTTAAAGGAAATTAATGATGAGTAGAGCTAGGTGGTGGATTTGGGGAAATGTATCTCCATTATTGCTTTGATAGAGAATTTAAACTTAATATAAAAATAATGGTGTTTAAAAAGTGAAAACATTTCAAAATTATAGATAATTTCATGATATTGGGTGCCTCTGTTCTCCTGAGTCTGTTTTACATTACTATAATTTATTTTTTGTTGCAGTATATAAAACATTTAAGTATGTTTTATATTGCTGTATTTTATCAATAAAATGAGAAAGCATTTTTGGAAAAAGGCATGATGTACTGACACAAATGCATTATTTCTTTCTCTCATTTGTGCAATATTGACTGAACATTTTCTTTTATATCCTTAGCTCTAGATGTTGAGAATTTAAATTACGAGAAAACAAAAAGAGTCCAAAAGATAATGAAAAGAAAATTATTGCCCTTTCATGACAAACCTACCAGACTTCTTCTCATTATACATCCATCTAACCCTTTTTAAACTTAGTCATAATCTTACTTATAATTTTATTATCTAAAATTATAAAAATTAGATTTAGCAAGAGTTTTTTTTATAATACAACAGAGTGTACCTAATATATGCATACATATTCACATACACATACATACCAGGGTTTCTGAAGGTTCAGATATCCCAGCCTTTGTATGTAACTACATTGACATATTGTCTTCAAATTGTCTATTCTTCCAAAACAACCTATCTGCTTAAACTCTAAATCAACTTTAGTATTACTAGCAATAACTTTAAGTCTTCATGTTATCAGGTGTTTTCAAATATTGGCATTATTTTTGTCATTAGTCTGACGTATAGAAGTGCTGGGCCTTTTGTAAGTGAGAATATTTCTAATGGCATATAATTCATACTTAAAGCAATGCTGTTTTAAGTAAAAGACTGTATTATATAATGTAAGTTGATTAAGAAGATAAGGTTTCTGTAAAAGGTTATCTTGTCTTAGGTATTTTTCAGCTCATAAATCAGCCTGTTTGTGATCAAAGTTGTTTCTTATAAGTAGAAAGAAACAGGTTTCATAAATCTTGCACTGGGGTGTGGTGCATAAAAATAGAGAAAATAAATATGTGCATCAGCAGGGAGAGTCCTATACGCAGACATCTAGCCAAGAAATAAGAAATTTTGTTACAAATTTTCTTTTTGTCATGCTTCACTTCGACATAATTGCACAGAACTTATAATTTTCTCTCTCACACACAGAAGCACACACATACACAAGCTGTTATGGACTGAATGTTTATGATCTTGCTCCCCCAAATTCTTATGTTAAAGTCCTCACACCCATATGTGATGACATTTGCAGGTAGAACCTTTGGGAGATAATTAGTTTTAAATGAGGTCATGAGAATGGGGCCCTTATGATGGGATTAGTGCGCTCATAAGAAGAGGAAGAGAGGTGAGAACGCTCTCTCTCTTTCTGCCAAGTATGTACACAGTGAGAAGGGTTGCCTTCAAGCCTAAAGAGTGCTCAGAATGAAAACTACCTTCTTGGGACCTTGATTTTGGACTTCCCAGCCTCCTTAACTGTAAGAAATAATTCTCTATGTTTTAAGCTACCCAGTTTATGGTACTTTGTTATAATAGCCTGAGTTGACACACCCCTCATCAAAGTTTAACATTTTCTGGTAGCACACAAACATACAGTATTAATTAATCTTGTGGACTAAAATACTATCTCACCATTCAACTAAGATACCTATAAATAGATGCAGAATGATACAATTCCACCATTGTAAAAATCAGGAAAGTATAGCGTTGCAATCTGGTAGTATGCTCCCATGCCCAAGGCCTTAGCAATGTTATTGTGAAGAACTTACCAAGCTTCCCTTCATTACGCAGTATATTGTCCTTTAACTTCCCTCAATTTCTTCCTTTCCTACTTCCTCTCTTTCTCCCTCTCTTTCTCTGTCTCTTTCAGTCTGGTTATACAGAGTTACCTGGGAAATAGTAGGAAGGTGCTTTCAGTTTTTCTCATAGCCTATCCAATGAGTCAAAGAATCAGTATTTGATGACATGAAAGCTAAGCAACCAAACATATTTTGGCTGTTCGCTGATTTTTTTTTCTTCCAGGCAAGCTATTGACATTTCAGTGCTTACAATTTTTCACATGCATTCAAAGGTGGTGATTCTCAGGAGAAAAAAAGAAAAGTTACGGAGTGCAAGAGAAATGTGTGAGTGTGTGAGTGTGTTGTGGGGGCTGCTGACAACGGCATTTATAATACTACAATGTACAGTTCCCACAAATAAAGCACTAGAGAGAAGTAGCAGAGAGTGGGGGAAAAGGAGTTTCTGCTTGTTTTGAAAAATCTTTCCTCATGTCAGAGCTACAGGTAATCTAATAGCAGGTTCACAAGGAATGTTGCCACATTAGAAGAAAGATGTTCAAAGTAAAAATTTGAAGGAATTTATGGATTGCACTTGGAGCTCTAGTTGATAAATGGTTCTTTAAATGTAAATCGAAAAGGAAATATGCAAGAGGACAGACAGCAAAGTAATTATAGTAAAATAGTTGTTTATTATTATTATCATTATCATTATTACAACAGCAGCAGCAGCAACCACTAAAATTAACTACATATTGCTGAATTCCAGTTACTGTTTTCAGGACTTTGCACATACTATATTATTGAATTCTCAAAAACACTATGAAGGATTTGCTATTACTAACCTAATTTTATAGATTAGGAAACAGAGATGTAGGATGTTAAATTAATATTTCAAGGTCACACAGCTTGTAAACAGTAGCATTTGAAATGTTCACACACTATATAAGGCTCAAAATTTGTTGCAGAGACTTTGAACTGCAGCCTCTTCCCAGATTATTAATAGTATGATTTTCACTGAAAAAAACACAGTAAAATTTAAGTAAAATTTTTATTAGGAGTGATACAACATTGCTGTGCTTGATTTAAATATAGGCTATATTCTAAACTTCAGTATTACAGTAATCCTCTATTATTTTCTAAAGATAAGCTCCTCTATTCCCTCACACAATCTTTTATTTTAAAAGGTTCTAAAAACCACCTAAATCCTTACAATCCTAGATCTTGATTTATTTTATTTTTAAATATGGAACTGTTAATGAGCTTTCTATCCTCTGAGATTTATCTAACCTGAAATCTAAGAATGCCATAACCTTTCTGGAAGTGTTTCTAATAGATTAGCAATTACAACTAATTTAATTAAATGAACTCATTTTTATTTTTAATGAAGTTGTTACTGTAGTAGTAATTTTCTGAGTATTGTACTTCAAGTATCTAAATATAGTTTTTCCATTTGCCTAAATAATACCTTGTGTAAATTAAAACAATGCCTCTTTATTTCAATGTTTTATCTCTCATTTACAAGGATGCCAATAAATAGTTCTTTGGGTTTCCAACATTCAGAAACTGCCACAGTGTTTTCAGAGAAAAACAATCATTACGTAGTTGTATTATTTTAAGTAAAAATAGAATAGTTAAAGAGGGATGTGGTAGATCACCATGATTGCTACTTTATTTTCCAATATTGAAATATTGGCTGCAATGATAACTCTAGCAACATAAAGAAGCGTTGGAAAGCAGTCAGGATATTAATTTACATGTTCTCTATATAAATGTTATAAAAAACTGAAGGAAAGGAGAAAAGCAGGCCTTAAATTAAAAAATAATTGGAAATAGAAAGGAGGAAGGGAAAACGTAGGGGTGTAAAGTAAAAAGTGAAAGAAAATGTATTTGTAACTTGAAAATGTTAAGCTAATACTAATTCAACTTACATGCTTTATCTGGGAAGAGGTGATTTCTCTTAAGGAGAAGAAATTAAGCAAATCTGAGTTAAAATGGAGGGTGAGACTTTTAGGATATATATAAATATGACATTGTGTGTGTGTGTGTGTGTGTGTGTATATATATATATATATAGCCATATCACTAAAACATATAATCATATGGAACACTAATAAACTTAGTAACGCATGGTAATACATAGGAAAAGACTCAGTATGAAGAGAATCCAGAAGACAGAGTTTGAAATAAAAAAAGCAGGTTAAAGAACAGAGTAACATGCTCATCCTAGACCAAAGAAAAGTTTTATAATGGCTCTAGGCATTTTCAAGGGATACAAGATGAACTGGTGATTCAAATGATGATTCAAATGATGGAAACGGGGTCAATTTCCTCTGTTTGTTAAATGAAGTGACAATGGACAATGATTAAAGTATTAACTTTTGCAGAGACACCGGAAGCTGAGAAATGGTGTTGAAGGTGGGACTGGGGATGGAGAACTAATTTAATCTAGTTTCCTCAGCTTCATATTTTTTAGGGGATGAAGAGAGAGGGGTTATCTTTCAAGAAAAGGCTTTGATATCTAAAAAAAAAGTTTCATGGTCCTTTAAATAATTTAAAGGAAATATATTTTCTAGCACTTTTTGCACAAAGGAAAACAGTTTAGTGAACTGTACATTGTTTGGAAAATTCATATGTTGTATTCAGTGTTTTGATGATGTAAGATTGGGTCATAGCAAAATATGCAATTTTACATTCTCTGAATATTTTCCTAGACTACAAATACCAAAATACTATATTGAAATATTACCAATATTTCATTTAACTTCAAATACAAATATGAAAGACACCAACACTTGTAAAAAAAGGAAATATTTTGTAATTAAATCTTGAAACAAAAAACAAAAACCTTTATGAAATAGAAAAGTAAAGATCTCCAAACAAAAATACTCAAAACTAAGAGAGAGAGAAAAAAGAAAGAAAATACAGATAACCTTCAAGGATTAGAATATCTAATAGATACATGGGAATCATAGTCTACCACTCATTAGGAAAATAAATATATTTTGATTTGCCTGAAAGTACACAAATTCTGAGTAGATGAATATCTAAGGCTATATTTCAGAAAGAAAATTTTAAAAACCCACAGAAGACAGTACAGTAGACCCTCTGGATTCATGGATTCCAAGTACTCAGATTCAACCAAGGTGACTGAAAATATTTTTTAAAACCCACACAATAAAAATTTAAAAAACATTTTAAAAAACCCACACAATAAAAAATATATGCTTGTTCATAAATAACTTTATGAACAATGCGAAATAAACAAATATGAAACAAACTTTCAAGTAACAAATTATACTTGTTACTTTCAAGTAATAATATAACAATACAAGTATAGTACAACAGCTATTTAGAAACTATTTACATTGTAGTAGGTTTTATAAGTAATCTAGAGATTATTGAAAATATGTGGAAATTGTGCATAGGTTATATGCAAATAGTGAACTATTTTAAATAAATTATTTCCCAATGCACTGATTTGGGAATCAATGGGGGTCCTCAAGCCTATTTTGCACAAATTCCTAGAGACAACTGTAATGAGTTACAAGGAGAACAGGTACACAAGTAAATAAGGTATTTTGATAAGTCATATAACAATATGGATATTATAGTTATATTTGAAAGCTAATTAGCATATTTCAATTTGATATTTAAAAGTAACTTTAAAATGTTAGATGTTGATAACACAGAAATTAGCAAAGAGAAAGTTGACCCTTTTAAAGAAATATTCTAGTTCACCGAAAATATATATGTAGTTCTTTTTTATTGAAATTAATAGAAAAAATCCTAAAAGTATATGAACTCTCTCATTCAAACTCGTAAAGTAAGAAAAACGAAAATGAAAGAAATTCAGTGTAAGAGAAGTCAAAGAAGGAAAATGAAGGAAGCATTAATGTAAAACATCAAACACAGAATGTCACATTTAAAGTAAATTCATGTATTTAAATATTTAAATCAATAATTTAGATAAATAGAAATAGATTAAATACTCCTTTGAAAAGCAGAGATTCCTTTGAAACCTAATAAGTAATTCCAAATAAATCAGCAATCATGAAAAATATAAACATATGTACTCTTTAATATGCTGAGGCTCATTTGAATTTAAACAAACCAACATGGCACATGTATAATATGTAAAAAACCTGTACATTGTGTCCATGTACCCTAGAACTTAAAGTATAATAATAATAAAAAAAGAAAGAGCAGATATATATTTAAGTAAATACAGAAAAATTAAATGGGAAGTCAGAATTTAGAGACAGTACATATAACCAACTTTTTCAAAGGAGTTTTCTATAACATAGAGGAAAAACAGTAACTGGTTGAAAAAAAGTAGGAATAAAAACAGGTTTTTTTTTTTTTTTTT
>NW_016811612.1:366344-371927 GCF_001698545.2 Rhinopithecus bieti
TTTTCTTTTTAAGAAGGAGAAACAGCAGCATTCCGTGCACATGGATATGATCCAGTGAAAAGTGGATCATGAAAATACAGGCGCTTGGAGAACAAAACATGGAAAACCACTACAGCAATATTTAACGTAGACAGCAAGACCTGCCTACAGTTTCTGAATCAAAATATGGTGTTTTGATATAATAATTAAATCAAGAAAACAACCCTTAGAAGAGCTATGGGAATAAGGAGGCATGGGTTAACACATAAATGTTCTAATTCATGATGGTGAACCAACAATACTCTAAAAAGTTAATTAATTAGTAAATAGACTCAAAACACTTAAAGATAGACGTAATAGTAAATATCAGAAGAGCTAAAACAAATGTTTACCACTAGTTACCTTTGTGAGTGAGAAGATGAAGAATTTTATTTTAAATTTATATTCTTCTGGGCTATTTGAAAATTATTACAATGTGGATGTATTTTTTGAAAAAACACTTTCATATAACAAATATGAAATAAGCTTTATGAACAAACAATGTGAAGTAAACAAATATGAAACAAACTTTCAAGTAACAAATTATGCTACATCTTCCAATGGAACATAAAGATGCAATTACATAGAACAGAAATAATCTACACAGTTAACAATGAAAGATGTTCAAATATATTATTATGTGAAAAAATACAGTTATGAAAAATATGTATTAAATTCTGAATGCATACATTTGGGTATACTTGGGGAGGAGAAAAGAAAATCTCTTTGTTAGCTGAATACTTTAAAAACCACCAACATGCATTACTCATAGAATTATCATATTCTTAACTAATAAATTTTAATAACTAATAAGAATTCTAGATGTCACAGGTTTCTGAGAAGTGTTAGATCACAGTATAGCGATATATACCAATTGGGAGGATAAAAAGCTTTCTGTTTTAATGCTGGAAGAAAGTCATGGAGCATCCATTAACATATCAATTTGATCACTTTTATTGCCATTAATTACTGACCATTGATGCATTACCTATCTTTTATTTAGAATTTCTAAAGAGATGAGGACAATAGGTCAGATCTTACCTTCCCACATTGACTCCCTTGTGCAGTATTTACTACAACCTTGAATCTCCACACATGAATTGTGAGAATAGCTTCAATCATTTAATCAGACCATTATCTATACGTAAATTCTATTTGTTGTCAAAATAAGGAAACTGTCTTACATTCTTATTTATCCTAGAATAAAATATATTGACAATGGAGTCCTATGTCCATTTTTGTATGCTTTTAGAAACATTAATTTATTTGGGTATATAAAATAAATAATTAAGATCTATTTGTTTAGTTGTATTAACATACCTGCAGAGTCGGGAAGAAGGCAAGATTTAGGTGTTATAGCTCAAATCAGATCTTTTTTGCACCTTAAATTCAAATGTCCCTGGGAAATACCTAATTGCTTGTCTAATCATAAAGAAGAAAAGCTATATGTTTGAGAGTAATCGAAGGCTTCCAATTTAAAATGACAGAATTGCCTCCTACAGGAATGAGAACCAACACAGAGGAAAAAACTTGATATATCAGTCAACACATTGTGAACAAATATGGTATTTCATTAAATCTTTCTCTTGTTTGTTACGATACTTTTAAGTCTTTTCCTTTTGATTCTTTTGGACTTGTTTTATGTTTCATATACTGTCAGATGGTCTTCTTGTTTAACACATACTGGTTCTAACAAATAGAATTAGCTAATGTTATAAAATCTGTTGTTAATAATGACTTAAATATAAATTACAGTATTTCACAGCACAAATAATTGGCATTTATCTGTTTTTTCCCGAGTGTAAGTTTTGTATAACAAGCAATTCAGCATTGTATTGGGGGCCTACTGTGTGCCAGGAACTATCCTAGAGAATTGGAATATGTCAGTGAACAAAATAGAAAAAGATTCTTTCCCCCAGAAAACAAATTCTGAAAATATTATGTATGCACTGTGTTAGAAACTGAATTGAAAGGAGAAACATATACTTGCTCTCTTTCACTCCAATGTTTTTAATATTCTTAGAAAACTTATGGATATTATGAATTCATAGATAAAAATGCAAATCTAGATGGAAACTGTGACCTGCATGCTGGGATTGCAGAGTACCAGGCTGTATTGGGAATTAGAAGCCTGGCAGATGATGGATGGTGACAGCATTGTTTCACTTAATGAAGTGGCTATTGAAGCTTAAAAGGGGAAAGATGACAAAAGGGAACTGAGCACTTTTGTCTGTGGAAGAAGAAAAAGCTTTATATTATACCAAGGAGAACTGAACTCACTACTTCTTTTTGAACTTCATTAATCTTTTCTGTGAAAATCTATCTCATTGTCAAGCAGCTTGATGGGCACTTTGGGAAAATGATTTGCTTCTTCATAATGGAACCAATGCCTTCATTATCCTGAGGCTCCAATGATATTCCACCTTCACAGAACTAATAAGACCAGCAATGCTCTGGAGAAGTCACTGTGAAGATGCCAAATGGTACCGTTGAGACAAAATTTTGCCTCCTGGGGCGATTTTTCTTTTAATTTGTTACTGAGAACAGCAATACATAGAAGAGCCAAATGATGTTGCTGAGAATTTTTATGCAGATACATTTATATTTGAGTACAAGAAAGAGAAGCTTTTGAAGTTCTAGTGAATCTTTTCTGTAGCCTGATCTTCAAGTTTAATAGTGCAAACTTTCACTGAAGTCAAAAGGCAAAACAAAATGTCACAACAAAAATACAAATCTATGAAAATCCCACACTTCTAAAAGCAGTCATTTTCCAGTGCCGATCCCCAAAGCTTTCCACAGTCTTTATTTATATCTATTTTATGCAAAGAAAGCAGAAGAAAACACATGCAAATTACCTAAGATTCCTTCCTTTGGAAAATATTCAAAATCCAGCACTATTTCATTCTTTGAATATTACAATACAGACTTTTATTAGCAGAAAATCATTTTCATATAAGAATATCTAAGTAATTAGAACATATTTTAAATTGAATAGCTCATTATTAATCATTGTTTTCTTTTAAAACTATTGGGCAGACAGCTTTTGTTTTAATGTGTAGTCAATTAAATCATTTTGGTGCTGTAACATAGCTCAGCTGTATCACACTTTGCTTTCACAAGGCCTTGATGTTTTGTCTTTGAGATGACTGTTTTTCTTTTAAATCACAGGTACTTATTTTCAGCCTTGTTTTCCTCCATCGGTTCCTGCATCTGTGCAGTGGGTGGAACTGGCTGTATATCAGCTCCAGCCCTTTAATGATAGGGATCACAGACTAAAAAAATAGCCTAGAATGCCAATGGCTGTGTGGAGAAGGCAGAAAATGAGGACAATGTCTGCTGCAGGCCTAATACTTTGCCTTAAAAATGTAGTGTGGTGTTCTTGGGGGTTATTATTCTTCTATGGTTCAGAAGAGAATTTAGAAAATTGGAGTTAGCGTTTTTCTTTTATTATCTTTAATTAAGCTTGTACATAGAATAGGCCAAAATGGAGACACTCCTCACATCTGACTGTGAATGTGAACATTCAGAATAAACAAGTAGAATATTACAAATGAGAAAATAAAAGGAGCTTTTTTAAAGTGTTAGCCATATTTTTCTTTTCAAATGTTCTTTGAGATATAACTGGCAGCCAGACTAATCCAGGCTCCAGTTTTTTGGCTAATCCCACAAGGAGAACATAAATTATTAATTGCAGAATTTCAATTACAAATTTATTTGAATCCAATGTTTCTTCTGCTTTTATGGTTTATTAAATCAGCATAAACTACAACTTAACCACACTATTAAACACATAGATTCAGGTACTTGAAATTAAACAGATCTAAGATGAGAATTAGACAGAAATAACTTACAAAGTTTTCCTCTTCCATATCATTTTTTACTTAAAATGTTATTATTAACAATTTTTCTAAATAGAGGTTTCCACTTTCAGCACTGACATGTAAAAATCCTGGAAGTTGTTACTTGTGTCCTTACGACAAGAAAATACTGAACAAATGCAAAATCAATGACTCTTGTTAGATGTGCCAGAGAAAGGAGTTTCCATAGGCTAATGTTGAATGTTACAGCTGAGACCTATTTACTGAGAACAAAAGCCGCTGGAACCCTAGAGTAGTAAGCACACTTAAATGGTAATTTTGATAAATTATTTGAAGCTGAATTGCTGGCCTGAGATTGAGAATTTCTTAAGAGGGCATGTAGACATAACAGTGCCCCAATAATTTCCTGGGTTTTGCCTCCAAGAATCCAACCACATTCTTGTGGTAAAAATCCAAGAAATATCACTTTGTGGCTTGGGCAGGGGCAGGAGTAATCATTGTGGAAATGTCTTGGTCGTTCTCCATAACAAAGGACTATTTTCCAGGGGGAAAGACTGTAACAAAGCTTTGTTCCAAAGCAGTGGGGGACTGGCATTCCTCTCACTCTTGTCCACTCCAGTTTTTCTGTTCTTTCTGAGGAAGTAGGGAACTATATAAGAATTAACACATGTAAATGTCATAGAAGAGAAATGAGTCAATAAAAAACTGAGAAATCTTCAACAAAAACATCAACTGACAGAGCTGCACCAAGACTACTTAGCTACTTCCTCCTAAGTGTCATAACTGCCTTCACCCCACCCAGCAAGTGCTTTCACATTTCCTGTATTATTCAGGGTTCTGCAGAGGTAGAGAGCCAATAAGATATATGTGTATATAAAACGGAGTTGATTAGGGAGAATGGCTGACATGATAAAAGGCAAAGTTCCATAATGGGCTGTCTGAAAGCCTGGGAAAGAAAGAAGCCAGTGGCATGGCTCAGTCCAAGTCTGAAAGCTTCAAAACCAGGGAAGCTGACAGCATAACCCACAGTCTGAGCCCAAGTGCCCAAGAGTCTTTGGGAGGCTACTGGTGCAAGTCACAGAGTTCAAAGGCCAAAGAACCTGAAGTCTGATGTTCAAGGACAGGAGGAGAGGAGTCAAGCATCTGGCACAGGAAGAGAAAGTGAGAGAATCAGCAAGCTGCTTATTCCTACTTCTGCCTGCTTTGCTCTAGCTGTGTGGGCAACCGATTGTATGGTGCCCACCCATACTGATGATGGGACTTTCTCTCCCACTTTATTGACCTATATGTCCATCTCCTCTGGCAACTCACCCATACAGACACACCCAGAAAAATACTTTAGCAGCCATCTAGGCATCTCCCTATTCAGTCAAATTGACACCTAATATTAACCATCACATTCTGCTCCCAGCCTCTCTTTCCACTTAGGGGGACATCTTTCCACACTGAAACTGGCCTGTGAAGTCTGCAAGTGGTGACTACTCCATCAAATGCACATACATCAATATAAGACAACAAGAAATATGAAAAACCAAGAAGACATAATACCACTACAAGAATGTAGAGGCTGACCCCAAACGAAAGCCTACAAACTTCCTGACCAAGAATACAAAGTAATTATTTTAAGGAAGATCAGCAAACTCAGGAAAATACAGAGAAATGACTTATTGAAATCAGACAAGCGATAAGTGATTTGAAATGAAAAATTTAGCAGTTAAAATTATTTATTTAAATTATATAATTATAA
>NW_016811612.1:373721-376203 GCF_001698545.2 Rhinopithecus bieti
TATAATAATAATTATTAAATGATTAATATTTTAAATTAATTATTTCAGTCTGTGAATATCTTTATTTATCATTAAATAATTTTTGCATTATTAAAAAATCAAGTAGAAAATTCTAGAGCCTAAAAATATAATGAATGGAAAAAAAAGTTAATACAGAAAGTTAACAGCAAATCAAGTAGAAGAATCTGTAAACTTGAAGTAATGTAAATAGACTGAGAAAGCAGAAAAAAGAAAACAAAATAAATAAGAAGAAAGCTTATGAGATTTATGGAATAGCATCAAAAAAGGAAAACTCAAATCATAGAAACTTTATGATGAGAAATGGGGGAAAAAGTGGCAGAAATTTTATTCAAATAATAGCAGAAAACTTTGCAAATCTGTGGAAAGATATAAATATCCAGATACAAGAGGTTAAATGTCCCAATCAGATTCAATCCAAACAGTCTACATCAAGACATTGTAATCAAACTGTCAAAAATCAAAGACAGGATACTGAGAGCAGCAAAGGATGCAAATCACATATCAGGGAGTTTCAGTAGTTTTAGTAGGGGACTTTTTAGCAGATATAGATCAGGAGAAAGTGGAATTATTATTCCACTTTCAAAATGGATATTTTGAAATATTCAAATATTCAAGCATGTTCAAAATGCTGAAGGAAAACAATTGTGAACCAAGAATACCATACCTGGCAAAGCTCTTCTTTGGAAATAAAGAGGAGATAGATTTCCTAAGCAAATAAAAGCTGAGGGAGTTCATCATCACCAGCTCTGTCTTACAAAAAATGTTAAAGGTAGTACTTCAAGATGAGATTAAAAGATGCTAATTAGGAACAAAAAAATGAAAGTATAAAACTCACAGGTAAAAATAATTTCACAACCATATTAAGAATACTCTGATACTATCATGATGGTGTGTAAATTACTTCTGTCTTTAGTATGAAGGTTAAAAGACAAAACTACTAAATAATAGCTGCAATAATTTGTTAGGGGATAAACAATACAAAAATATTTAAATTTGGTATTAAAACTATAAAAATGTATGTGGGTGGAGTAAATATGTAGAGTTATCTTATGCAATCAAACTTAAGTTTGTTATCAGCTTAAAATAGCTTCTATATAATATATAAAATGTTTTACATTAAGCCTCATGGTAACCACAAATAAAAAAGCTATAGATATGCAAAAGGTAAAAAGCAGAAAATCTAAGGCATACGACTAGAGAATATTATCTAATCACAAAGGAAAACAGCAAGAAAAAAAAGAAGGACAAAGGATCTACAAAACAACCAGAATACAATGAGCAAAATGGCATTAGTGAGCCCTTACCTATCAATATATTACCTAGAAGATAAACAGATTAAATTCTGCAACCAAGAAACACAGAGTGGCTAAATAGAATTTTAAAAAAATCAATTATGTGAGTCATTTCACTTTTTAAGGACACAAATACAGTAAAGTGAAAGAATGAAAAAATATATTCCATTCAAATGAAAGTCAAAAGACAGCAAGGGTAGCTATAGTTTTATTTAAGTAAAAATCTGTATAACAAGACAAAAAGGATCATTATATAATGATAAAGGGTTCAATTTATCAAGGAGATGTAGGAATTATAAACATGTATGCACCACCAATCAAAACATCTAAACATATAAAGCAAATATTAATAAATCTGAAGAAAGAGATAGACTGCAATATAACAATAGTAGGGGACATCAATATCCCACTTTTAACAATGAACACATAATCCAGACAGATAATCAATAGCAAAACATTGAACTTGAACTATACTTTAGACCAAATGGACCAAAGAAACATATACAAAGCAGTCCATCCAATAGGGACAGAACACACATGTTGGTTTAGAATCATGTCACATGTTAGGCACAGAACAAGTCTTAACAACTTTAAGAGAATTGAAATAACATCAAGGATTTTTTTCTGATCACAATGGCATGAATAAAACGGTATAAATGGAGAAATTCTGGAAAATTCACAATATGTGAAAATTAAACAACATGCTTCTGAACAACAAATGGGTCAAATAGAATTAAAAGAGAAATTATAAACATATTGAGACAAACAAAAATAGAAAAACAACACATGAAAACGTAGGGGATGCAGCAAAAGTGGTTCTAAGAGTGAAGTTAGACCTACATGAAACATATAAACACCTGCATGAAAACAGAAGCAATATATCAAAGAAATAACCAAACACATACTTACCTGGCAGGGGAGATACCATGATCATGAAGGCGGTTTTCCCAGGGCGAAGCTTATCCATTGCAGTCCAGATATGCTGACCCGTGTGATTTCCCCAAATGTAGGAAAGTGAACTGCATAATTTGCGGTAGTGGGGTACAGCGTTCACGCTTTCCAAAGAAAAGAAAAGAAGAAAGAAAGAAAGAAAGAAAGAAAGAAAGAAAGAAAGAAGGAAAGAAAGAAAGAAAGAAAGAAAGGAAGAAAGGAAGGAGAAAGAAAGAAAA
>NW_016811612.1:376439-428489 GCF_001698545.2 Rhinopithecus bieti
AGAAAGAAAGAAAAGAAAGAAAGAAAGAAAGAAAGAAAGAAAGAAAGAAAGAAAAGAAAGAGAGAGAGAGAAAGAAAGAAAGCAGGGAGGGAGGGAGGGAGGGAAGGAAGGAAGGAGGGAAGGAAGGAAGGAGAGAGAGAGAAAGGAAGGAAGGAAGGAAGGAGAAAGAAAGAAAGAAAGAAAGAAAGAAAGAAAAGAAAGAAAGAAAGAAAAAGAAAGAAAGAAAGGAAGGAAGGAAGGAAGGAAGGAAGGAAGGAAGGAAAGAAAAGTAAAGAAAGAAAAGAAAAGAAAAGAAAAAAGAAAAGAAAAGAAATAACCAAACATTACACCTCAAGGACCTAGAAAAAGAAGAACAAACTATGTGTAAAGTTAGTAGAATGAAGGAAATAAGATCGGCATATAGATAAATGAAATAGGGACTAGAAAAATCATAGAAAACATCAACACAAATAAGAGTTAGTTTTTTAAAAAGATAAACAGACTATGCCTGTAATCCCAGCACTTTGGGAGTCCCAGGCGGGCGGATCACGAGGTCAGGAGATCGAGACCATCCTGGCTAACACGGTGAAACCCTGTCTCCACTAAAAATACAAAAACAGAATTAGCTGGGCGTGGTGGCGGGCGCGTGTAGTAGAATGTCGTGAACTCGGGAGGCGGAGCTTGCAGTGAGCCGTGGAGAATGTGCCACCGCACTCCAGCCTGGGCGACAGAGCAAGACTCCATCTCAAAAACAAATAAATAAATAAAAATAAACAAAATTGGTCAACCTTTAGCAAGACTAACTTAAAAAAATGAGAGAAGATTCAAATACATAAAATTATAAATGAAAAAGGAGACGTTACAACTGATGCCACAGAAATACAAATAATCATAAGAGGGTGCTAGGAGCACTTGTACACTAACAAATTGAATAAATACCTAGACACATACAGCTTATCAACACGGAATAATGAAGAAAGGGAAAATCAGAATAGATAAATAATAAGTAAGGAGATTTAATAAATAATTAGATGTCTTCCATCAAAGAAAAACTTAAGACCCTTATTCACCATGATCAAGTGGAATTTATCCCTGGGATGCAAAAATGATTCAACGTAAACAAATCCACAAATGTGATATACCATACTAGCAGAATGTAAAACAAAAAACCCACATGATCACCTAAGAGAGGCAGAAAAGGCATTTGACAAAATTCAACATCCTTTCATGATAAAAACTATCAACCAATTAGGTATCTCAGTACAGAAAGGCCATACATGACAAGTTCGTACCTTATGTTGATACATAACAGTTTACAGTTAAAAACTTTTCCTCTAATGTCAAAAACAAGATGATAATGCCCACTCTAGCCGTTTTCGTTTAACATAATATTAGATGCCTGCAGATTTTTTTTTTTAAAGACAAAATCTAGCTCTGTCACCCATGCTGGAGTGCAGTGGTGCAATCTTAGCTCACTGCAACTTTTGCCTCCCGAGTTCAAATGATTCTCCTGCCTAAGCCTCCCCAAATAGGTGGAATTACCGGCATACATCACCATGCTCTAATTTTTGTATTTTTAGTGTACAAGGGGTTTCACCATGTTGTACAGGCTGATCTTGAACTCCTGACCTCAGGTGATCTACCTGTCTTGGCCTCCCAAAGTGCTGGGAATATAGGTGTGAGCCACTGCGCCTGGGCAGATGATAACCTATATAACAAAAACCCTAAAGACTCCACCAAAAATATTAGAACTAATAAAAAAATTCAGTAAGGTTTCAGGATATAAAATCAGCATATACAAATTAATAGCATCTCTATATAGTATTAACTATCCAAAAATGAATTCAAGAATGCAATTGCTAATAGCTACAAAACAAGAAAATATTTAGAAATAAATTTAACCAAGGAGGGGAAAGCTCTGCACATCAAACACTGTAAAACAATGATGAAAGTAACGGAAGAAGACACAAATAAATGGGAATATATATGTTAAGTTCAGGCATTAGATAAATTCATATTGCGAAAATGCCCACACTCCACAAAGCTGTCTACAGATTCAACACAATCCCTAATGCATTACCAGGGATATTTTTCATAAAAGTAGAATAAAACAATTCTAAAATTCATATGGCACCACATACACACCACAAAATCCAAAATCCAAATAGCCAAAGCAATATTGAGCAAAAAAAAAAAAAAAAAAAAAAAAAAACCAACCAACCAACCAAACAAACAAAAAGCAAAGCCAGATGCATCACATTACCCAATTTCAAAATCTACTACAAAGCTCTAATGACCAAACTAGCACGATACTGGCATAAGAACAGACACATCAATCGATGGATCAGAATAGAGAGCTCAGAAGTAAATACATGTATTTATAGGGCAACTGATTTTCAGCAAAGGCACAAAGAACATACAGTGAGGAAAAGGCAGTCTCTCCATTAAGTGATGTTGTGAAAACGGGATATCTCCATGCAGGACAATGAAATTGAACCCATATCTTTTGTCATATACAAAAATCAACTCAAAATGGATTAAAGACTTAAATGAAAGGCCTAACACTGTGTAATTACTAGAAAAGAACAAAGGGGAAAAGCTCTATGACACTGGTCTAAGCATGATTTTTAGATATGAGTCTAAATGTACGGGCATCCAAAGCGAAAATAGACACATAAAAAAAAAAATCAAAATCATGTTTGACATTATTAAACATACAATTTCTGCTCTGGGAAACACATTAAGAGAATGAAAAGACACAGGTTGGTAGGCCTCAAAACACATATCTGAGGAAGTACCTGTATCAAAAATAGAAAAAACACCCTTAATACTCAACAATAAATAAACAACCCAATTGAAAATTGTCACAAAAAATGAAAAGACACCTTATCACAGAAAATATACAGATAGCAAATAAGCATATGAAAAGATTTTCAACATGGTTTGTCATTAGGGAATTGTAAATTAATACGATAATAAGATATCTCTACACACCTTTTAGAATGGTTAAACTCCAGAATAAATTGACAATATCAACTGCTGGTGAGAATGCAGAGCAACAGAAATTCTCATTCACTGCAGGTGGGAATGCAAAATGGCATGGCTTCTTTGAAAGACAGTTTGGCAGTCTTAAAAAATTTAACATAGTCTTTTCATACATTCCAGTCATCATGCTCATAGGTATTTACCCAAATGATTAAAAAAAAATTACCCGGCCGGGCGCGGTGGCTCAAGCCTGTAATCCCAGCACTTTGGGAGGCCGAGACGGGCGGATCACGACGTCAGGAGATTGAGACCATCCTGGCTAACACAGTGAAACCCCGTCTCTACTAAAAAAATACAAAAAACTAGCCGGGCGTGGTGGCGGGCGCCTGTAGTCCCAGCTACTCGGGAGGCTGAGGCAGGAGAATGGCGTGAACCCGGGAGGCGGAGCTTGCAGTGAGCTGAGATCCGGCCACTGCACTCCAGCCTGGGCGACAGAGCGAGACTCCGTCTCAAAAAAAAAAAAAAAAAAAAAAAAAAATTACCCATAGTGTACATGAATGTCCATAGCAGCTCTATTCATAATTGCTAAATATTTGAAGCAACCAAGATTTCCTTCAATGTATTTGATAATGGATAATGTATAAACCAACTGTGACACATATAAAATGAAATACTATTCATCAATACAAACTTATTCTTGATGAAGTAGAAAATGAGTTATCAAGCCAAGACAAAATGATGATTAATCTTAAATGCATAATGCTATATGAAAAAGGTCAGTCTGACAAAGCTACATACTTTACAAGTCCAATTATGTGACGTTTTGGAAAAGGCAAATTCTAAAGATGGCCAACAAATCAGTGGTTAACAAGGCTTATGTTGGGGCATACTGCATAGGTTAAGCACAAAGATTTTTAGTGAGGTGAAATTATTCTCTATAATACTGTAATGGTGAGTACAAGGCAATATGCACTGTCAAAACCTGTAGGACGGTACAACAAAAAAGAATATGTCTTAATTTATGCAATTAAAAATATTTATGGGCTGGGCACAGTGGCTCACGCCTGTAATCCCAGCATTTTAGGAGGCCAAGACACGTGGATCACTTGAGGTCAGGAATTTAAGACCTGCCTGGCCAACATGGTGAAACACCATCTCTATTAAAAAAGGCTAGCTGGGCATAGTAGCACATGCTTGTAATTCCAGATACTTGGGAGGCTGAGGCGGGAGGATTGGTTGAACCTGGGAGGTGGAGGTTGCAGTGAGCCAAGATCGTGCCACTGCACTCCAGCTTGGGTGACAGAGCAAGACTCTGTCTCAAAAAAAAAAAAAAGGACTTTCAGGATGGAAGACAAAATGTGACAAATGAATCTAAATTTATTACAAATGTATGAAACAAATCTGTCTGTTTTTGTATGCCTGAGGCTATCATTTGTTTTACCTTCTGTCCTGAAGATAGTTTTGGTCATTCCACAATTTTAGATGAATTGGAATTTCTCAGCACCAACTTCTAATTTTCAATATCATACTAAGCATTATATTAACAAGCTAATTGTCTCTATTTGATAGGTGATCTTTGATTATTGAATGTCAAAATATCTTATTTGGCTTCTGAATTTTAGCCATTTTACATTGTTAATATTACTGATAATTTCTGGAATTATCAATTTATGTTTTGATTAATACTGAAAGTTTTCATATGATTTCAATTGTTGCCTCCTTTTCACAGTGTCTATTTTCTCTTTCTGGACTCTAATAATTTTCATACAGTTTTTTTCTTCTATCTTTGCAGTCATTTGGTCACTTAACTTTTATTTCATATTTTAAGTCCCTGTCTCTATCTCCTGTATTCTGAGTAGATACTGCAGCTGTGTTTAACTTACTGTTTAAAATATAAGTTTTTAAATTTGGAATTATAAACACACAGAAACACATACATACATGTATGCACATGATTTATTTAACATTATTTATTATTTTTGGTTATGCCATATGTGAAATCTATTTCATCTCTTTTTGTGGTTTCTGGTCACTCATTCATGGAATATTGATCTTCATGTTTTCTGATTTTTGTATGAACTCATTTTATGAGTTTGCTATTTGAGTTGAAAATTCTGAGGGCTTGAATTAAGAATGCTTTCATAAAGACAGGACTTTCATCTGCTCTGTTAAGAGCCATTTTAGCTTCTTTGAATCATCCCTTCCCTATATTCCTTTGAACAAAGGCTTAGTCTCTTTAATATTGCAGTGAGGTAGGCTTTCCTCATCAGGTTAACCTTGCCTTTTATTTCTGATCTTGCTTTCTTTGCACTGCTTCATGCTACTTGCACTGATGCCACCTCCTGAATTCAGTGTCTTCTTTCCTTTCCTGTCTTTTGTTTGTTTGTTTTAATTTCATTGCTTTCTATTAAGTACAGGCATGTACTAAAATACATATTTTGTGTAATACAAAAGTATGCCTCCCAAGATATCTAGGCCACCAATGAAATGGTAAAATTTCTTAACCAAATTTTATGAAGATTTTTAGAACTTAATAATATGATTATACATGCACATGATTTTGTGTTCTGCATGCAACCAATTTAACAGTACCAGAAAGACTAGAGGAAGATTCAGGGAAAGATATATGGAACAAAAAAAAATTATTCTCTGTTACTCCCTTTCTACTCCAAGCCCTTAATGATAGTGAATGAAATATAATAGAAAACAGTTATTTTATAATTATTAGCTTATGTTAGGAATTATAAATATTCACATATTTCTAACATATATTTCTCAGAAATACACATTTTATTTAATTTTCATTATATCTCTGTAAGGTAGGTGTTGTTGTTATTATCATTATTATTATTATTATTATTATTTTGAGACAGAGTCTCACTCTTTTGCCAGGCTGGAGTGCAGTGGTGCGATCTTGTCTCATTGCAACCTCCACTTCCTGGGTTCAAGTGATTCTCCTGCCTTGGCCTCCTGAGTAGGTTACACTACAGGCTCATGTCACTTGCCCAGCTAATTTTTGTATTTTTAGTAGAGATGGGGTTTCATTATGTTGGCCAGGATGGTCTCCATCTCTTGACCTTGTGAACCACCTACCTCAGCCTCCCAAAGTGCTGGGATTACAGGCGTGAGCCACTATGCCCGGCCTAAGGTAGGTATTATTAATATTTATTGTTACTCTAATTATTATAGTTTAAGATACTGAGGCCAAGAGTAGTTATCAAATTTAGATAGCCTGTGTCTAGATGTCATGCTTTTGCACCTCACTGTATTTGAAAACATTAAGCATTTTGGTGGTGTGGTGGCAGAAAGGAAAGAGCAAATTGGATCACAGTTTAAAAGCAAAAAGTGGTAATCAAGATTTTGAATTCTGAAGGGTATTGGAGGCTTCAAGTAATTCACGTAAGATGGTGGACTACAGTCAAGGCTACTGCTTGAAGTCTAGAACTGGAGTTAACCCCTGTTCCTTTATGAAGGTAAAAAAATATATATATAGTTTGTTCGAAAAGGAGGCATGACCACAATACTGGAGACATATTTTTCAATATGAAATAGCATCTATCGAATAAAACTTGAAAGTGGAGGCAGCTCATTGTGCACAAGATAAAGGAGGAACTAATTTATCACACAGAGGTGCATAATAAGTCTGGGCATAGATTGTATGCAGTATAAATCATGCTTCATGGAAAAGGAATCCTTTACCTATAATTCTTAACAAACTTCAGGGAAGGTAGATAGAGCTTCCTTGTTACAATAATGACCTTGTTAGGAAAGGAGCTTTACAGAGCAGATAATTCATCAGTCTGATTTAAAACAAGATTACTCAAACATACTCCCCCACCCCGCCTTTTTAAGCTACTAAGAAGGAAGAAATGAGCAACGATAATCAGATTCATCTTTAAAAAAAAAATCATGGTTTGAGTCTAATGCTTATAGCAAGCAATAGGTCAAGGAAGCCAGAAGGCAGCAGCTCTACACATTCAACTAGAATATAAACTAAATAAATCATTTGTTTTTATAGGGGATAGAAAGTAACATCTTTCTCTCACCTCTTTAAAGTTTCATGGCTGACATCCATGTAACAGAAGACATCAATAAGGGAAAAGCATAATGAGTTTATTTATTTAAAGTTTTATGTTACGTAGGGGTTTTTAGAAACAAAGGTCCAAACGACCCAGGGAAATCTATGCGTTTTTGTGCTAAATCTGATAAAAGAAGTGGATAGTTGTGGAGAAAGATGATTGGACAAAAAGGAGTATAATCTAATGGTAATAAACTGGGGCATGGGGGAAGAACTCAGCAAGACCTGTTGGTTCAGATTCTTCTGTGTATCTGTATGACATTTCTTCTTCCCAGGTATGGGGCAGGATACCTGTTACATGATGGTCTTATGACCTACTGTCAGGTGAAGTAGACCAGAGAATCCTTTTATGGACGGCTCTCACACAGAAAGATGGGAGAAGGTGAGACAATGACTTTCAAGGTGACTTATTTGGGGGTAGCATGTCCTAAAACTGTCATTTTATAACTAACTTTCTCAATGTCATCCTAGGTAAAATGCTTTAAAATTAGATGTTAGGAACTTCACATGTAGATAGGATGTAGAAGAATGAAGAAAATCTTTACGTCTATGCTAACCACAAGAATATCCCAGGCGAAAATATAAATCAAAATGTTGTATTGTCTCAAAAGGAAGAGTGGATACAAAAAAGCTTTGGTTAAATGAATTTCAGAGAGAAATAAGCAATTTATATCTGCTGGCAGCTTCCATTTCTGAAGGAGTGTGTCTGGCTTGTCATATATTTGATAGCACCCTTACTAAAATAGTGAAGACTCTCAGGTAATGGGAGAAACCAACGAAGACTTTAATGGATTATAATTTGTCTGGGAATGAAAGAGTGCCAAATGTAAAACCAATCCACTCATACAAAGGAGAGTAAAGCAGAGAGAAACTGCAAGACAATATAAGATCTTGCTAGAGTTGAATCCATGTACCCAACAAAAATATTAGAATATTGCAGCTCACTGATTTCTCAGCTTAAATACTGACAAAGTCAAAAGCTATTGAGGGCACAGGATTTTGGAAGATGGTCTAATCACATGGAAACTCAATGTATTTATAGCTCTAGAGCACCTGGTCTTTTTTTCTTCTTTTAAATTTTTCTTTTTTATTTTAAGTTCCAGGCTACATGTACAGGATGTGCAGGTTTGTTATACAGGTAAACGTGTGCCATGTTGATTTGCTGCACCTATCAATCCATCACCTAGGTATTAAGCCCCACACACATTAGCCACTTATCCTGATGCTCTTTCTCTTTCTCTCCCAGCCAACAGGCCCCCATGTGTGTTGTTCCCCTTCCTGTGTCCATGTGTTCTCACTGTTCAGCTCCTACTTACAAGTGAGGTCATGCGGTATTTGGTTTTCTGTTCCTGTGTTAGTTTTCTGAAGATAATGGCTTCCAGCTCCATCTATGTTCCTGCAAAGGACATGACCTCATTCTTTTTTAGGGCTGCATAGTATTCCATGGTGTATATATACAATATTTTCTTTATCAAGTGGGCATTTGTGTTGATTCCATGTCTTTGTTATTGTAAATAGTGCTGCAATGAACATACATGTGCATGTACCTCTACAGTAGAATGATTTATATTTATTTGGATATGTACTCAGTAATTAGATTGCTGAGTCAAATTGAAAGACCTGGTTCTAGGTCTTCAAGGAATCACCACGCTGTCTTCCACAATTAAACTAATGAGCTGCTGCACAGCAAAATAAACTATCATCAGAGTGAACAGACTACCTGCAGAATGGGATAAAACTTTTGGAATCTATTTATATGACAAAGGTATAATATCCAGAATCTACAAGGAACTTAAACAAATTTAGAAGGAAAAAAAAAAACATTAAAAATTGGGCAAAGGACATGAACAGACAGTTCTCAAAAGAAGACATACATGAGGCCAAGAAACTTGAAAAACAGCTCAATGTCATTGATCATTAGAGAAATGCAAATCAAAACCACAATAAGATACCATCTCATGCAGGTCAGAAAGGCAATTATTAAAAAGTCAAAAAACAACAGATGCTGGGGAGGCTATGGAGAAATAGAAATGCTTTTACACTGTTGGTAGGAATCCAAATTAGTTCACCTGTTGAATACAATAAAAGGTTGAATTTGTCCTTCTGTCTAATCACTGTCCTTCTGTCTAATCACTGAGGAAATGTTTTTCAATCTTGGAGAAATAATAGAACAAACCAAAAATAAGTGTAATTCCTTATATTTTATAACTAAAATCCAAAATAAAAATTATTAAAATATGCAAAGAAGCATGAAAATTAAAACTTTTATTAACAGAAAGCACTGACACTAGAAACAGACTCATAGATGAACCCTACTTATTATGAAGTTATCAGGATTTACAGATAAGGATTATATAATGCATCTATTATAAATACATAAAATGATTTAGAGGAAAGGGAGAATAATTGATGAAGATAAGGGAGTTTCAGGAGAAGAATAGAAATTTTAAGTAAGAAATAAGTGGAAATTTAGAAATTGAAAATTGTCTTTAACAGCATATTTAATACAAAAAAGTTAGTACCAGTGAACAAAATGTAATTGAGCTCTAAGAGGAAAGAATAGAGAGGATGGTGTCAAAAAACTGTTGGATAATGACAACTGTATATGTTTTAAATTTGAGGAAAAACATTAATCACAATATCTAAGAAGCTCAATATATCTACTGTATAATAAAATACAAAATAAAAAACACCCAGGCACATCATACTCACCTAGCTGAAAATTAAAGATAAATGCATTCGGAGAAATTTTAAAAAATAACATAAAGGGGAACAATAATGATGATAATGAGTATTTTCTCAGTAGAAAAAATAGAAGCCACTATAAAATGCAGTATGTTTTAAAAGGCTAAAAGGAGAAGGCCAAGTAGAATTAACTGAAAACTGTGTATATTCAGTGAAAATGTCCTTCAAAAATACATTTTATTTATCAAAAGACCCATTAAATAAGCAAATAAGGAAATGGAAAGTCACAGAATTGGAAGAAAATATTTTATGCATGTTGATAATATTAATAATTATCCATTTTACAATGAATGAAAAGATCATATGCATATGAAAATTGTTTTCTGCAATGTAAATAATTCCGCCATATGATCCAACAAATGCATTCCTAGGTACTTACGAAAGAAAAATGAAAACATATATTGTTATAAAGACTTGTATAGGAACTTTATAACCTACTTGATTGTGATGGTTAAGCTTTTTGATGTACTGTTGGATTTGGTTGGCCAGTGTTTTGTTGAGTATTTTAACATCAATGTTCATCAAAGATATTGACTTGAAGTTTTTTATTGTTGTGTTTCTGTCAGATTTTGGAATCTGGAGGATGCTGGCCTCATAGAATGAGTTAGGGAGTAGGCCTTCCTCTTCAATTTTTTGGAATAGTTTCTGCAGGAATGGTACCAGCTCTTCTTTTAACATCTGGTAGAATTCAGCCATGAATCCATCTGTTCCTGGGCTTTTTTTGGTTGGTAGGCTATTTATTACTGACTCAATTTCAGAGTTTGTTATTTCAGGGAATCAGTTTCTTCCTAGTTCAGTCTTGGGAGGGTACATGTGTCCAGGAATTTATCCATTTCTTCTAAATTTTCTAGTTCATGTGCGTAGAAGTGTTTATAATATTCTCTGATGGTTGTTTGTATTTCTGAGGTCAGTGATAATATCCCCCTTGCGGTTCCTGATTGTGTTTATTTGGATTTTCTTTCTTTTCTTCTTTATTTGTCTAGCTAGTGGTCTATTTCATTAATTTTTTCAAAAAAAAAAAAAAAAAAAACCAAAAAAACAAAAAAACAAAACCCAGCTCCCGGATTTGTTGATCTTTTGAAAGGTTTTTCATGTTTCAATCTCCTTTAGCTCTGTTCTAATTTTGGTTACTTCTTATCCTCTGCTAGCTTTGGGATTTGCTTGCTCTTGCTTTTCTAATTATTTAGCTGTGATTTTAAGTTGTTAACATGAGGTACTGTTATTTTTTGATTTGGGCAGTTAGTGCTATATATTTCCCTCTTAACACTGCCTTAGCTGTGTCCCAGAGATTCCGGTATGTTATATCTTTGTTCTCATTAGTTTCAAATAGTTTCTTGTTTCTGCCTTAACTTCATTATTTATCAAAAAGTCATTGAGGGCAAATTATTCAATTTCCATGTAATTGTATGGTTTTGAGTGAATTTCTTAATCTTGATTTCCAATTTGATTGCACTATGATCTAAGAGAGTGTTTGTTAAGATGTCAGTTTTTGCATTTGCTGTGGAGTGTTTTACTTTCAATTATGTGATCAATTTTAGAGTTTGTACCACACAGCAAAGAGAACAATGTATATTCTGTTGTTTTTAGGTGGAGAATTCTGTAGATATCTATCAGGGCCATTTCATCCTGAATTTATTCAGGTCCTCAGTATCTTTGTGAATTTTCTATCCAGATTATCTCTCTAATATTGTCATTCAAGTGTTAAAGTCTCCCCGTATAATTGTGTGGGTATTTAAGCATCTTTGAACATCTCTAAGAACTTGCTTTATGAATCTGAGTTATGAGCTCATGTGTTGGGTACATATATATTTAGGATAGTTAGATCTTGTTGAATTGAACTCTTTACCATTATGCAATTCCCTTCTTTGTCTTTATTGATCTTTGTTGGTTTAAAGTCTGTTTTTGTCAGAAGCTTGGATTGCAACCCCTGCTTTTTTCTGTTTTCTATTTGCATGGTAAATTTTCCTCCATTCCTTTATTTTGAGACTATGTGTGTCATTATATGTGAGATGGGTATCTTGAAGACAGTATACCAATGGGTCTTGGTTCTTTATCCAGCTTACCAGCCTGTGTTTTTCAATTGGGGCATTTAACCCATTTGTATTCAAGGTTAGTATTGATATGTATGGATTTGATCCTGTCATCATGATATTAGTTGGTTCTTTTGCAGACTTGTTTATGTGGTTACTTTATAGTGATACTGGTCTGTGTACTTCAGTGTGTTTTTGCGGTGGTTCATAACAGTCTTTCCTTTTCATACTTAATGCCTCCTTCAGGAGCTCTCATAAGGCAGGTCTGGTGGTAACAAATTCTTCAGCATTTGCTTATCTCAGAAAAATCATATTTCTCCTTTGCTTATGAAGCTTAGGTGGCCAGATATGAAATTCTGGTGTGGAATTTATTTTCTTTAAGAATGTTGATTATTGGTCCCCAACCTCTTCTCACTTGTAGGGTTTCTGTTGAGAGGTCCATTGTTAGTCTTATGGGCCCCCTTTTGTAGCTGCCATGACCTTTCTTCCTGGCTGCCCTTAACATTTTTTAAAAGATTTTGACCTTGGAGAATCTGATTATTCTTAAAAACCTTGAACTAGAAACTGAAAAGTTCAACTACAAGACTGGATAAATAAGCTCAGTTTATGCGTAAAATGGAACACTAATTGATAAACAATTGTTCTAAGAAATAACATGGATAAATATCAATAATCTTTTAGTAACTGAGTCCACTCATATGAAATTCCAAAATATGTCATTAATCTATCAGGAAAGAATCAGAACCGTAATGCCTCTCAGAAGAAGGCATTGACTGAAAAGTGAAACAAGGTAACTTTCTGAGATAATGGAGAGGTTCTATACCTTGTTTGTGGTATTGGCTACATGTTTACTTAAAATTTTCTGAACACATTGAGATGTAACTATTAAAACCTATGCATTTCGACATACATAAATATTCTTTCAATAAAAAATAAATAGGATTAGTTTAAACAAGATAACAGTAAGTAATTATGCCTATAGAAACACATGCAGAATAACTACATCATTAGGAAATTAAGCACATAAGTGTTTAAAATAACAAATCATAACCAAAAGTATTATAATGGGAATACCAGATAGTTTAATATTTGAAAATTGATTAATAAAACTCACATGAGATAGAAGCCATATCGTTATCTCAAGAAATGCAGATAATTTATATATGCCAGCATTTTTACATACATTATTATAATTCATAATCTTTTTATCCTACTAGGAATATAATTCAATGTTGTTAATCTAATGAAGGAAGCCTATCAAAATCCTCCAGCAAACATCATAATTAACATGTAAACTTAATTTCACTATCAACATATCACAGTATTTATTAATGTTTTACTAGAAGACCCTGCCAGTGTAACAGAGAAGTATGTGCAAGAACAGTTGAAAAGCAAGAAGAACACACTGTTTTATTTCTTTTCTGATTCTTTGACTAGAAAAGACCAGATATTTTAAAGGGTGTTTTACTCTTGTGGGTAAAAAAAAAAATGTTAAAACTTTCTATGATAATTTTTGGTTTGCTCCAGCAGGAAGATCTGAAATACATGAAGCTAAAAAAATCTCGAGGAATTCACTACCATATAGTTCCTCAGATTCTGAGCTCTCTTAACTGATCCGCCTTCTTTCCACCTTTCAGAGTGTTATGNTAAAACTTTCTATGATAATTTTTGGTTGCTCCAGCAGGAAGATCTGAAATACATGAAGCTAAAAAAATCTCGAGGAATTCACTACCATATAGTTCCTCAGATTCTGAGCTCTCTTAACTGATCCGCCTTCTTTCCACCTTTCAGAGTGTTATGTTTGTATTATACATAATTTCCTGGGTTTTTAGTTGGACTGTGGGTGAAAATTGTGTAGAGAAAATTATGTTTATTTTCCCAGTAGTAGAACTCTGTGATCTTATATTTTAATGTGCATATTTAAAGTTATATTTTTATAATATATTCAAATTTATTTTGATTTTCCCCTTCTTCAAGTACACCAATAGTTTAGCCAATTTAATTTCTTTCTTAAATTGTTTCCTGTTACACTTGTTACAATTACATAGCATTTTTAAAAACTTTTATTTTAGGTTCAGGAGTACATGTGTGAAGTTGTAAAGTAGCTTTAAAATTTTAAACCTACATGTGTAAGTTTGTTATATAGGTAAATTTTGTGTAGTGAGTATTGGTATACAGATTATTTGATCACCCAGGTAGTGAGCATAGTATCCAATAGGTAATTTTTTTATCCTTACCTTCCTCCTACCCTCCAACCTCAAGTAGACCCCTGTTCTGTTGTTCCCTCTTTGTGTTCAGATGTACTCAATGTTTAGCTCCCATTTGTAAGTGAGAGTATATGGATTTGGTTTTCTGTTCCTCTGTTGGTTTTCTTAGGATAATGACCTCCAGCTCCATATCTGTTGCCATAAAGAATATGATCTCATTCATCTTTATGGCTTGCATAGTATTATGCTGTATATATGTGCCACATTTTATGTATCCAGTCTACCATTGATGGACATTGAGGTTGATTCCATGTGTTTGCTGTTGTAAATGGTGCTAAGATGAACATATGCATGTATGTGGCTTTAAGGCAGAATGATTTATATTTTGGGGGGGGGGTATAAACCAATAATGAGATTTCTGGGTCAAATGGTAGTTCAAAGTTCTTTGAGAGTTCTCCAAACTGCTTTCTACAGTGGCTGAACTAATTTACATTGTCGTCAGGAGTGTGCAAGCATTCCCTTTTCACCACAACCTCACCAACATCTGCTATTTTTTGACATTTTAGTAACAGCCAGTTTGATTGGTGTGAGATGGTATGCTATTGTGTTTTTGATTTGCATTTAACTGATGATTAGTGAGGTTGAGCATTTTTTCATATGCTTATTGGCCACATGTATGTCTTCCTTTGAAAAGTGTCTGTTCATCTCCTTTGTCCACTTTTTAATGGGAGTGTTTGCTTTCTGCTTGCTAGTTTGTTTTATAGATTCTGAATATTAGCTTTTTATCAGATAAATAGTTTGCAGACATTTTCTCCAGTCTTGTAGGTTGTCTGTTTACTCTGTTGACAGTTTGTTTTGCCATGCAGAATTAGTTTAATTAGATTCTACTTGTCTTTTTTTGGTTTTGTTGCAATTGTTTTTGGAGACTTCATCACAAAATCTTTGCCAGGTCCTATCTTCAGAATGTTACTTCATTGGTTATCTTTTAGGGTTTTTATATGTTTAGGTTTTACATTTAAGTTTTTAATCCATTTTGAGTTGATTTTTGTATATGGCATAAGAAAGGGATCCAGTTTCAATATTGTGGATCTGGATAGGTAGTTACCCAGCATCATTTATTGAATAAAGTGTCCTTTCCTCATTGCTTTTTATTGTTGATTGTGTCAAAGGTGAGATGGTTTTAGGAGTGCACCATTATTTCTAAGCTCTGTTTTCTGTTCCATTAGTCTGCTTGTCTTTTTTTGTACCAGTATCATGCTGTTTTGGTTACTGCAGCCATGTAGTATAGTTTGAAGTTGGGTAATGTGATGTCTCCAAGTTTGTTCTTTTTTGCTTACAATTGCCTTGGTCATTTGAGCTCTTTTTTTACATTCTATGAATTTTAAAGTAGCTTTTTTCTAACTCTGTGAAGAGTTTCATTGGTAGTTTGATAGCAGCATTGAATCTATAAATTGCTTTGAGTGGCATGGCCATTTTAACTATAGTAATTCTTCCTATTCATGGACATGGAATGTTTTGAGTTATCCCTGATTTCTTTGAGCAGCATTTTGTAATTCTGATTTAAAGGTCTTTCTCCTCTTTGGTTAGCTGTATTCCTAAGTATGCTCTTTTTTTGTGACTATTGTGAATGGGATTATGTTCTTGTTTTGGCTCACACTTTGGATGTTGTCTTTGTATAGGGATGCTACTGATTTTTGTACATTGACTTTGTATCCTGATCTTTGCTGATGTTGTTTATCAGGTCAAGGAGCTTTTGGGTCAAGACTATGGTGTTGTGTAGGTACAGGATGATGTGGAAATAGGGATAGCTGGACTTCCTCTCTTTCCATCTGGATGCCTTTTATTTCTTTCTCTTGCCTGATTACTCTAGCTAACTCTTCCAATATTATGTTGAATATAAGTGGTGAGGTAGAAACATCCTTATCTTGCTCCACTTTTCAGGGAGAATGTTTCCAGATTTTACCCAGTTAGTATGATGTTGGCAATGAGTTTTTTATAGATAGCTCTTATGATTTTGAGGTATGTTTCTTTGATGCCTGGTTTGTTGAGGGTTTTTAACATGAAGGGATGTTGAATTTTACCAAAAGCCTTTTCTGCATCTATTGAAGATTGTGTCATGTTTGGTTTTAGTTCTGTTTATGTGTGAATCACATTTATTGATTTGTGAAAGTTTAATGAATCTTGAACCCCAGGGATAAAGCCTATTTGATCATATTGGATAAGCTTTTTGATGTGCTGCTGGATTCAGTTTGCTGGCATTTTGTTGAGGATTTTTGGATGCATGTTCATCAAGGGTATTGGCCTGAAGTATTTTTTTTTTGTTGTTATGTCTCTGGCAGTTTCAGTATCAAGGTGGTGCTAGCTTCATAAAATGAGTTTGGGAGTCCTTCCTCCTGAAGTTGTTAGAATAGTTTCATTAAGAATGGTACCAGCTCTTTGTTATACACTTGGTACAATTTGTATATGAATCTGTCTGTTCTTGGCCTGTTTCTGGTTTCTAGGCTTTTTATTACTGATATACTTTTGGAACTTCTTATTGGTCTGTTCAGGGATTCAATTTTTTCCTTGTGCAATCTTGGGAGGTTGCATTTTTCCAGGAATTTATTCATTTCTTCTAGATTTTCTAGCCAGTGTGCCTAGAGGTATTCATAGTACTCTCTGAAGGGTTTATTTATTTATTTATTTTTTGATGGGATCAGTGGTAACATCCCCTTTGCCATTTCTGGTTGTGTTTATTTTGGGTCTTCTGTCATTTATTCTTTTAGTCTACCTAGCAGTCTATCTTATTAATTTTTTCAAAGAAACTGCTTTTGGATTCATTGATCTCTTGTATGGGATTTCACATCTCAATTTCCTTCAGTTCTGCTCTAAATTTGGTTACTTCTTGTCTTCTGCTAGCTTTGGAGTTGGTTTCCTCTTGTTTCTCTAGTTGCAATGTTAAGTTGCTAATTTGAGATCGTTCTTTTGGTTGTGGGTGTTCAGTGTCATAAACTTCCCTCTTAACACTGCTTTGGCCGTGTCTCAGAAATTCTGGTATGTTGTATCTTTTTCTTATTAGTTTCAAATAACTTTTTGATTTCTGACTTAATTTCAGTATTTTCATAGAAGTCATTCAAGAGCAGGTTGTTTAATGTCTGTGTAATTGTATGACTATGAGTGATTTTCTTAGAATTGATTTCTATTTTTATTGCACTGTGGTACATGAGTGTGGATGGTATGATTTCATTTTTTAAATTTGCTGAACATTTTTTATGCCTGAATGTGTGGTCAGTTTTAGAGTATGTGCCCTGTGCAGTTTAGAAGAATATATATTCTATTTCGGGGTGGAGTTTTCTGTAGATGTCTGTTAGTTTCATTAGGTCAAGTATCGAGTTAAAATCCCAAATATCTTTGTTAGTTTTCTGCCTCAGTGATATAATACTGTCAGTGTGGTGTTGAATTCTCCTATTATTGTGTGGTTATCTAAGTCTTTTTGTACATCTCTAAGAACTTGTTTTATAAATCTGAGTTTTCCTGTGTTGGGTGCAGATATATTTAGAATAGTTAGGTCTTCTTGTTGAATTGAGCCTTTTTCTCTTATGTAATGCCCTTCTTTGTCTTTTATCGTCTTTGTTGATTTAAAGTCTCTTTTGTCTGAAAACAGAATAACAACTTCTGCTTTTTTTCTGTTTTCTCTTTGCTAGGTAGATTTTTCTCTGTCCATTTACTTAGAGCCTATGGGTGTCACTGCATGTAAGATGGATCTCTTGAAGACAGCATGCTATTGGGTTTTGCTTCTTCATTCAACCCGCCACACTGTGCCTTTTAATTGGGGGAATTTAGCCTATTTGCATTCAAGGTTAGTGTTGATCCTGTCATCATATTGTTAGCTAGTTATTATGCAGACTTGTTTGTGTGATTGCTTTACAGTGTCACTGCTCTATGTATGTAAGTGGGCTTTTGTAGTTGCCAGTAACAGTCTTTCCTTTCCATATTTTGCACCCCCTTCAGGGCCTCTTGTAAGACAGGTCTCGTGGCAATGAATGCCCTTGGCATTAGCTTGTCTGAAAAGTATCTTATTTCTCCTTTGCTTATGAAGCTTAGTTTGGTTGGATGTAAAACTTTTTTTGTTGAAAGTTAAGAACGTTGAATATATGCCCCCAATCTCTTCTGGTTTGTAGGGTTTCTGCTGGTGGGTCTCCTGTTAGCCTGATGGGGTTCTCTTTGTAGGCAACCTGCTCCTTCTCTTGAGCTGCCTTTAACTGGAAGAATCTGATGACTATGTGTCTTGGGAATGATCTTCTCGTATAGTATTTCAGAGGTTGTCTGCGCTTCCTGAATTTGAATGTTGACCTCTCTAATCAGTGAGGAGAAATTTTCATGGATAATATCTTGAAATATGTTTTCCAATTTGCTTGGTTTCTCTCCCTCTCTTTCAAGGAAGCCAGTGTGTCATAGAATTGGTCTCTTTACATGATCCCATATTTCTCAGGTTTCTTTTCTTTCTTTCTTTTCCTTCTTTCCTTCCTTCCTTTCTTTCTTCCTTCCTTCCTTCCTTCCTTCCTTCCTTCCTTCCTTCCTTCCTTCCTTCCTTCCTTTTCTGGCTATTTATGTATTTATTATTATCTATCTATCTATCTATCTATCTATCTATCTATCTATCTATTTGACTTACTTCAGAGAGCCAGTTTTGACCTCTGAGATTCTTTTCTTGGCTTGGTCAATTCTGCTATTCATACTAGTTATTGCACTGTGAAATTCTTGTAGTGTGTTTTTTTAGTTCTACCAGATCAGGTTGGTTTTTTCTTATAATTGCAATTTCATGTATGAGCTCTTGCATCATCTTATTGTAATCCTTAGATTCCTTTGATTGGGTTTTGACTTTCTCCTCAATGTTGATCCTCTTTATTCCTACCTTTATTCTGAATTCTATTTCTGTCATTTCAGCCTGGTTAAAAACTATTGCTAGGGAACTAGTGGGGTTGTTTGAAGGTAAGAAGACACTCCAGGTTTTTGAGTTGCCAGAGTCCTTCTTCTGCTGGTGCCTTCTCATCTTTGTGGGTTGATGTTCCTTCAATCCAAAGTTGCTGTCCTTTGGATTGGTTTTCTTTCTTTCTTTTTTATTTTTTCCCTCTTTGATGTCCTTAGGGGTTTGATTAGAATGTATGGTGAGTTCAGTCAACCAGCTTTATTTCTATTTATTTCTGATATTGGGTTCCCAGATTTGTTCTCTGCCACCTTAAGCTTAGGAACCTGCTGTATCGGAAATGTTCCTGGACTGCTGGTCACAACACTCTGATGGGTGGTGCCAAGGAAGGTGCTTTGTTCTGTGGTGGCAGCAGGGTCCATGCCTGTTTGCTTGCACCATCAGTAATGGCAGCATGGCAGGGTACGCTATCCTCAGTTGTGGCAGGGCACTGGCAGGGACGGGGTGCCAGCCTCTTTGTGGGTGTTCACAGCAGTCATGGTGGCAGCATGGTGTGGGGACACGGCAGAGCCTACAAGCAACTTTATGTGTACATTCGCACCAGTGGTGTTGTCTGCAAGGAAGTGAGGTCCTGGTGGGCACGGGGCTAACACCTTCTGTGCTCACATTCACAGGAATCACAGTGGCCATGCAAGGTGAGGAGCGTGGCCACTAGTTTCTGTGCATATATTCATGCCAGTGGTAGTGTCAGTGCCGAAGGGGTAGTGGGGGTATACTGGCAAGTGTGGAGGATGGAAGTCTTCATGCGTGAGAATATGTCATGGATGCTGGGTGCCAGGTAGGGATGCTTGTCTCCTTGTGGACCTTTTCTTTGTCAATGGTGGTGTGGTGGGGGTGGGTGGGGTACACTCACACTGGTAGCAGTGGCATGATGGGGTGCAGGTGCACATATACACTGGTGGAGAAAGGGAGGTGAAGTCAGCCCCTGCACAGACACACTGGTAAGGTAAAGTGGGGGTTTGCTTTGGTAAGTGCATGCTGGCAAAGCGGCATGGGGGATACTGTAGTGGGTGCGAAAAGTCTGGCGCATGTTGGTGCGGACTGCTCTGCTGGAGCTCTCCAATGGTCAGGCACATTCCGTCACACAGGAGTTACAGTGGTGGCCCCCAGGAGGCAGCACAGCTGGGCATTCCAGCCTGCATTGCAAACAGGTGCAGACAGACTGGGGCCCTCAGAGAGGCCAGAAGACATAGGTGCTCTTAGGTTGGACCAGCCACATCTCATGGGTGAAATTGCCCTACACTGTTCAGGTCTGATAGTTCCAGTAACACTAAAATCTTTTAGGGGATCAAAATGAGCCTTGTAGGATGGGTGTCCCTGTCCATGCTCCTCTACAGATGCTCCTGCACCAAACCTGCTGCTCCACAGTGGCTGAATGCTGACACTACCCCCTCTCTAAACAGTTCTCCCTGACAATTCAAGTATCCTTGGGGGTCATGGTGCCAAGATTCCACAGTCCAAGGTGACAGTGGGTTGCTCTTTGCCTGCTCAACTCACCCCTTCTCCAGGACTTGTTGGGGTCTAGGAATGTGTCCTTGTGCTCGGTAGCCCATGCAGGGTTCCCTGCTTCCTCCCTATCCCTAGGCCCAGCATGTGTGTCTTCTTTCCATCCACTGTCAGTGCCTTCCTTCCAAAGATCTTTTTGGTGTGTGCCAGTCTTCCCAACATCCACATTTTTCATTTTATAAATTTCTTACCAAAGTATTACATTCATACAGAGAAGTACATAAATTAGATGCCTAAATAAATCTTAGTAAGATGAATTCATCTAAGATTCATCTAAGATGATTAAGAAACAGAACATTATCAGTGCCCAAATGTCCCTCATGCATCTTTTCAGTAACAACTTCTGTTCCTAAACACTGTTCTGAATTTGAACATAGTATATAAATTTTGCATTTTGTGAAATATTATGTGAGTATAATCACATAGCAGGTAGTCATCAATGCCTGACTTCTTTCATTCTAACTTACGTTCCTGAGATTTACTCACGGTGTGGGTGTAATTTTAAGTCATTCATTTTCATTGTTGCTTAGTGTTCCCCTACATAAATACCTCACAATATTTTAATAATTCAACTAGTGTTGGACATTTGAATTGTTTCCATCTGGAGCTATTAAAATAGTGCTGTTATCAACCATTTTGTACATTTTTTGGGGCGCATTTTTTGTGTTTTATATTTAGGAGTATAATTATTGGGATATATGTTAAACAAACTTTTCAGCTTTGTAGATACTACCTAACAATTTTCCAAAGTAGTTGCACCAATTTACATTTTTACCACTGTTGTATGAGAGTTCAAGTTGCTCCATATTCTTGCAAAATTTTAAATTGCCTTTCATTTTTACTGTAACTATTCTGGTGAATGTATAATGACATCACACTTCTGTTTTAATGCAGTGTTGCTTTTTCTTAATGACTAATAAAGTGCAATTTTAAACTACGTTTTTTAAAAATAATGCATTACTTAGAGCTACTTATTATAATTTATTAGTATGTTCCAGTGATTTTTCTGGGGAATCATACCTTCTTGCTTTCCATTTCTTTTACTTTGTTTTTTCCTTCACCATGAACTTCATTATTTAAGAAGTCTTCTAGAGATTTTTTAATGTAATCATTTCTAGTTTTTATATCTGAAAATATATTATTTACATTTGATTTATGTTTTAACTACTTTAGAGTTTTATATTTCCAGTACAATAACAATAGTATTCCAGAGCTTTGTGGCATTTGTGGGTGGTACTTAAGATGATAACATGATGATAATGATGAAGATCATAAAGCGGAGGTATTTATTTTTGTTGGGTTAGTGTCCACTACCCTACTTAATCACTTGTATCATGCCCCACCAATGATTGATTCTGAAAAATTTTGCATGATTGTCTCTACTTTGTCTATCACATTTGTCCTATTTATCCTTTTCTTTCCTTCTGGAAATCATACTCAATTTATATGGAGACTCTAATTCTACACTCCTTGTTTTTAATGCATTTTAAGTCTTTTATCCATTGAATGTTTTTATTCTTTTTTTCATGAGAACTTCTCCAGTATTCCAGACTATTTAGTGGACTCATTGATATCTCTGTTATAGTATCTAATCTATTTAAATCTAGACTTCTTACTCTCTTCCCCAAATTCTCATGTAGTTTTCTCTAAATCACTAAATGGCAAATATAATACTATATAGTTTCAAGTCAAAACCTTGGAATCATTTTTAGTCTTTTCATTTTCTCAGGTTCAACACATTAGGAAAAACTATCAAGTATATATTCAGTATCTAATGACTTCTCGGCCCTACCACCACTTCCGGAATTTTTGTCTGCATAATTACAATAAATTTCTAACAAGTATCCTTGATGTCATATGAAATATTCCCCTTTCCCTCTGCTAATATTCCTTACTTTGAAATGTACTGTGCACAATTTTAATATAGCCACTCTAGCTTTTTTTGGATTCATGTTTGCATGGTATTCCCTTTTCCATCCTTTTACTTCTTACCTACCTGTGTCTTTAAAGTGTGCTTCTTATAGATGGAATAATACTGGATGTTGGTTTTTTTTTTTTCTTTTCTTTTTTTTTTTTTTTTTTCTTTTTTCTGGGACAGAGTCTCGCTCTGTCACCCAGGCTGGAATGCACTGGCGTGATCTCAGCTTACTGCAACTTCTGCCTCCTGGGTTAAAGCGATTCTCCTGCCTCAGCCTCCTGAGTAGCTGGCACTACAGGCACGCACCACCACACCTAGCTAATTTTTTTGTGTTTTTAGTAGTGACAGGGTTTTGTCATATTGGCCAACATAGTCTCGATGTCCTGGCCTCATGATCCGCCTGCCTTAACCTCTCAAAGTGCTGAGATTACAGGCGTGAACTGCCGCACCCAGCCTAATTTCTACCTTCTAATTGGAGTGTTTTGGCCCTCTAAATTAAGTTAGATTATTGATATAGTAGAGTTTAAGTCTACTGTCTGGCTTCTTGTTCTCTGTTTTTCTTAAAGGCTATTTCTTTTACTTTTATTTTCCCTTTTGGATTTGAATGTTTTCCTTTTCACTTCCAGAATTGGTTTACTAGATCAGGCTTTTATTTTTGTTCTTGTTGTTTGCTTACTTTTTTCTAGAATTTGCTCTAGAGTTTATATTGTGAATCATTAGTCATTTGAATAATATGATATGATTTTACATATAATATTAAAAACCTTACAATATTAGATAATTATTTTCCCTTCTCATCCATTGTGCTATTGTTGTTATGGTTTTACTTCTGCCTAAATATCTTAAAATAGATTTTTTTAATTATTGCTTTAAATAGAAAAAAAGTATTTTATATGTATTCATCTATATTTACCACTTCTTGTGCTCTTTATTAATGTGTATTAATCCAAATTATGAATGGGTATATTCCTTCTTCATTTAAATTCATATGGTATTGCTATGAAACATTTTAAAGTTAACTATTCTATGTATTTTTCCAAGGTAACAATTATCCTTTCCTTTATTTTGTGACAGCTTTCTCAGAGTAGACTTTAAATAATTAATCTGTTATACAGTTTTATATTTCTTATTTATGTAATTCGTTTATATTTTGGATATTTGTCTATCTTGTATATAACTAAAGTTTTTCCCTGTTATGTTTTCTCGTCTCCGTTTTGCATCTAACTTTATTTTGATTTCTTTTGCTGTTATTTTATTTTTCTTCTCAGTGTTCCTAATTATTTGAGTTGAATTGAATCTCCTTTGCCTATCTTGAAATTTAATCTTGACTACCGAGGTGATTCTTTACTTTTTAAAAAATTTTTCTTTACTTGGTTAATTGAACCCTTTTTTCTTGTCTTCCTGTTTACTATTCACTTATGCAATGAGTCAAATTTTCATTTTGTGATGTGTCTTAATGTCATTCAGTGCTTATTTAAGGATATTTAATTATGTCGATGTTTTGTATTTTTCTCTACTTTATTGAGGGTTTGAGGGAAACTTTTTTTATCACCTGTAATGTTTTGATTATCAACTATTTTCTTCCTCAAGTAGCATTTTATAGTATTGCCTATTTTACTGATTTATTATTTTGAAATCTCTAATATTTTCCAAAAAACAGTTATAAGTATTTATATGGAAGCAATATTAAGAAATTTGGGTTGCTGTTTAGGTTTCTTAAATCAATTTTATGGTTTTATTTTGGTACACGTAGCCCTGTTTCTTTAATGAATTGCACATTTTTATGAGAGAGGGAATATTGTGTTTTCTAATTTTGAGATATTTTTTCATTTATGTAGAACTTTTAAATGACCTCCCTTTACTTTGTTTTCCTTTTCAACACTGAGACACTGCGTGTTGTCTCTCCCATCAAACAAGTGTTTCTCACTCCTAGAGGCATAGTCTTCTTTTGACTTCACTTCTTCCTTTAAAATATGTATATATATATATTCCCTAAAACCAATGCTCTCATTCACCAGGATTCAGAGGTTTGTTGTTTTTTTCTCCCATTCAGGATAGAACTTTATTTTACAGGAGTAGTTCTCATCTGTACTTGTCAACTTGGCTGCCATTACCATCTTTTGTATTCCCCACAATCCCCGCTCAATATTGTTACTGAGCTGGAGCTCATCTTATGGTTTTGGATATTTACTTCACGGCAGAGTTTTAAATTTAACTTCATGCTATTCTTGTAGGTGTGTGCTATGTGTGGAGTTTTGTTGTTGTTGTTGTTGTTGTTGTTTCTTTTGTTGATTGATATGGTCTATATTTTTGTGTAGAGTTTAATCTTTAGGTGGTCATTATGAAAAAAAACTGTGTTAAGTATAGTGGTTTAAACTGTAATGGATAGTGCTCAATGACCTTTTCAAAGGCTTTCTTAAAAGGCTAAGTAAATTTTATGCTTAATTTTATCTGATAGGTATTCTGTAAAACAAAAAACAATCAGTATGACATGGTTCCTTAATGTTTCTAATACTTGTTAGATATACCAATTTTATTCAAAAAGATAAATGTTATTAACATTTTGAGTTTCTTTTGACGTTCTTGCATCATTTGTAAGACCCAGAAACACACTTTTAATCAATCTGCTCACTGTCCTTGTAGTTAATTCTGTTCATATTCTGTTCTCACAGATTGTATTAGTTTCTATTGCTGCCATAATAAATTTTCACAAGCTTAGCCATTTAAAATAACACAAACTTAATATCTCACTGTTTGGTAGGCTCCAGGTTGGATCAACTTGTTTCTCTATTCTCAGTTTCACAAGGCCAAAATCATACTGTTGTTCAGCTCGGCTGTTGTCAGGAGGATCTGGGAAGAATCAGTTTTCAAATTCAGACTGTTGGTAGAGGCTACTTCTTTGAGCTTGTAGTACCGAGTTTTTCCTTCCCTTGCTGGCTATCATCTGAGGACTGTGTTAGTTTCTTGAGGCCTATTTTTGGTCATTCAGCCTGAGTCCCTGTATCTCAGAGCGGCAATCATGCATCAAATCCTTCTCATGTTTGTTTGGAACTTTGTGACATCTGCTGCTATATCTCCTGCTTTCAGCTGGAGAAAGTTCTCTGCTTTTAAGGGCTCATGTCATTAGCTCATGTGGTTCACTTGGATAAACCAGAGTACTCTCCCCATAAGTACACCTGTGTCTGCAAATCCCTTTTGCCATGCAGCATAACATTCACAGGTTCCAAAAGGTATGTTTGGTTAACCTCATAAATAATTCAGTTTCAGGTTGCCCATTTAGAGAAACCTCTCCCCAATTTCATTGCTGAATTTCTTGAAATACTTTTCTCATAGTTTAAAAAATTAATTTAGCTTGTCTCTCTTTTTTCATTTATGAGCAGTGTATTTGAAAATTTAGCTTCAGTAATTGTTTAATTCCTTCTCTGTATATGAAACATGTATTTGTTCAATGATTTTACTATCTCATGTAATCTTCTCATTAAATTCTTTTTTTTTTACCTACCATGTTTTATTTTACACCTGATCACCTCTAATCACACTCTATATTTGTATATTGTGTTATAGCCCACAGTTGCTTAAAATATACAACCTAATTTAATCCTTGTGATGTAAATAACTATGCCCTTTCCTGCTAAACAATATTGGAAATTCAGAGAACTTCAGTCTTACCTTAAATCACATGATTAAAAAAAAATATAGCTGAGGCTTAAACCCATTGTTTCCTTATGTGACATTCTTTCATCTTTACATTACTTTGTACTGACCATGAATGTTTCAAGTCTTTGTTCACTTAAGCTGCATTTCTATATTTTTTATAAAACCTTTTCTGTGCATGTCATATTTTATGAAAACTCTGATATCCTGTATATATTAATATTTTACTAAAATTTCAAATGGTTTATGTAATTTATGTTATTTAATGAATGTGCCTATATTTTATCAGCACTCTCTTTTCTAAAATTAAGTATGTGGGATGCAGATGCAGTTATTTGCATTCCTAATATGATGCACATTAGTCAAAATGAAATATTATAATTTCCACACTTTGAACAATGGAGTTTTGTATCAAGTTGGTTTATTAGCTATTTATTGACTACCTATTTCTGTTAAGTCTTATGCTAAAAGCTAGGAGTATCAAAGATGAGAAAAACATGATCACTGCCCTCAAATATTATCTTTCAAGAAACAGGTCATCATAATTCTACCCACATTTTTCCAATAGTAGAAAAAAAAAAGAACAGCTAGCATTTTATCCTGTTAGAGGGTCTCAATAGGAAACGGAATTCAATCAAGATGTTATAACAAAAATAATGACATCAATTTTCCTTGTAAAATATTGATGCAAAAACCATAAGCAAAATACAGCATAATAAAATTAAACCAAGTTTGATATATCATGATGCTGTAAAGATAATAATAATACAAGGTTGCTTTACAACAAATGAAATCTATAGAAACAAAAATATATTCTACACGTGATTTTCTCTCCTTCCACTTCCCAGTAACAATTTTCTCACTTCCTTTGAACTCTATCAGCAGCATCCTCAAGTCCAGATTTCTACAACCTGTTCAAGACAGTTTAGGCATACTCAATCATGCTCCAGGACTTTATATCTGCCACCACTTTCTGCATGGTTCCAAAGCCACACCTGTATTTTAAGTATTAAGGTAGCAATCTCACTTTTTGGAATCAAAATAGTTTTCTGTTGCTGCCTAATAAATTACTGAAACTGTAATAGTTGAAAACACTACACAGTTATTATTTCACTGATTGAGAGAGTCTACTGTCAATACCAAGCACAGCTGAATCCTCTGCTCAGAGGTCTGAAGGCCATGCTTTCTCATTATGGTCTCTTTTTTCTCTAACCAGCAATGAATTTCTAGTGAGTCAGCCAGTGAAACAAAGACTGTCACAAGGTCACAGAATCATGGGAGTGATCTTTTCTCATCACTACTATATTCTTTTGGTTAAAAGCATGTCACAGTTTTTACCATACTAAAGAGGAGTTTCACAATTACTAGGATACAAGAATCATTTGGGATCATTTTATGGCATGACTGCCACATCTTCAAAATCCAGTTTTCTGAGATTTTCAAACTTGAATGGGTGTGTTGAATTTTGTCAAAGGCTTAGTGTATACATTAACTGTATCTATCTTATAATTTTTCTTATCATTAAGGTGGTAAAAGTGCAACAAACTTATCATCCTAAGATAAACCTGACTTGATCAAGATGTGTTACATATTTATAGAAATTAGGGTTTTATCTGAAATTTTCATTGAGGCTGTTTGAACTACATCCTTCAGAATTATTTTTCTTATGATATCTTTCAGGACATTAATCACACATTTATGCTAGCTTTGTAAAATTAACTCGGGATATATTCCTTTTTTCTATGTTTTAAAAATTGTGTAGGGTTGACATTGATTCTGTTTTTAATTATTATTACAATTGACTACTGAAGTTAATAATTAAAATATTTTCAACTTATGATAGGTTTATCCAGATATAACTTAATCTATCCAGGAACATCTGTAATTTGTTTAAATTTGTTTTACATTTTCTACATAGTTACTAATTTTTGCATCTGTTGATCGATTAGTTATTGAGGAAGGACTGGTAAAATCTTCAATATTATTATAAATTTTTATTTAGTTGTGTCAATTTCTGTTTTCTGAACTTTGCTGAACTTTGATGTTGTTTTAATAGATGTCACATCTTCCTATTAAACTGATCTTCCTATTATTATATAATGTTCATCTTTAGCTCTTATGATACAATTTGCTCTGAAATTGACTGTGTTTCTGATAGGCTTTGGCTCTGTGTTCCCCACGAAATCTCATTTGGAATTGTAATCCCCACAATCCCTATATGTGGAGGGTGGGACCTGGTAGGTGATTGGATCATGGGGGCAGTTCCGCTATGCTGTTCTCCTGATAGTTAATGAGTTCTCATGAGATCTGATGGTTCGATGTTTTTGACAGCTGCTTTTTCATATGCTCTCGCTTACCTGCCACTATGTAAGACGTGGCTGCTTTCCCTTCCACCATGATTGTAAGTTTCCAGAGGCCTCCCAGCTGTGCAGAACTGTGAGTCAATTAAACCTCATTTCTTTAAAAATTAGTCAGTTTCAGGCAGTTTTTTATAGCAGTGTGAGAGCAGACTAATATAGTCTCTAATATTAAAATAGGAACACCAGGTTTTTTATGCTTGCAAGTTGCTAGGCATTTCTTTTTCCACTCAATTATTTTCGACATGTGTGTGTGTTTATTTAACCTTCATATTGTAAATGCAACATACAATTTATGTTGTGTTTGCTAAATAAATATTTATTCCATTTTAGAGTTAATTTTTAGATTTTGCTAGATTTAACTCTACCATCTTGCTGATAGTTTTCAATTTTCCATTCTGTTTTGTTTCTTTCTTCTTTCTTTTCTGCCTTTTTGGGGGCTTATCAAAAGTTTCTAGAGTCCCATTTTGTTTTCTGTATAACCTCCTTAGCTGCCACCTCATTTTATATCATTTTTAGTTGCTTTAGGGCTTATAATATGTATGCTTATCTTCTCAGAGACTGTGACCAGCTTGTCAAACTTCACACTTCACACCTGACATTTCACTCTTCTCTCTCCTCAAATTAATATTTCCCACTTCGAGTTTCCATTTCCTGCTTCTCACTTTCCAGGTTACCAATATAATATATTAGTATATTATATTCTCTCATTCTATTTTCAGGCTCCACATCTTTTGTGTGACTGTCATATATTTTTAAGTTTCATATATATCTTGAATACCATTCTTACTGAATAATTATTTTTGCTTTAAGTAGTTGATTTTGTTTTAAGAAAATTATAAGTCTAAAGAGGTGTATTTTATTGTAATTATTTATTTATTATTTTTGATGTTCTTCATTCTTTCCTGTGGAAGTGATTTTCCATCTGGTATCATTTGTCTTCAACCTCAAGGGGACCAATTCAGATTAATTTTAGTGTATACTTGAGCTTGCAATGAATAATCTGTTTATGTTATTTGAATATTTATTTAGAGTGTCACTTTTAAAAGGTGTTTACCCCGATACATAATATTGAGATTACAGATTTTCTTTTTTACTTCAGCTGTTCAAGATTTTATTACATTGTCTTATCATGGAAAGTCAACTCTTGTTTCCTTTATCTATGACTGCTTAAATTTTTTTTATTCATATTTGGTGTCCAGTTGTATGACTCCAGTGTGCCTAAGTTTGATTATTTCTATATATTTATCCTGCTTGGACAAGCAAATCAGTAATATTCACTAAATTTTGGAGGTGTTGGGCCACTATATCTTGAAACAATTTTCTCAGTTTGTTTTAATATGGCACTCCAATAACATTTAGGACAGACAATTTGATATTGTCTCATAAGTTACTGAAGCACTGTTAATTTACATTTCTCTCCTTTTTCTTCAATTTTGATAATTGATATGTCTCCTAGTTGTTTGATTTTCTTTTGCCATTTCCATCTGTTAATAAGCCCATTCCATGAATTTTATTACTAATATACTACCTTTCAGTTCTATAATTTTCTATTATTTTTGAATAATTTTCATTACTTGCAGAAATTCTCTATCTTTTCACTCATGAATTTAGTTTTATTTTACCATGTTTTATATAATTATTGAAATATGCATACAGTATACACTTAAGTCACTCTTCTCTCATCTGGTTCATTTTAGGATCAAGGTCTATTTCCTGTTTTAAATTTTCTCAATTACAAATAATAATTTGATGCTTCTTCATAAGTCTAATTTTTGATGGAAGGTTTGATATTTTGGATAATACGTTGTAGAGACACTGTGTTTTCTAATTTTCTTGTAAATCATTTTAATTCTGAGTGTAGCAGGCAGTTCAGATACTGGATTATCAGTTTGAACTTCTGTAATTTTGTTTCTTTACTTGTTTTCCAAGCTCCTTTACCTTTATTGGACTCAACTGCTGAATTTTGTCAGAGTTTAGCTTTAGTCCTTCGTAAAGCAAGTGTGGCATATATGAGTTCTGCATTCTCAGCTCAGTGAGATAATTGTGCTCTGCTTGGATTCCATTTCTCTGTGTCACAATCTGCAAATTGTCTCCAGTCATGGAATTTTGATTGTAGGGATCACCTCATTTTCATTAGTGTCTATTCTTTCAAGAATCACAATTCACACTGCCTATTGTCCATTTTTGGAAAACTCTAATTTTATTACACATTTTGTGCGATATTATGATTGTTTATGTTGGCAATACTAGTTTTTTCTTCCTAGCTAACGCAGAATCAGTTCATCTTTTATAACTAATATTTATGACTCAATAAATCAATTCTTACTGTTTTCAGCAATTATGATTTATTGTCAACATTATCATTTATATAAATACATTTGTAAAATTAGGCAAAAATTATTATATTAATAATCACTATTATTATCACTTTTATGCCACAGCATGTCAGGAATCACAATAAAGTAGAAAATATTTTTCAGAATCCTGGTAAAGTCTGTGTTTATTCTAAGGACTGATATCTACTCCTTTTACCTACTTCTTAAAGTGATCCCAAACCTTAGAGCAGACGGAGTAAGTTAGGTTAAATGGCATTTAATTCGTGGTGTCTTCTAGAGTGCTGTGTTGAGGGGCTCACTGAGGACACATCCAGTATTATGAGAAGAGTTCATAACTTATGAGCAATGTGGGCCCAAAGGAGAATGTTGGTACACTGCATGTTTTTGTAATTATTGCATTGTTCATTTACATAAATTATGGAAAGAAAAATTCTCAATCATGCAAAAAATATTTTAGATATATTTTTAGCAGGATACTATATGCCACTTTATTACTGGATATTTCAAACCAATTGTAGGGTAGATAATTCTGCTCAGAATTATAAAGATCAACAATAAAAGACTGAAAGAATGATCACTCTTAGGAATAAAACGGCATATCAAGCAACATTAAATGTAAGGTTATACCAGGGCTTTTTGGTTCTGACTAAAGACGTCACTGTGCAACAAAGCCTATGCACATTGCCAGAATCTCTTTTTACATCTTTTGAGTGAATCCTGGTAAGGTGAATTTATGTTGCCACTTACCAACTGGTTGATATATAGACTATTGGAATATGTTCACCTCCCAGGAGCTTGATGAAATGACTCAAGGAGTAGAAAATACTAAATAGTTTCACAAGCTGCTTATCATACTTGTTTGACCATTGGAGCCAGTTTACCAAATCTAGCAGTGTACAATAAGAATATCCTGTATTTGTACAGCTCTATGTTATTTAAAATACATTATTACATACTAACATATTTTACTTTATATTGACCCTTAAAGTAAGTTGGCCAAGAATTATTATTCTCCCTTTAGAACTGAAAAGTTAAGTGATTTACACCAGGTCTCATAGCTGGTATAGTTCATAGCTGAGATTTCAGAGTCAAAATGCAATGGTGTTTCTTTTCTATGTGACTACCTCTTTAATGTAGCAAATATTTCCTTGCATTGACACAGGAAAGAATTTCTCTTTTTTTTTTTTTTTTTTTTTTTTTGAGACGGAGTCTTGCTCTGTTGCCCAGGCTGGAGTGCAGTGGCCGGATCTCAGCTCACTGCAAGCTCCGCCTCCCGGGTTTACGCCATTCTCCTGCCTCAGCCTCCGGAGTAGCTGGGACTACAGGTGCCGCCACCTCGCCCGGCTAGTTTTTTTTTGTAGTTTTAGTAGAGACGGGGTTTCACCGTGTTAGCCAGGATGGTCTCGATCTCCTGACCTCGTGATCCGCCCGTCTCGGCCTCCCAAAGTGCTGGGATTACAGGCTTGAGCCACCGCGCCCGACCAACACAGGAAAGAATTTCTTTGCTGCTGTGGTTTATTTACTATTGACCTTTAATTTAGCAGATAAGTGTTTCCAGTTCTTTCTGTGTATTCAGATGTCTACTTGAATGACACACTCATGGTCCTACTTTGGTATATTACAAGGAATGTTGACTGTCTTGTGTTTATTGAAGCAATCTCTGAAAAGTGCTCTGGCTAACAAGTTCAACATAAATACAAAATATTATTAGTATTATTATTGTGTAAATATTAAATATTTAATATCCCTTTTAAACATTCTTTCTCCCTCATGAAGCAACTATTACTTATAGCCTGTATGATATTTAAATAGCAGTTATTTTCCTTGGCTTTGTATTGTAGGGAACAATCCTGTCCATCCAAATAATTGTGGTGTTAGAAAATTTAATTCTGGTTTTAGGATTAGAAAAAAAAGGTATTCCACAATTTCTTGTACATTAGTTGGAACTCTGTGATGATGTGATCTGAAGGTAGGTTTAATACGTACATTTTTCATTACTTAAATAAAAAAAACCTAAAGTTGTAAATAGATTAATGACACATGTTTATGTCACTTAAAAAGACAAGCTTCCCTTACATGCACATACTTCAGAGTACTTAGAAGCTAAAATATAAAAATTTTCTTTATTAACTAAATTAAATTACCAAGATTGCAATTAGAAGCATTTGTTACTGTAATTATTATGTAAATTGTAAATGATAAATGTTGCAGGAAGTCAGGGACCCCGAACAGAGGGACCGACTGAAGCCATGGCAGAAGAACATAAATTGTGAAGATTTCATGGACATTTATTAATTCCCCAAATTAATACTTTTATAATTTCTCACACCTGTCTTTACTGCAGTCTCTGAACATAAATTGTGAAGATTTCATGGACACTTATCACTTCCCCAATCAATTCTCTTATGATTTCCTATGCCTATCTTTACTTTAATCTCTTAATCCGGTCATCTTCGTAAGCTGAGGATGAATGTCACCTCAGGACCCTGTGATGATTGCGTTAACTGCACAAATTGTTTGTGGAACATGTGTATTTGAACAACATGAAATCTGGGCACCTTAAGAACAGGGTAACAGCGATGTTCAGGGAACAAGGGAGATAACCTTAAAGTCTGGCTGCTGTGGGCCGGGCAGAACAGAGCCATATTGCTCTTCTTTCAAAAGCAAATAGGAGACTGATCACTGAGTTCTTTTTCTCAGCAAGGAATAGCCCTGAGAAAGAGAATGTGTTCCTAAGGGGAGGCCTCTGAAATCACCACTTTGGGAATGTCTGTCTTTTACAGTTGCAGATAAGGGATGAAATAAGCCCCAGTCTCCTGTAGTGCTTCCAGGCCTATTAGGATAAGGAAATTCTCACCTAATAAATTTTGATCAGACCAGTTGTCTGCTCTCAAACCCTGTCTCTTGAGAAGATGTTATCAATGACAATGGGTGCCCAAAACTTCATTAGCAATTTTAATTTTGCCCTAGTCCTGTGATCTCACCCTGCCTCCATTTGCCTTATGATATTTTATTACCTTGTGAAGCATGTGATCTCTGTGACCCACACCCTATTCATACACTCCATCCCCGTTGAAAATCACTAATAAAAATTTGCTGGTTTTGTGGCTTTGGGGCATCATGGAACCTGTTGACATGTGATGTATCCCCCAGACACTCAGCTTTAAAATTTCTGTGTTTTGTACTCTACTCTTTCCCTTTATTTCTCAGACCAGCCAACACTTAGGGAAAATAGAAAAGGGCCCACGTGAAATATTGGGGCTGAATTTCCCCTGATAGATAAAATTGAACTTTCTTTTAAAATATTATAGAGCAGATCTACTACTTTGTTTTCTTTTGTTATTAAACATCTATAGTATCTCCCTTAGAATTCATAGCATTAACTATCAACACTAATATAGTCAATTATTTGAGTGGAGGGAAGTAGAAAGTTTTGGGGGCATTCATATTTTTGTTAAAATCTCAGCTTTGCCACTGTCTACCATCTTAACCTGAAGCAAGTGATTTAATATCTCTGAACCAGTTTCATGATTTCCATTAAATAAAAAATAATATTTGCATTTAAGAGTTTCAATTGTGTATGAAAATATACAATATATGTAAAGTACCTCTCATAAAATAAGCAGAACTATAGATATTATAATGTTTGGTACTGCTGACTAGTTGTATGACCTTTGAGAAACCAGAAATAAGATTATGTTTTCTGTTTCGACTTCCTAACTATTCAATAAAACCTGAAATGCCACCTGCCTCTTTTCTGCCTTGAAAGAATGAAAAAATGCAGACAATAGTTGCTGGTTTGATGCCCAAACCATTTTCTTAATTTGTCAGGGAGTTTATAATCACAATATGAAAAAATGAAAAATTATTTTTAACTCTTTGAAAGTACGGTGCTCTAATATAATTAATATATCACTATACCCCATTCTCCTTACCTTTTAACTGCAAGTAACTTTTAATCAGGCAAACCATGCTCTGGAGGATGTATATAATGCATATTTATAGCACATATCCATATACACAGACACATTCTGTATGTTATTTTCCTTCAATTTTCAAAGCAGATAATATTCATGGGAAAATATTTGGTGAATGCAAACATTATCAGCATTATTTATAATAATAATAATAATAACTTTTTGGGATGGAGTCTCGCTCTGTCACTCAGGCTGGAGTGCAGTGGCACAGTCTCAGTTCACTGCAACCTTGACCGCCTGGGTTCAAGTGCTTCTCCTGCCACAGCCTCCCGAGTAACTGGGACTACAGTTGCAAGCCCCCATGTCAGGCTAAGTTTTGTATTTGTAGTAGAGAAGGGTTTCACTATGTGGGCCAGGGAGGTCTTGAACTCCTGATCTTGAGTGACCCACCCACTTCACTCTGCCAAAGTGTGATTATAGGTGTGAGATACTGTGCCCAGCCTGCAAACATTATTTTTATATCTGCTATTAAAAAAGAAATTCTGCTAGCTAAAAATTAACAAAGAGCAAGGAAAATGCCTAGAATCTGCAATATAATAAATATTTCATGTAAGCATATGTTGTCTCATATTCCCAAGCAGTATTGTGTTATCCAGGAGATAGAAAGAAAAAAAAGTTCCAGTGCAGCCTTGAGGCATGAATACCTTTTTTATCACATAAATGGGAAATCCATGTGTTTAACATAACCTGTTCTTACTCTAGGTGGGGAGCAATTTGAACTCAGTTTTTCTTTAGATGTTTAAACTTTTTTCATATATGACAGATTATTTTAAGAGAGGTTAATGAGATGCAGTGATTGTAGTTATTTGCCTTTTAAAATTACTTCTTTATGAAACATTTGTAGCTACTTGGTCCATATTTTAAACATTTCCAAGTATTATAATTTCGGACATGAGTTGAAAGAGATTGATGTACTATCTTTAATTCAATTATAATTCATTCATATGAATACTTTTTATATAGCTCTCATCTTGGCAACCAATAATTCCTCATTTTTATCCTATAGTGTGACCATTAATCATATGCTTATATTCAATACTTATTTAATTTTTATAATTTGTAAAATCATATAATATATATTTCTACCAATATACATCATATTTGGGCTTCTAAGACTTTGAAAGCTATTCAATATAAGTAGTTTTTATTCATTTATCACTTAATATTTATTTTGATTTTATTAACTTATGAAATATTTGTGATTATAAAATAACAGAATTATTGTATATATCCCTGAAATATATACATGTTGTGGGAAGTCAGGGACCCCCCGAATCGGAGGGACCGGCTGGAGCCACAGCAGGAGGACATAAATTGTGAAGTTTCTGGACATGTTATCAGTTCCCAAATAATCACTTTCATAATTTCCTTACTGCCCTGTTTTAATCTCTTAATATTGTTATCTCATAAGTTGAGGATGTGCATCATCCTCAGGACCACTGTGATAATTGTGTTAACTGTACAAATTGATTGTAAAACATGTGTGTTTGAACGTATGAAATCAGTGGCCACCTTAAAAGAACAGAATACAGCGATTTTGACAAGGAAGACACACCATAACGTCTGACCACCTGCGGGTCCAGGCAAAAAATCATATTTTTCTCTTGCAGAGAGCCTATAAATGGACGTGCAAGTCAAGAGAGATATCGCTAATCCTTTTTCTAGCAAGGATATTATATTAATACCTGGGAAAAGGATGCATTCTGGGGGAGGTCTATAACGTCTCTCTGGAATGTCTGTCTTATGGCAGTTGAGATAAGGACTGAGGATATGCCCTGGTCTTCTGTAGTAATCTCAGCTTACTAAGTGGTGAAAACTCTGCCTAGTAAATGTTGGTCAGACAGGTTCTCTTGCTTTGAACTCTGTTTTCTTTATTTAAGATGTTTATCAAGACATACGTGCACCACACTGAACATAGACCCTTATCAGCTGTAGTCTGCTTTTGCCCTTTCCCCTTGTGATCTTGTTGGAGCCCTTATCAGTAGTTTCTGGTTTTGCCCTTTGTCCTGTTCCCTCGAGCATGTGATCTTTTTTAGACCCTTATGCAGTAGTGTGCTTTTTGCCCTTTGGAAGCTGTGACTCTTTGTACTATTCCCTGTTCTTAACTGCTCCCTTTTGAAACCCTTAATCAAAAACTTGCTGGTCTAGACTCAGGTAGGCATCATGGTCCTATGGATATGTGATATCACCCCAGTGGCCCAGGTTAAAATTCCTCTGTTCTGCCTGTCTCTCTTTTTTCTCACCTGGCCAACACTGTATGGAAAATAGAAGAACTACGTTGACATATTGGGGGTGGGTTTCCCCCAAATATATAATTACAAGGAAGATATGAAACATTGTGGAAACTTGACATTCATACATGTAAAGTCACTTTAGTACTTTTCTTCAATATGTAATTTTGAAATAATATGTGTATTAGTCCATTCACACGCTGGTAAAGACAACCTGAACTCAGTAATTTATTAGAACAGGTTTAATTGGCTCATGATGTGTGGGCTCTAAGGCTTTGTTCCAGGGAACCTCAGGAAACTTACAATCATGGCAGAAGGCCAAGGGAAGCAGGCATGATCTTCCACATGGCTGCAGAAGAGAGAGAGAGAGAGAGCCAAGTGGGGAGTATACACACTTTCAACCAACCAGATCTCATAAGAATCTAATATGAGACAGCACTAGGGGGATGGTGCCTAACCATTAAAACAGAGCAATTCCCCGATTTAATCACCTCCCCAGGCCCTTCTCCAATATGGAAATTTCAATTCATATGAGATTTGGGTGGGAACACAGAGCAAACTGTATCAAGTATGCATTCTTTAAAGAGAAAAAATAGCCAAGGCATGGTGACTCCCACTTGTAATCCCAGCCTTTTCCGGAGGCTCGAGGCTGGGCGGATGAGTCATGGAGATTGGAACCATCCTGGCTTAACATGGTGAACCCATCTCACTAAAATCAAAAAAGCGCTGGTGTGGTGGTGGGAGCCTGGTAGTCCCAGCTACTAGGGAGGTGCTGGAGCAGAAATGGTGTTGGTGGAGCAGACAGAGTACCTGGGGCAACAGGTGAGACTCTGTCTCAAATATAAAATTATAAATAAATAAAATAAATATAAAGAAAATATATATTAATGAAATTCTCTCAGTTTCACTGCTCATATGACCTTCTTCTTAAAAGAGCCTCTCTGTGTGTATATATTATATATATATATATATATATATATATGTGTGTGTGTGTGTGTGTGTGTGTGTGTGTGTGTGTATGCATATACAATTTTTTTTTTTTGAGATGGAGTCTCCCTCTGCTGCCTGGGCTGGAGTTCAGTGGCGTGATCTTGGCTCACTGCAACCTCTGCCTACTGGGTTCAATCAATTCTCCTGCCTCAGCCTCTTGAGTAGCTGGGATTACAGGCGTGTGCCACCACGCCTGACTAGTTTTTGTATTTTTAGTAGAGATGGGGTTTCACCATGTTGGTCAGACTGGTCTCGAACTCCTGACCTCGTGATCCACCTGCCTCAGCCTCCTGAGGTGCTGGGATTACAGGCATGAACCACTGCACCTGGCCTATACAAATATTTTAACAATAAATAAGATATAATGCCTTATTCTATGCATCATTATTTTTGCTAAATATAATACAGATTTACCTGATTCATTTTAATAGTTGAATTGCATTTTATAATATGGATACACTATGGTTACTTTGGCCAGTAACTGTGTTTTTACTTGTTTGCGCTTACAAAAATGATGCATGGTTTTAATGGCTATTTCTAAATGTATGAACTTCTTTACAATCTAAAATTGTAACCATTTTGTCACATGCCCTCCAAAAAATACTATAGCAATTTTAAACATTAGCTATTATCAGACAATTATTTTTTTCCTAAACTTACAGTGGAAATTGTATTTTAGTTTTGCTTTAGCTTCACTTGACATGGCTATTAGTTAGACTTATTGTTTTTGCCTGGGTCAGCCATTTTCATTCCCATTTAATTTGCTCCTTATATACCATGTCTTAATTTCTATAGATATCTTTGTTCTTCTTGTTTAATCATAATAGTACTTTATATAATGAATATTAATTTAACTTCATATTTATTGAAATTTTTATCCTCTGTTCCTTATTTAAATTCATTAAATGCTATTGTTTTGCCATATGGAAGCTAAATTTCATATAGTCAAATCTATTAATTACTTCAGTTAACTTTTCTCTCTTTCCTATTATACTTAGAAAATACTCTCTCCAAACTTCTATTAGCATTTTCCTATATTTATTAAATTCTTTAAAATATTCCAGTTATGAAATATTTACGTTCTTAATGTTAGCACCAGAAAATAACAAATACATTTTCTTCTACCTAGGAGAAATAATAGCATATGTAAGGTTAAAACTCTATATCATTCTTAAACCACACTGGCTTAATTTTGATATAATTATATCATAGTTATGGTTTGTTAATTATAAATTCATTTATTACAAAAGTAGAATCCAGGAACCACATTTATGTTCTCATGGGTAAGAAAAAATGAAATATTTTCAGAAATATATATTGAGCACCTATTGTAAGTATATTAGGGTTCTCCAGAGAAACAGGGTGAGTTGACCAGTTAGAGACCCAGGAGAGCTGATGGGGTAGTTCCTCTCAAAAGGCTGGCAGTCTTGACCCAGGAAGAACCAATTTATGAATTTGAAGACAGGAAAGACCAATTGTCCCAGTTAAAGGGCAGTCAAGCAAGAGAAATTCTCTCTCACTTAGAGGAGGGTTAGCTTTTGTGATTTCTTCAGGCCTTCAACTGACTGGATGAAGCTCACCTGCACTAAGGAGGACGAACTGCTTTACTCAGTATACTAACTCAGAAGTTGATCTCAGTCAAAAACACCCTCACAGAACACAGAATAATGTCTGACTAAATATCTGGAAATCCTGTGGTCTCGTAAAGTTGACCCATAAAATTAATCATGACAGTAAGCCAGGTGCTCTTCCTAATGACAGTCACAAAGCAGAGAACAAAACAAAGCTTTACCACCCAGGGACCTCGGATGACAGCCTGTGAGGGATGTGTGTGTGCATGTGTGTGTTTATGGGGGAGAGATATATGATAAACACATAAATATATACTCAACATAATCTCTCTCTTTCCTTCCCCTCCCTTTTTCTCTGTCTCTGTCTCTCTCTCTCTCTTTCCCCCTCTCCTCCTCTTTCTCTAATAGGGCAGAAACATTTCAACACAGATATTCATACATTTAATTTAAGGAGTGAGTCATGAAATTATCCATGGCAACAGAGTTTCTGATATGTGAAATAGAAAGTTCAAATGCCTTGTGTTTGGGAGTATGGTTGTTGAAACAGTGCACAGAGGAAGCAGTTTACAGGAGGCAGATGAAGAAAAGGCATTGCCAAAAACTAGTCTCTGGAAGAATAGGACTCAGAAATAACAATGACCTGGCCTAAAAGCTATATGGTAGAAGTAAGATCTGGACTCAGTGGAAAGCAGAATAATCGTGTTAGTATGAATGGCTTTGTGGACTCAGTGGAATGCAGACTGATCATGTTAGTATGATGGATTTCAAACATTATTTTGGCTTCATCAAAAACATGTAGGCTGCACATAGAGCCTCATGGCATTAAACACCAAGGGGTCTTTTAGTTTCAGCTGGACATTAGCTGAAACCAAAAGTTTATAAGACTATTATAGGCCACATTTGGTTCCAGTCTACGTAGGTGGATCTAGATTAGCAATTATAACATGCTCTTCTTTTTCAGTGAGTTTCCTTTGTAGTTGTCCATATGATACATGATACATGGAGCTAAGATTCAGTGATGGGAGCTGCCTTGACTTGAAAATCTTATGCCTTGCAAAAGCCAAATATTTTCTTAAACCCCTAAATACATCTCTGGAAGGGGCATACTCAGATACAAGAGTCCCTACAAGTTTGTCACTGCATGAAGAGAATCCCAAATCATAATGCTTTCCTCAGGTAGACTTATTTATATATGCTTCTTCCCATCTACTCAGATAAAATTTACAAATCATGGATTATTTATTAAAAGTATTGTGTAATAATTTTGTTCACAATATTGTCCTTATATTGTTACAACAAGAATAGAATCAGTCAGTTAATGAAGGCCAAATTCTCATACCATTTTCAAAGAGACAAGTAGAATATAAGATCTTATTAAAATTTAAAAAGCAAACAAAAGTGGCCTCCATATCTGGCCATGATAGTATTAACTGGAAGCATATTTATCCTCCTGTCTTACACAACTATAATAAATAAAGTAAAAGTTTTCATTCATTCAATAGGAGTCTCTGAATTTTTAAAAAAGACAAAAAAAAAAAAATCAAGGTGAGATCGATGTTTACCCAAATATATGTTTGTGGCATATGTCAAGTTCTTGGGAAATAAAAGCAGAGTATATGGTGGGGGAACCAAAAAATGTAGGTGAGCAAAACAGGATGGCAGTCTTACTGAGTTGAAAAAGTAGAGATTAAGGGTCAGGGCAGTTGAAGAGCTGGAGTTAGTGACAAAGCATACTAAAATTAGACAACTGTTCATCTTAAGCAGAGTTGAAACTCCAGAACTGCCATGCTGAAAGATGAAAGACCAAAAATAGATAAATATAAATGGCTATCTTTTTTCTTTTATTAATTTCTGTTAAAAAATGAATTTTCATCTATAATTCATAATGTATATATAAATAAAATATATCAATAGTACCATAGATTCATGAAAATGAATTATATTTTTGAAATAATCTTACTTTGCATAATATAGTCAAATATCACTTATAAATGTAGAAGCCAAATTTCTTCATCAATATTAGCAAATTTAATCCAGCAATATATAAAAATGACATTATATCATGATCAAGTGGATCACTCCAGGAATGTAAAGGCTTTTTGCTTTTTTTTATTTGAAAATAGTGCACCCCATTAACAGGATAATAAATCATAACAAGCAAACAATAAAAATTAAAAGTTCAGTTCGAAACATCAGAAACAACTTTGAAAAACTTCTAACATATATGCATGATAAAAACTCTCAACTCTGCACTAATAGGGAACTTCATCCATCTAATAAGATATTTACAACAAAGCTCAGATAATATACAGTTATAGAAAGTTATTATGTCATAAATTATATGGTGAAATATTGAATAACTTCCTTCATAGGCTGAGTTCAGGGGAAGAATGAATGCTCTCTTCTAGTCAACATTTTATACAATGAATTTAGTGAAATATTAAAACTGTCTACCATAAAACAGAAAATAAGGCAATGATGTTTGCTGTCTTTTATTCAAAACATCTGTTTAACATTATATTCAAATAAAAAAGTAAAATAACATTAATTTAAATAAACAAGTAAATATCAATGTATGTTAAAGATCTGATTTCTTTAGAAATTATGCTGGGCTATATAAAACTATCAGCACTAGTAAGTGAGTTTAGTTAGGTTGATAGATTCAAGCTAAGTATACAAATATATATTATATGTCTACATTCAATAGAAAACAATTAGAAAATAAAATCAATCAATTCCATTTATAACATTATCAAAAGTTTTAGAAATAGACTTGAAAGCTCTGAAATCTGAAATCATTAAATGTGAAAAATACTGAAATTTCAAAATACTGCTTACAATAAAATCCTAAATAAATACTTACCATTTTAATACATTAAGATAGTCAGTAATGATAACGTATCATTTTCCTACTTTTTGATTTATATACTCAATGCGAACTCATACAAAAACTTTGTAGAATTTTTTGACGGAAATTAACAAGCTCTTTCTCTAAGTATTTGAAAACATAAATGATCTAGAATAGGAATCAACATCTTTCTAATAACAGGACCTTGAGTCCTGTCACCGACAAACTGCGATCATTTCCTTCAACTATATACTGCTAGTCTTCTTGTTAACAATCATGACCTAAGAAGTTCAAATAACATTGCAGTGAGAAATATGTAAATGTGGTGTAGACAAGAAAAAAGAAACAACTAAAAACAACAACAAAAAACAATTATTTTCTAGATTAGATCTATGACATTCGCATGAGAAGGCAAAAAAGCTTTCAATAGTTTATCTAATAGAGTAAGAAAGTGGGTTTGCCTAGCTTCATTGTCTTTATCTCAAGTTCTTTTTCCTACTAATTATGCAATTCAAATTGATGGCATGATTTGACAATGTAAGATATTAAATAACTCTATCTTTATCCTATTTTTAAAGATATCCATTTTATAGCAATACTCGTACAAAGTTGAACTGGATTTCATGTTAATGCTGTCACATAGCTTTCTTTTCACAAAATTCTGAGGAGATTTATTGGAATTTTCCTCAGAAAATTTTGGAATTCAACAATTTGGAAACTATTCCATTAAACCCTATTGATATAAAATCATACTAAAATAATAGGGCAAGATATCAACCTATTAGAAAATTGGAACTTTAGTGGAAAAGCAAAAAAAAAAAAAAAAAAAAAGGCTGGAATATTCAATGATATGCAAATACGAATCCTTAAACTGAACACAAGGTCACAGAATGAGGTACTGATGGAATGAATATACTTATTGTGATCTGAACTACTTTGGTGTTACAGCAATCACAGGTTTTTAAAAATTGCTGAACCATTCAAAGAAAATCTAATCCCATTTTAGAATTAGACTTATAGATTTTATGTGCATGAATCATCTTTGAAATTTCTGTGATTGCCCATGGAATATCTTTGCATATATCACAAAGTTTCCCTATGATGATTTGTTATCAGAAGAAGCTCATTGTCCCAGAAGTGTATTATATATCCCTAAATAAACAAATCCATGTTATTTTGTGCTGACATTATAAATAGCAGGTATTTCTTATAATGTAGCCAAATTTTGGAATGTTTCTGATCTAAGTGACTCTATAAACATGCTTTCTTTTTGTGAAACTGCTTAATTGAACTAAGAAATGACCCATAATCATGGACCATATGTTAATGCTATAATCAAAACTGCAATTACCCTTCCTACTACATACACACACTTATACACACACTTATACACACACACACAGACTAACTCAGTGTGTAAAACTACAGTCATCCCTTAATACCCATGGGGTATTCATTCCAGGGCCTCCAGTGGTTGCTGAAATCCATAGATGCTCAAGTCCCTGATTTAAAGTGTTGTTAGTATTTGCATATAACCTACATACACCCTCTTATATACTTTAAATCATCTCTAGATTACTTACAATGCCTAACACAATGTAAATGCTATGTAAATAGTTGTTATAGTATATTGTTTAGGGAATAATGACAAGAAATAGAAGTTTGTACATGTTCAGTGCAGATATGTCCATCCATTTTTTCTGCCAAAAATTTTCTATCTGCAGTTGGTTGAATACAAGAACGTGAAACCTATTGTATTAAATACAGTTGACTGACTGTATTTAAATTTCTTTATTCAAATTGATAAAAGCTTACTTTTAGAGCCCACAGTTATTTAACTATTAAGGATTTATTTTGGTGCTGCTAACATTCATATTGCATTACCTAACATGCTATAGTTAACAATTCTAGTTATGTAAGAAATAATGTAGATTATTCATATTTTGCAGATCATGTAACAAGTAAAGTAATAAATCTGAATCTCCTTTATAGAAGACGCCTCTCTCATTATACTGCTTAGAAAGTTACACTTAGAAATCTGGCATGACAGCCAAATTCATAGAGTGTGTTATTAGTAGAATCGTGATTCTCAGTGCCTTGCTTATTATATTCTACACGAAATAGCAGGGTAGGCCCTGAAATCACCTTTGAGTGTGTATCAGGAGAAAATTTAGCTTATAGTAACCTAGAGTCTTAAAAGAATTAAACATTTTAATGAAAGTGTTTCTAGTACTAGTACATTAAATAAAAAAAATACACTCTTTAAAGCAGCATGATATAGGAAAGAAATGGTGTACTTTATCTAAAAAAGAGTGGATATTTTATTTTAGCAATACAGAATGTGAATAATCTAGGGATAGTTTTTTCTCCTCAAAATGACAGGTAAGAAGCTAAGCATTCGGAGAACAAAATTGATTACTTAAAGTTTAGTCACACTTAAATTACACAAAGAGCTGAATTCTGACTGCATGTATTCATGGATGTTAAAATAAGTGAGAAGACGTGGCAAGAATTCGTTAAAGGTTTTTGTGTTCCTTATGGAGTCACCATTTTTTTTAATTGCCCATGGCGAGGATCCCACTTCTATGAATGCTAGATACAATACCTTTATGAACAAACAAACAAAAAAAGTATCCATCATAGCTAGGGAAAACAGTAGATTTTTAAAAAAATCATGGACTCTATGTAGTATCATTTTAGGAATATAAATCATCTTTTCCTTCATGATTTAAACACACCAGTATCAAATAGCCTTATGGCTATATCTTTGAATAGATAGGTTTACTTCATCTTTTGCCTATACCAAAAGTATGCCATCCATTTATTTTCAGCATAGTTTATCATTACATATATATATAAGAAAATCAATAATGACTAATATTATGAGCTTTTAGTATGTGGTATGCCTAAGGCTCAGTATTTGACATATATTACCACATTCGATGCACCCAACAAAACTGTGAAGCAGATACTATTGTTAACACAAGTTACAATCTAAAAAGTGAGGCCTTGAGGGACTTAGTAAGGTGTATAAGGTCATAAAGCTAATACGTGTTGGAACCAGTGCTTCAATGCATACCAACTGGATCAAAGTTAAGATTTAAATCATTGCGCTATGTTATATGTGAACTTAAACAATTTTTCATGAATTGGTGATACTCCCATGCAAAACACATAACCAATAAATCATCTGTGTCAGTGAGAATTAAGTTTGGCTGCATACAAAGTTAAGTCTAAATTCATGGTGGCTAAAACAATGTTCTGTGTTATGTAAGACCAAATCTAGGCCTTGCAGGGATGATGTGCTGCCCTGCATTGTCCAGAATTAAGTAACCTCGGATTTTCCTTCATCATTCCTAGATCATAATGTTTGTCCTCATTGTCCATGATGGCTAGATGTCAACCATTACTTCCACATTTTGAGAAAGTGAATAAGATCCTCTCTTCATTTTCTGTCCTAGAGGTTGTAATTTGGCAGTCTCACACATCTTTTTGAAGCCATCCTCACAGGGCTAACAAGAATTCTGGACAGAAATATAGCTATATTTAAGCATTAATCAGGCTGCACTCTGGCCTACTTCTTTCTAACTAACAGGTAGCACTAGATACTGATCATTTGCCTCTTCATGGCTCCTATAGATAGGAATTCTGATATTAGAACTATAAAGCTTGTGTTTAAGAATTAATTTGCATCCTGATTGTTCTTATAGTTAAGATCTCTGGTGTTAAAATCATAAAACTTTTGTTTAAAGGATCACCATTTTCAGATTCTGAATGCCAGCAGAACAGCTGACTCCAAACAGCTTGAAGACCCCCACGACGGAACTGAATCAGCATGAAAATACAGTTTCTCCACCTCTCTGTTCCATGACTTCACCCTGCACTCTTCTACCAAACAATGATCTCCACACTTTGGCCTATACCAAAACCCTTAAGAAACCAACCCTAGCCCCAAATTCCTTGGGGAGACAGATTTGAGGAGTCCTCTTACTTCCTCATTAAGCAGCCTTAAAATTAAACCTCTTTCTTTGCTGCAACTTAGTGTCTCAGAATATTGACTTTCAGTGCACTTGACAACAAACCTATCATAGTTATATTATTGGCTGCAATTTAGTCTATGTTTACATCTATCTAAAAGGAATAGTGGAAAATATAGTGTTAATTTTGAATGGGTATAAAACTGATAAAAATTAAAGGCTCTGTTAAGGTAGAAGGAAAAATGATCTATTAAGGAAGAAAATATCTAGTTTTGGTCACACACATGAACACTTAGATGAATAAAGAAAGAAATAAAAACACTATGTTTGCCAGAATCCAGGCTAAAAATAAATATTATATTAAGTATAGCAAAATAATTTTAGAGAAATCATGAAAGCAGACTCTTAACTTTCAAGCATTGAAAATGCTTGTTTTATGTTTGTAAAATAAATAGCAGGCAAATGTACTTCATCACCCTTAGAAAAGAAAAGTTAACAAAAATAGAATTAGACAGTGTATGTATTAAAGGAATTAAATGTTCTTCAAAATAAAATCATTATGTTCACAAAGTCTGAATCAATTTCAGACTATCACAGGTTGGGTGTACCAGAAGCAGCTGTTGAGTTGAAGTTTAAAGCACAAGATGTTTATTATGAATCAACACACCTTAAAGGAAGGGAGAGGAAGCAGAATTGGACAGAGTGAAATCAAGTCAAGCTATGATACAAAATTGTCAAAACTCTGGCCAACAGGATGAAATATCTGGAACAAGGATTGCCTGTCAGAGTTGCCTAATAGTGATGGAAATGGCTAGGCCTCTCTAGCTCACCTCACCTCAGTCTCTAGATGTGGTCAGCTATGGAAACGTGTGACTTGGGCAAGGCCAGTCTTGCACTTGAGGTGTTGATTACAAATATGCACTGTTTTCTGTCTCTAGGCCACTGGTAACTGGTCCTTGTGACTAATTCAGATAGATCATTTGAAAGCTGAATTAATACATTTGGATTAGAGTTTTATTTGCTACCAAAATATAACTCAGTGAATCCTGATAGAAATCCTCATGGTTTTTTGTTTGTGTGTTTTGTTTTGATAATTGAATCTTTACACTTAGACAGGCAAATTCACATGCATTTTTTTCCCCAAAAGCTTATGCCCATATAGAAGGCTAGGCCCTTTTATTTTATGTATGTCTCTTATAAGCAGTATATAGTTAAAAAAATCTAGCCTGATATATATTTAAGCCAAATCTAACCTGATACAAGTATCTAAGAAGGTTATGAAGCCAGTATGTGCAATTCTGAATGTACAAGGTATTGTACAAAGTTCAGTTAATCAAAGAAAGAATTCATGTCAGAGAATGTTTCTAAGAGGCAAAAGAAAATACATTGACAGAACAAATGTATGAAAAATATCCAGTATCTATTGCAGAGAACATAATAACAGTTGAAATCTGAAGAAATCCTTTTAACTTTTTCCTTACAGACATAGGTAATATTATTACAAAGGGAGGTTGAAGTTAATGGGTGATATGAAAAATTAAACCTGGATAGGGAACTAGTATAAGCCTATCAAACCTGCCATTCCCAGTCTATTAGCCAGGTTCTGTGAAGAAAGGGAGAGAGGTTTTTTTTTACCCCTCATTTAAATTTCTGTCATGTATATTGTTTATACCATTCTCTTGTCAAGTAATTCATGCTGTTTCAAGAGCTTTCATATTGTCTTCAAATGTTATTTATACCATGTGCCCATTTATTTTATTGTACTTATCTCTTTTCCTAAACAGACTTAGTCATTTGTAGCCTAATTAATTCTCTATCAGTTATATTTTAAATTATCCCATATTATATAATACAAACCTAGTAATATACTAGAAAATTAGTTTTGAACGTCAGTATTTTTCTACATTCCAATACTGGCTTCACTATTTACCCTCTCTGAGATTGGAAGTTCTCTAGTCATGTTACCAAATTATGTAGATAAAATTTATAATATAAAAGAGATTGTTCTTTTCAAGATGCCCTAAAAAATAGAAAATACAAATAAACTTTATATTGTTCACCACATCCTAATAACATATCAATAAAGGCATGCATTCTTTTTATCAGTATAACTGAAAAGCAATATATATAAATATTCAAAAAACACAAACATTTGATTCTAGTGCTTATTTTACCACTAACTTGGAATATACTTGTAAAAGTCAGTTAAATTCTGAATTTTTATTTTGCATCTGAAAATGACAGAAATAACATTTTAAGTTTGCATTTTATCATATTATTTCCCATTTATTCCTCAGAATAAAGCAGAGATAAATATTACTACCTTTATTTTCAAGATGAAATCAAAGGCCTCAGAGGATAATAACTTGCCTCTAATAAGTGAGGAACATGGAATTNNCTTGGAATATACTTGTAAAAGTCAGTTAAATTCTGAATTTTTATTTTGCATCTGAAAATGACAGAAATAACATTTTAAGTTTGCATTTTATCATATTATTTCCCATTTATTCCTCAGAATAAAGCAGAGATAAATATTACTACCTTTATTTTCAAGATGAAATCAAAGGCCTCAGAGGATAATAACTTGCCTCTAATAAGTGAGGAACATGGAATTTAAGTTCAAGCTAAATCTCATATATCTTTAGTCTCTAAATTAAATTGTTCTATTCAATTATAAAATCAATAGGTGTATATATAAATTGGGAAATAAAGAATAACTATTAAAACTACAATGTTGACAATACCTTTATTACTTAACCTCTCTCTTTGAGGTGAAGCTGAATTGAAACTTCTTATAACACCACCAAGAAAATAGTTACCATATAAAATAAAATTAGCTAACTTTTTGCTATGGACCATTTTAAAGAAGCGAACACAACTTAAAAGTAACATAAAATAAAACACATTAATTTCAGTTCTTTGTAATGGGCTAAGTGAAGTAAGATAATGAGAAAAATAAGTGATTGGGAGTTAAAATAAGTGGTAGTATGAATATTTCCAGTTAGGGTAAGTTCTGTACTCCAGAATCTTGAACTATTTAATCAAATGTGAATTTCTGTATTGAAGAATTGCTAACATTTGAGCATAGTATAAGAACTGAGGCCATATATCGGAGGTGGTTCCATGATGGCCGAATAGGAACAGCTCCAGTCTATAGCTCCCAGTGTGAGCAATGCAGAAGACGGGTGATCTCTGCATTTCAAACTGAGGTACCGGGTTCATCTCACTGGGCCTTGTTGGACAGTGGGTGCAGCCCACGGAGTGTGAGCTGAAGCAGGGCAGAGCATCGCCTCACCCAGGAAGCACAAGGGGTTGGGAAATTCCCTTTCCTAGCCAAGGGAAGCCGTGACAGACGGTACTTGGAAAATCGGGACACTCCCACCCTAATAATGTACTTTTCCAATGGTCTCAGCAAACAGCACACCAGGAGATTATATGCCGCACCTGCCTCAGAGCGTCCCACGCCAACAGAGCCTTGCTCACTGCTAGCACAGCAGTCTGAGATTGAACTGCCAGGTGGCAGTGAAGCTGCGGGAGGGGCGTCCACCATTGCTGAGGCTTGAGTAGGTAAACAAAGTGGCAGGGAAGCTCGAACTGAGTGGAGCCCACCGCAGCTCAAGGAGGCCTGCCTGCGAGGGCAGGGCATAGCTAAACAAAAGACACCAGAAACTTCTGCAGACTTAAACATCCCTGTCTGACAGCTTTGAAGAGAGTAGCGGTTCTCCCAGCATGGAGTTTGAGATCTGAGAACGGACAGACTGCCTGCTCAAGTGGATCTCTGACCCCCGAGTAGCCTAACTGGGAGATACCTCCCAGTAGGGGCCAACTGACACCTCACACAGCTGGGCGCCCCTCTGAAATGAAGTTTCCGGAGGAAGGATCAGGCAGCAACATTTACCATTCTGCAATATTTGCTGTTCTGCATCCTCTGCTGGTGATATCCAGGCAAACAGGATGTGGAGTGGACCTCCAGCAAACTCCAACAGACCTGCAGCTGAGGGTCCTGACTGTTAGAAGGAAAACTAACAAACAGAAAGGACACCCACACCAAAATCCCATCTGTACATCACCATCATCAAAGACCAAAGATAGATAAAACCACAAAGATGGGGAGAACCCAGAGCAGAAAAGCTGAAAGTTCTAAAAATCAGAGTGCCTCTTGTCCTCCAAAGGAACACAGTTCCTCACCAGCAATGGAACAAAGCTGGACAGAGAATGACTGATGACTTGACAGAAGTAGGCTTCAGATGATCGGTTATAACAAACTTCTCCGAGTTAAAGGAGGACGCTTGAATGCATCACAAAGAAGCTATAAACCTTGAAAAATGGTTATACAAATGGCTAACTAGAATAAATAGTGTAGAGAAGACATTAAATGACCTGATGGAGCTGGAGACCATGGCACGAGAACTACACGATGCATGCACACGTTTCAGTAGCCAATTCACTCAAATGGAAGAAAGGGTATCAGTGATTGAAGATCAAATGAATGAAATGAAGTGAGAAGAGAAGTTTGGAGAAAAAAGAGTAAAAAGAAACGAACAAAGCCTCCAAGAAATATGGGACTAAGTGAAAAGACCAAATCTACATCTGATTGGTGTACCTGAAAGTGACAGAGAGAATGGAATCAAGTTAGAAGACACTCTTCAGGATGTTATCCTGGAGAACTTCCCCAACCTAGCAAGGCAGGCCAACATTCAAATTCAGGAAATAACAGAGAATGCCACAAAGATACTCCTTGAGAAGAGCAACTCTAAGACACATAATTGTGATTCACCAAAGCTGAAATGAAGGAAAAAATGTTAAGAGCAGCCAGAGAGAAAGGTCGGGTTACCCACAAAGGGAAGCCCATCAGACTAACAGCGGACGTCTCAGCAGAAATGCTACAAGCCAGAGGAGAGTGGACCAATATTTAGCATTCTTAAAGAAAAGTATTTTCAACCCAGAATTTCATATCCAGCCAAACTAAGCTTCATAAGTGAAGGAGAAATAAAATCCTTTACAAACAAGCAAATGCTTAGAGATTTTCTCACCACCAGGCCTGCCTCACAAAGGCTCCTGAAGGAAGCACTAAACATGGAAAGGAACAACCAGTACCAGCCACCGAAAAAACATGCCAAATTGTAAAGACCATCGATGCTAGGAAGAAACTGCACCAACTAACAAGCAAAATAACGAGCTAACATCATAATGACAGGATCAATTTCACACATACCAAAATTAACCTTAGATGTAAATGGACTAAATGCTCCAATTAAAAGACACAGACTGGCAAATTGGATAAAGAATCAAGACCCATCAGTGTGCTATATTCAGGAGACCCATCTCACATGCAGAGACACATGTAGGCTTAAAATAAAGGGATGGAGGAAGATCTACCAAGCAAATGGAAAACAAAAAAAGCAAGGATTGCAATCCTAGTCTCTGATAAAGCAGACTTTAAACCAACAAAGATCAAAAGAGACAAAGAAGGCCATTACATAACGGTAAAGAGATCAATTCAACAAGAAGAGCTAACTATCCTAAATACATATGCACCCAATACAGGAGCACCCAAATTCATAAAGCAAGTCCTTAGAGACCTACAGAGAGAGTAGTACCCCTACAGAATAATAATGGGAGACTCTAACACCCCACTGTCAACATTAGACAGATCAACGAGATAGAAGGTTAACAAAGATATCCAGGACTT
>NW_016811612.1:428706-461252 GCF_001698545.2 Rhinopithecus bieti
TATAGATTTAATGCCATCCCCATCAAGCTGCCAATGACTTTCTTCACAGAATTGGTAAAAACTACTTTAAAGTTCATATGGAACCAAAAAAGAGTCCTCATTGCCAAGACAATCCTAGGCCAAAAGAACAAAGCTGGAGGCATCACATTACCTGACTTCAAACTATACTACAAGGCTACAGTAACCACAACAGCATGATACTGGTACCAAAACAGAGATATAGACCAATGGAACAGAACAGAGCCCTCAGAAATAATACCACACATCTACAACCATCTGATCTTTGATAAACCCGATAAAAACAAGAAATGGAGAACGGATTCCCTATTTAATAAATGGTGCTGGGAAAACTGGCTAGCTCTACGTAGAAAGCTGAAACTGGATCCTTTCCTTACACCTGACACAAAAATTAATTCAAGATGGATTAAAGACTTAAATATTAGACTTAAACCATAAAAACCCTAGAAGAAAACCTAGGCAATACCATTCAGGACATAGGCACAGGCAAGGACTTCATGACTAAAACACCAAAAGCAATAGCAACAAGAGCCAAAATAGACAAATGGAATCTAATTAGACTAAAGAGCTTCTGCACAGCAAAAGAAACAACCATCAGAACAAACAGGCAACCTACAGAATGGGAGAATATTTTTAGAATCTACCCATCTGACAAAGGACTAATATCCAGAATCTATGAAGAACTTAAACAAATTTACAAGAAAAAAAATCAAACAACCCCATCAAAATGTAGGTGAAGGATATGAACAGACACTTCTCAAAAGAAGACATTTATGCAGCCAACAGACAAATGAAAAAAATACTCATCATCACTGCCATTAGAGAAATGCAAATCAAAACCGCAATGAGATACCATCTCACACCAGTTAGAATGGCGATCATTCAAAAGTCAGGAAACAACAGGTGCTGGGGAGGATAAGGAGAAATAGGAACACTTTTACACTGTTGGTGGGACTGTAAACTAGTTCAACCATTGTGGAAGACAGTGTGGCAATTCCTCAAGAATCTAGAACTAGAAATACCATTTGACCCAGCCATCCCATTACTGGGTATATACACAAAAGATTATAAATCATGCTGCTGTAAAGACCATGCACACGTATGTTTATTGCAGCACTATTCACAATAGCAAAGACTTGGAACCAACCCAAATGTCTATAAGTGATAGACTGGATTAAGAAAATGTGGCACACATAACCATGGAATACTATGCAGCCATAAAAAAAAAGGATGAGTTAATGTCCTTCGTAGGGACATGGATGAAGCTGGAAACCATCATTCTGAGCAAACTATCACAAGGACAGAAAACCAAACACCACATGTTCTCACTCATAGGTGGGAACTGTACAATGATAACACTTGGACACAGGGTGGGGAATATACACACTGGGGCCTGTTGTAGGGTGGGAGGAGAGGGGAGAGATAGCATTAGGAGATATACCTAATGTAAATGATAGGTTAATGGGTGCAGCACATCAACATGGCACATGTATACATTTGTAAAAAACCTGCACATTGTGCACATGTACCCTAGAACATAAAGTATAATAATGATAATAATAATAAAGAGCTGAGGCCATATCTTCCATTAGGTCCACCAATATTTTTACACGTACTTTTGATTTCTGAATATATAGAAAATAAAAAATAAAACTGTTTTTTCCTTTAGCATCTAAAAAATCTCAAACGCATTCCATCTATTTTTTTAAATTGAACCTTTCAAGTACATGTTTAGTATAGTGTAGGGACAGAGGAAAATTTCCTCTCTGCCTACTGAAGGTTTGCTGAAGTTGACCTGACAAAAGGCGGATTAATAGGAGAAAAAGTCATACCAAATGTATTTAATATGCATAAGCATGTGGGAATCTCAAGAAAATAATTACCTAGTAACTTAATGAGATCTAGATGCTCATATATCCATCTTTATAAGGGAAGGGAAGATGAGGGGTTACAGGATTCAATTATTCTCAGGTGGAATTGAATGAACCCAAAGAACAATAGCCTGTGTCTTTGAGTTCTACGGGAGGTGGTGGTAAACGGTGGAACTTCACTGTGAACAAAGGTTGTCCTATGCTTCAGATAAGTCTTCAAGGCAATCTCTCAGAGCTGCCCTCAGAAGAACTGGTGTAAATTCTTTCTGTGCATGGTGATGTCTCCCAGTCTCTCCTCTTTTCTAGTGGTTAAACTTTCCTGGTTATTTGATGAGATTCCTAAAGAAGGGATTTTAAGACACTAGCATTTCTTTTGAAATGAAGCTTCTCTAGTCAGTTAAGAACACTCCAGAGCAAATCCTTTCCAGCACTTTGGGAAAGAAAGAAGATCAGAGATACAGGGTGCTGGGGAAAGGTTGTAGAAAGACCTTGGTTTTGAGGCTTATTTCAGATGCCTTTCAATTTTCTTTAATCCAAGGCACTCAGAAAGCCAAAGTGTCATAATTTGGGGAACTGTTTTTTGAGCCCAACATTAGTTAACATAATTCAGTACAAACACAATAGCCAATCATTACACATTTAAGCAATAAACTACTAGTGTCAGGTTTTCTAGTTAATATATCTTTAAGTGAATATAAACCATCAGTTGTTGAATTTAACTGTTATATAAGATCTAACTAGTAATTAATAAAAGTGTTTTCCTACTTTTATAGATCAAGAATCTGAGGCCCTGGAAAATTAAGTTATTTTCCCTAGAACAAATATCTAGTCAAGATTTTAATTATATGGCAATTGAGGTAGTTTTTCATTACACAACAGCATTGTCTCCTTTTGCAGAATATTTCTGTTTTTCAGTTTTTTAGTAGAAATTATATCATTCTAAATATAACCTATTTCATTGGGGGCTATAATTTACATAAATACCATTTTAAGGATATCAAAGTGCACCATATAAGAATATGCACTTTTTTGAGTCAGACAGACATAAGATTAAATTCCAGTTTTAATACAGCACAAGGTATGTGATTCTGGGCTAGTTATTTAGTTATTCACCTTACTTCCAAATTTTTATTATGGTAAAACATATTAACATGAAATTTACCATTTTAACTATATTATGTGTACAGTTCTGTGGCATTAAGTACATTCAGATTATTATACAACTATCCCCACCATTTACCTCTAGAACTTTTTCATCTTGTCCAATTGAAACTCTAACATTAGTAATACGATGTATAATATTATGATGAAGACTAAATGAATCAGAGTCTGCTAAATATACCCTATGCTTATTTCATTTAGTCTTCACAGCAATATGATGACATACATGGTTTTACTAATGTCAGAGTTTTAGTTGAAGAAGAGGAAGATGGCATTATTAATACATGGGTCAAATAAAATAAATGAGAGATGGCATACAAAAACTCAAATATAACAGTATATACATTGAAAGTACATGTACTCCAATAGAAGACAATTTTTATATTTGAATGACAAGAAAACTAAAGTAGAACCATACATATACATACAAATCATAAGCTTTAAATATAATGGAAAATATTAGATTAAAAGATCTGAAAATAAAATACCAAATGCTCAATTATAGTATCAGACTGTAACATGTTGAAACTTGCTAGCTGATAGAGCAAGTAATAAAAAGTCAGTAATTATATGGAATATTTGACAACAAAAGTAAAAAACAAGACCTAATTTACATGTCGAGAATGCTGAAACTAACAACCCTGAACATGTCTTTTACAAGAACACAGAAACACTTACCAAAATTGTCCTTTTTCTGGGAAATAAAGCGAGTCTCAAATTATTGAAAGGACTTGAATAATTTCAAAAGATTCTACAAACAGTTGAATTACAATGAGTTTGTATCCACAGTATTGAAAGAACTTCCTCAATCAATAAGCAAAACAGACAAATGCAAAACCCAAATAGAAAAATCGGCAAAGCAAACACTTCACAAATAAACCTAAAAGGAAGATATTCAGCATTATTGGTAATCAAAATATTGCAATTAAAATATTTAATATTACCATGTACCACTGCAACTGATAAGCTGAAAAATAAAAATACTATGTCTTCATTTGAACATGGAGCAGCTGGATCTCTCATATGCGGAGTTGGCTGTGTAGATTGCTATAACCACTTTAGGAAACTGTGTGCCACTTGTTTTACTTACCGTAGGTAAACATATGTATACGTGTAATGTGCATAATTTGCATGAAAATGAATGAAGCATGATTCATTTCCCTGTGCCCTAAAATGTGCAACTTGTTTGGCAGTGTTTCCACCTTACTTTGTCAAAGTAAAACATTGTTTTAGGTAATGTAATAAACACATTTATTTAAAACTTGTTTTTGAAGATGTTGCTTCTGAGAAGACTTTAAAAGTGAAAAACATGTTTTCACCTGGTGTAAACAAGAGGTTTACACTGGAAAGAAAGCTTGAGAAAGCAGTAATAAGGCTCTATGCTATGATGCCTGGCTCCTAAAACCCCCTAGTCCCTTAGTAAAAGTTTTAACACTAGCCTGGTCCGTCCTACTGTCATTGAGAATCAAGCAGCAAACATTAATTTCTCTCTGTCTCTCATGAAGAATCAGATATTCTGCAAATGGTAAAATGTTAACCGTAAATCTATTTCAATGCCCTTTTCAGTCAGGAAAAAGAAAATCTTGGTAGTGGGGTTCACTGTTATTTCTGTTGTGATTCAAAGGTATCTGTGATTCAAAGGCAGTGAGAGGATGACCACTCCTGATGATGTAGTGTCTCATATTCTGTTCCTTCTCCTTAATTCACTTCTTCAGGTTGTTGAGTGAAAATAAATGTGAATATTGCACTAAATGAATATGTGCTTGTCATCAGTGATATCTTTCTATGTTCTCTGCCTTTTGATTTGCTAAACCTAAACCTAGACACCTGGCACAGCATTGACAGACAGGAAGGTAGGGCAGGAAATGTAGTTGAAATATAAGAACTTAACTGTCTACCAAATGATGACTCATATGATCATAAATCTATGAATTGTCTACCTGGGATAAAGGATGATGAGGATGGGTTTCTGGCAGCTAGGGCAATTATTTGAAAGAAAACATCAAAAGCAAAAGGAGTCCCCAAAACAGAAGTCTTAGGAATAAGAGCATACATTAGGGAAAACCTATACATTTTAAGGAAAGGATTCTGCCGTGAGTCAGGAAAATTCAAAGCTGCACGACTCCTACTTAATATTTAAAAGAAGACACTGGTTTTCTAGCAGATCAAGAAGTAAAACTAGAGATGATGGATATAATTAAAAATTAAATGCACAAAAATAATATCAGGTCTCTATTGAGGTATGTATTCAAACAATGGAAACATTGATGACCAGGGCCTAACAAAACCATTAATAATCACAACAGTAGCCACAGAATTAATAACCACATTGGAAAGATGGAATGGATATACTAGTCACAACCAGAAAGGTATAAAGGACCTCTGTGTGTAAAAGAAACAGAACAAATTGAAAAGACAGCAATGAGAACTGTACTAAGAAACAAAACTAAGTTACATAGCATTATAGCTCATATCGAAAAAAATGAGGATAGATGCTTTCTGAATGACTGAGAATATGGCACAGGATAAATATTATGCAGTTAAAATTAAATATAAAAGACCTTATATGCTTATTCATACACACACGTGTATGTATGTGTGTGTGCACATATGTGTTCAGCCATTGTCTATGAAGAAATGTAAAGAGGGTGGCCTGCCCCTCCTCTTGGGAGTTACGTCCCAAGGAGACCTGAAGCCTCTGTCAGGCTGAGAACACAGGTTGGGGTAGTCAGAGACCCCAGTTTTGGAGGCTCCACAGAGTGATGAGGAATGGGATTGAGGACCCGCTTAAAAAGCAGTCTGGCCACATTTTTGTGGGGTTGTTGTGCGTTCTAGGGTACTGTTTCCACCACCTGGTCGGCTTCGCCTCTCCAAGGCCCCGAGGCTGGAGCTGCTGAGTCACCCAAACAGCAAAGATGGTGGCTTGCTCCTTCCTCTGGGAGTTTCATCTCAGGGAGTTTTCAAATCTCTGTAGGTCGCCGAACACCCGCAGGAGTGGCTGGAGGCCGCGGTTGGGAAGCTAAACGATAAGAACACATGGACGCATGGAGAGTAACAACACACAACGGGGCCTTTTGGAGGGTTGAGGGTGGAGGGTGGGAAGAGGGAGAGGATCAGAAAAAATAACTAATGGGTACTAGGCTTAATACCTGGGTAATGAAATAATCTGCACAGCAAACTCTCATGACACAAGTATACCTATGTAACAAACTTGCACATATACCCCTGAACGTAAAATAAAATTAACTAAAATGAATAAAATGGCAAAAAAAAAAAAAAGAAATGTAGAGGAAAATACCTTGAAATTCATAAATTATAGCTGCATTTCTAAAAGCAAAATATGTGTGTTACCTATAGATAGTATAAAATAATATTTAGATATAATAAAAATGGTAAATAACATAGTGGACAGAAGAGGGAGTGAAAACAAGAAAATGACCTAATTGAAAATGTTTATGCCACTAACACAAAACACTGCTATGATTCAGATAATCAGAAAAAAAAAAAAATGTAAAAGTCCTTGCATGGAAACCAAGGATTGTAGATGTAACCAAAACCCAGATTAAAACATAGCAAGAACAAAACAAAAACACAAAGGAGAAAAAAAATGCAGTGCATTCTAGAGTTCAGGACCAGAACCCATCTAAATAAACCCTCAGATTAGGAAATATATGACCTATATACCTGGGAGTCTCAGATTTTGGTCACGTCAGATGACAATTCTGTCTAGACAACTGTTACTTATAAGTCCTAAAGTGATAAAGAAGAACATCAAACAGTAATATAATGAATAGATATACAAGTAACAATAATTCCAGAGCAAGCAAGTCATTGAGAATAAAAATAAAACATAAAATAAGGCTTCCTAAAAGCAGTAACTAGGAAACGGAACAATGGAGACAATTTTAGTATCACTGTTAAGAAACTATAATATTGTAAAAAGCACCAATTTATGAATGCATAATAGGAATGAATACCATTTGAAGAAAAAAAACTCAGGAAAATTGGAAACAAACAATTTAACAGAGCTCATAAAAGAGATAAAACTAAGTGAAATCTTGAAATACTTAACATTGACCAAATTGTAAATACTTGTGAATGTAATATCACAGGAGGATTAGAAGGTATAACAAAATAACACAATATGTTTTAGAAGAAAACCTTATTAGACAAATAATATTTCCATGTAACTCTCCATTAGGCCAGTCGAGAAAGCCTTGGAAGAATAGAGATTTATTGTTGATGTTAGGAATTTAAATAGAAAATGTCACTAAAATTGCAGGGCTGCTTCTCAGCAAAAACTAACACATGAGATTTCAAACAGCCCCTAAAAATGCATGTTAATAATTTAATATAGAGTTTGCATTACTAGTAGCATAGGAAAGTCTTCTCTACGTGACCTTCACAAAGAAAGGGGCCTTTAACACAATTACTAGGTTACCTTATAGTCTGGTAATAGCAAACGATCTATATAGACAGAATTTAAATCAGACTTTAAAGGAAGAAATAATGGTAGAATATTTTATTGATAATATTATGATCAAGGGAGAAAACAAGAAATAGTTAAGAAAAAAAGCTAATACTTGCCAGCCTATGAAACAGAGAGGATAGTGTGTAGTACAAATATCAGTAAAATTGACACAAAATATAATTACATTCTTAAGATCAAGCCTTAGGAAGTTAATTTACAACTGCATAGATAGGGAGAGAACTTGGGAGATTTATTTAACTCCAGACGTATGTGTTTCCATTTCAAGGCAAAATGAGGGCAAGACCTAGAAGGCATCTCTAGATGTTAAAAACTGCATATGCTAAGGTTTTCTTGCTCTTTGTGAGATGTATTTAGTTTCCCAAAGATTAGAGTGAGAACCCAGGATCCTTTCCATTCTATCTTTCCAACGTTTCCAGAAGTAAAGGTTTTGCTTTCTCCTTTTGGGAAGGGAATGGGAGGCAGCTACCATTTTCTCCTGTAAATAAGCAGAGAAAATTCATTTTCCTCTGTTCAGTGCCTATGCTGCAGACTTTGTACAAGATATTTGACTTGGTTTTCAGTAAGTCACCCTAGGGATAAGAATAGGGATCTAAGAAAATACATTTTTATTATTTGCTTTTTTAAATTGCATAAACATAGAATCTGTCTCTGATACATACAGAGTACCCTATGTGTATATTCAAGCTAAAATTAATAAAGATGAATATTAAAAATGTAACAAGGACTCTTATCACATCCAAAATGAAGATAAAATTGCTTAAGTATAGTGGGCATGTCCTCAGAAGTAGGGATGCAATACCTAGTATATAATAATTATTCCAAATCCACTTCAAAGGAATTAATAATTCGGAGGTCAGCATTTGATGAAAGTGGAGGTCTCCAGTCAGATCGAGGGATTTATTTCAAAGCTATGGTAATTCAGATTTTGGCAGAAATAATATCAGGTAGAAGTAACATGTATCCTCTAACTACAAAGAAAAAGATAGAAAAGAGGGATAGACTACTAAAAACAGATATAAAGAAAAAAGTTTCAAAATAATTAATGGAAAATTGATATAAGAACTGTGAGATGTCAAGTGAATAAGAATATATATAAAAAGATAAATTTACCTTCTACAAGATTATTCCCCACTTTTCTCCTAGAAAAGATCCACCTTAAGAATTAGGAAAAGTAGGCATAATTCTAAATATATGTATAAATTGTGGCAAAAGACAAAAATTATGTGTGATATCTGGGGAAGTCATAGCCAAAGAAGTCCCTGAATAAGCTGAGTAAGCTGAGTAGCTGTAGAAAAACAGATCATGCCATGGAAAATATAGTATTAATACTAAAGCCATTCTACCCTGTCATAAGAACACATTATGAAAATATTTGATTAATGCATCCAATTATGAAGCTCATAACTTATACTTTGCTCAAGACTACCATAATATTCCACTACTCTTTAATCTATTTTAAGGCCAATGATATTTATGATATTTGTTTCATGTCTTCAAATAACGACTATATAATATTAAAAAAAAAAACACCTCAACAAAAATCGATGACAGAGTTTTGGAAAACTTTGGCAAATGTTAGGAGCAAGCTATTACTTTATGAAACCTGAGAATAGCACTATAGATTTTGAGGAGGGATGTTAGATATTACGCTCAGAAGTAAATGTTGCAGAAAGCAAACTTGGTATTGCCTAGATGTATGTTCACTAATGAATAATTAAAAAAGGTATAATTACTTGACTATATTTCACTCATCACGTATAAACTTGCAAATTTATTTAATGAATAAATAACAAAACCAAACTTAGGCTGGTCAATTGTAGAGGATTCAGCATCAAGAAGAGGCAGAATACCCAACACATCAAGAAAATGGCAATAATAATATAACTCTCAAAAATATGGGCAATCTGAACCAAACTGATACTTGAGCTAAAATTATCCCGATTATATAACCCGGTCCATGTAAAAACATTTTTTAAAAATCAGAAATACTTTGAATATTATAACATCCTTCCAGACTCTGCACAACATACGGCTTACAGGTACACGTTTTAAGAAGCACTGGTGTAATTACTGTAAAAGGTACATCTCTGTATCCCTGGAAATCCAGGAAATGCAACTATTATGAAAATTATGTAGATAATACATATACAACAGAAATTTATTACTCCTAAATTACTAAGAAAGGCATACTAAACTTTTAAATAGTGACCAAGATATGGAATCATGATGTGGACATGTGAGAATCAAGAAAATATAGATGAAACTTCCCAGAAATTGGTTGTGAAGCTCATGACTCGCATATGAATCTAAAAAGAAATTATCCCCTCCTCTATCCAAATAAACTTGTGTTGAAAGTGTTTTCATTCTACCCTTACCAAATTGTAAGCATGTTTTTAAGAAATAGTATAAACATATTTCTGTAAAGCTTGTGTTGGAACATGTTGTTTTGAGAAAAGTTTTAAAAAATTAAAACAAGTTTTACCTTAAAATAAGTAATGTGAACAAGATGATTGCTTTGGAAAGAAATCTTGGAATGGCACTGAACATTGATAAAGCTTTGTGCTTAGACACTTGGCTGCTCAAAGTGCAAGTTTTAGCATTAAGGACGATCCAACCAAACTGTCATTGATCAATACTTATGGAGCATTCCTGATGAAGAATACTGAAAAACGTTTTCAGACTGAGATGACACATCATTAGGATATTTCGACATCTTTGTGCAAGTCATAGGAAGAACATCTTGCTAACAGAGGTCACACTTCTTGACATAGCAATGGCTCAAGCAGTGACAGACTGTTTCTGACAAGATAGTAGGCCCCTATAGCATTTTTCTCTTTCCACTAGCTCAAAACCTACTTAGCTGGTTGAAGAAAAATAAATGTTGATCTTGTTCTCATTAATTGTCTGTATGAGTATTGGATTGATCATTTTTCTTGGCCTTAATATCTTATAATTTAGCATCCCAAACCTGAGAGTATTACTTTTAACTTTGAGTCATTTATAAGAACCCAGTAATTCTTCTAGTTATGTACCCAATATAAAGACATATTCACTAACATATATGCTAATATCAGCAATTTTCTTAATAGCTGAATATTGGGTACAATTCAAATCTTCACCACTAGGCGAATGGATTATTACAGTGTGGTATATTTCAGATCATGGAATACTGGAGAATAATGCAATGAAACAAATTGAACATGCTTTTATGTCTGATGTGGTTTGGCTCTGAGCCCCCACCCAATCTCATCTTGAATGACAATCCCCATGCATTGGAGGAGGGGTCTGGTGGGAGGTGACTGAATTGGGGGCAGACTTTCCTCTTGTTGTTCTTGTGATAGTGAGGGAGTTTTATCAAGATCTGTTTTTTCTTAATGTGTGTGGCACTCCCCATTGTTTTCTCTCTCTTTCTTGCCACCATGAGAAGATAAACTTTGCTTCCCCTTCACTTTCTACCATGATCATAAGTTTCCTGAGGCCTCCCAGTGATGCTTCCTGTTCAGTCTGGAGAACTGTGAGTCAATTAAACCTCTTTTCTTCATAAATTACCCAGTCTCAGGCAGTTCTTTACTGCTGTGTGAAAATAGACTAATACAGAGACTGAAATTCACAAAAGTAGTGTTGACTGAAAGAAGCCAGACACAAGTGTATATCACATATGGTTTTCTATATATAATCTTCAAAACAAGCAAAAATAATTTACAGCATTATGGGTTGGAATAGTAGTTACTGTTGGAGTGGTGAGTCAGTAGAAGGGGGCATGATGAATTGCTAGTTGGGTTCTGTTTGTTAATCTTCATGTGAGTTAAATGGTTTTCATTTTGTAAAAGAAAAGTAAATTTTCATGAATATTGTGTGTGCACATGCACATGTGCATAAAACACATAGCTTTAACAAAGAATTTGCTCAAATAAATACTGATATACACCATTAAAGCAATTGTGCCTTTTGCCATTTCAATTGACATTTACTGAAGAGAGACATAGTTTATCGTAGTGATATATATTACTTCCCATTTTATTTTACTAATTTAAAATTGTCAAATAACCGATCTGTGAAAAGTCAAGTGACTTTTATGTTGGAAAATTTAACCCATTTTGTTTTCACCTATTTTAATGTTTATTATTTACTTAATTCACTTTTTTTTAATGACAGGGCTGGAAATTCTATTAAGGAAATGGCTGTGTCTTTTTAAAATCAGAGTGGCTAGTAATATCCCCGGCATAGAGTGAACATTCAAAATATTTGTCAACTTTTATCCTGATGTGGAGCTTATTATTTGTTGTGGAAAGATTAATGAAAGATAATTTCATTCGGGGCTGAGCTGGGAGGACCACTTGAGCCTGGAGATCTAGGCTACAGTGAGGTACGATTGTGTCACTGCACTACAGCCTGGGTGACACAGCAAGACAATGTCTCAAAAAAAAAAAAAGATAATTTCATAAATGTGTAACAATTAAATGAGCATTGAAGAGCAAGAATAAATGTCTAATTTGGGAAGTAAAAACAGGTTTCATGTAGGAAATAATACTTGAGCTAGATATTGAGTCAAAAGCATCAATATTTGAATCTATTTTTTCAATAATTGTATAAATGTTAAATTAACACTTAATTTTTCTGCACTTATGTTTTCTAATCAAGAGCTTAATTTAGTTACTAGCTTCCTTTAATGACAATGAAATAAGTCTTATTTTTCAAGAAATATCAGACCAGAAGTTAGATACTTAAAGTAACTATTTTCCAAGTTAGGTTTTGTTAAGGGTCATATTTCACTTTCACAATATGAAAGTATAACATTTCCATTATTAAGCATATGTTTAGAATTAATCTTAGAGCTCACATTTTTTTATCTTCTGTTCAACTGATTATAATTTTTTGCTGTGACTGTTTTCTCCTAATAAGATACTGAAAATCTGTCTCCTCCATCTATTTTAAACCTAGGATATGATCTTTTAAATAATTTCCATTGTTTATCTTCTCAAACTCCAATTTGAAATTATATTTAAGTAAAATATTGTTTTCTTTATTTATAAATTATTTTATGAAATAATACTCAAAACAAATTTTACATAAGAGCACCTCTTAACTTTTAAATCTCACTTTTCAATTTTTATGTATCTTTCTACATATAAGCCTATTTATTTTCCAGAGGTAGGGTGACTAAACAGATCTAACAAGAAATAATTATAAGAATCCATCTTTATTTCCTAGTCAAGACTGATTCTTCCATTCCATTCAGAATTCCAGGGTTTATTATCTGGCAACCCCATATTTGCTATTACATATATCTTTGATGGGACCTCTAGGTGGCCATTAAAGGGAATCAATAGCAAATATTTACTCCTAGACACAACACACATGTTAGCTCTTTCCAAATTTTATAGCTCATAGCAGCTTGGTGTGTGTGGCTTTTTATACACTTACTTTCAAAAGGAATGGCATCTAGACCCAAGGTAGATAAAACAAGTGCTGAAAGGCAGACAAAAAAAAAAAAAAACAAATTAAACCTGATCAACAGATTTAGAAATTTACTTTGTAATAAATGGCAGGAACTACTTATGAAAACATTATATCTATGTATCTATATCTCTATAAATATTCTAATTTCTCTGAGAGAATTAAAAAATCTTAAGAATGAAAAGTCATATATATATATGCAGATATATACCTATATAAATGATAGGAGCAGTATCTGCAAATTAAAATAATTTTTTACTTCCATTGATTTACATATCTAATTAATACTTCCAAATTCTTCTTACCTATTATGTTTTCTAAAGTTTAAGGGAGGAGTCATTCAAGTACTGCAGCAGATTCATTTTATCTGCCACTCCAGACCTGTTTCATCACATCAGATCAAGGGGCCTAAACTCCTTGCCTATTTTATTGGCCAGAGCTGCTGTCACAGAGACTTACACCACTTATGGGGTCCTAGATCCCCATTGCACTGACTTTATATCCTTCTGTTTATGATTGTCTCAGCTGTACCTGGAGGCAAGGGAGAGGCTATGGTTTAACCTCAATCACACATTCTGCAACTCCAGCAACCCGGTTCTGGTCCAACTGCGTCCACTAAGGTTGCAGTTTCCTCAGCAGTTACATGACACCACTGAATACTACAACATCAGAACAGAAGGAATAATATTTTGAGGAGTAGACTTGGCCATAAGGTTACAGGATATTAGAGAGACCTATCTTATAAAGCATTCACCTTTTTTCTCTTTGATGGACCACTAGTAAGAAAGTGTTTACTTATAGCCTCTATAGAGATATCTCATGCGTCTGAGCAACCAGAGAAAATCTTTGGCAAACTATGTAAGATATTTCCATGAATTAGTTTTTGCTCCACTTCTTCCTCACTTCCTTATTTCTTTGATACAAGATTTCCCTAAATTGAAGTCTCATGCACTAACAGTATGCTCATGTAAGCTTTAGCTCCAGGCTTTATTTCTAGCTTTATCAGAAAGGGGGGAAAAATCTACTAGCTAGTTGAGAAAAGCACAGAAAAAAAAAAACCTATTAGCTGATTAGAAGAGAAAAAAATGCAAACAAGGATATCTGCTCCTGACAAAGTGAAGTATTAAGGACGGAATTTACAATCCTGACTGAAACAACAAAAAATATGGGCGTAAACACGTGAAATAAAGGTTTTCAGACATTGTTCATTAGACGCAATGCAAAACAATGATTTTTGAAAAGAGGGAAACAACAATTTACAACAATTTGTAAAGTGTATCAAATATTTAATAAATAAATAAAAGACACATGTATTTTAAAATAAAAGAGGAGTAAGTATCATTAAACTTATTTTGAAGATACCATATACCTAATACTAACTCACAAAGATATTACAAATGAAGAGGAAAATTAGGGACTAGTATCTATCATGAACATAGAAAATTTTATCAAAATATTTAAAACAATAATTTTACAGTATATAATATATAAAATAATTATAGACCATGACAGAAAGAAATTTCTTCCAAGAACATAAAACAATTTTAAATTAAAAGTAAACCTACTTAAGTACCAGAAACACAGAATAAAGATGAAAAGCTGTACAATCATTTAATAAATGAAGCAAAATCACTTGAAAAAATCCAACATCAGTTTAGGTTAAAATATTCAGAAAATTAAGTATATAAGAAAATATACTAAAACGATTGAAGACAATTAAACATGTTATTTGGAATTTATAAAAATAAAATTATACTTAGTGACAAAGTAATAAATATTTCCCCGCAATCTCCAGAACAGGAGAAAGATGTCTGTTTTTTACCATTGCTACTCAACATTTTACTGAAGGTCCTAGCCTTGACAGCAGTGGATGATTGCAGATGACATAATTGCTTTCATAGAAAATCTTAGGTGACCTAAACAAGAACTACTCTAAATGAATAATAAGTAAATATGACAAAGTTTTAGATTAGGTAAATTCTTATATAGTAGCGTGAACAATTTGAAAATAAAAAAGTAATTCACAGTAGCTCCAGAAAATAAATTTAGGAATAAATTGGAGTAAAACTACTATGCTGAATGATACAAAGCCCTGTGGAGAGAAATTAATCACTATTGATAATAATTTCATATTTATGGATTGGAAGATTTAATTTTTAAGATGCCATTTCTCCCAAATTGATCTATAAGAAGTCTCAGGCATTATAACACTAGTTTTGTTTTAAGAAATTGATATTCCCCCCTTAAAATATGGAAATGCAGAGAACTTAGGTCAAATCCAGCTTTATAAAGAAGAATAAATTTGCAGGACTTGCACTACCAGACATCAAGAATTATTATACATTTAGCGTAATGAGTGTGTTACTTGCACAAGATCAACAAATAGATCAATGGAAGAAAAAGACTAGAAATAGACCTACACTTATACAATCATTTGATTTTACTAAATCAATCAAAACAATTCAAATGGAAAAGGAAAGGTCTTTTAAAATTGTTCTGAATTACTGTGATCCATATGTTTAAAAATAAATACATATTTAATTATAAAATTATACATTTACATATAGTTGTAAGTAAAAAATACATACAGAGATCCTATGAACACTTTAACCAGTTTTTTCATTGGTAACATATTTTACAACCATAGTACATGATCACAATTAGTATATTGGCATTGATACAGTCAAAATACGGAATATTCACATACCCACAAGGTTTCCTTATGCTGCCTTTATGGCCACACTTCCAACCCCTCCATCCCACACTCTCTCCAGTCCAGCCACCATTCTAGTAGGTTATTATGGCATTGCTGTTTTAATCTGCAATCCCAGAACAAAACTGATATCTTCTTTGATGACGTATCTGTTTAGACAATTAAACAGATTTAAATTGGATTGCTTGTTTCTCATTGTTGAGTTTGGAGGTCTTTGTATGTTTTTGATGCCAGGCCATTATCGTATACGTGTTTTGCAAAGATTTTCTTGCAGTCTTTGGCTTGTTTTTTCAATCTCTTAATAATGTCTTTTGCAGAACAATTTTTTTTTTAATTTTAATGAAGTCTAACATCAATTTTTCCTTTCGTGGATAGTGTTTCTGGTTTTATATCTAAAAAGGTATCACCAAACACAATGTCACTGAGATTTACTCCAATGTCACCTTCCAGAAGTTTTTGTGGTTTTCATTTTATATTTAGGTCTATGGTGTATTTGAGCTTTTTATGAGACACATAAGATATATATATATTCATTTTGTTGTACATAGATAAGCATTTTTTTTCAGTTTAGAATCTTGTTTAGAATCAGTTTGTCAATATCTATACTTTAACTTGCTGGAATTTGGATTGAGATGGCATTGAATCCATTAATTATGCCTAAAAGAATCAACATCAGAATCATAGTGTTCCAATCTATGGATCCAGAATATTTCTCCAGTTGCTTTGGTCTAGTCTCTTTTTACTCTGCTGCCTGGCTGCTGTGGTATCTCTTAATGAGGGAAGGGCATGGGGGAAGGGGTGGCTGGGAAGGAGGGGAGGCTCAGATCTAGCAGGAAAAGAGAGTACTTCTTATGGTTGCTTGTTGGTAATAAGGTTTTGATTTTCCTTAACGGTGATACAAGACTGCTTGTTGTAAGATGACTTTCACTGGGTAAGAGGAAAGAATGAGGTAATCTGTACTGCCTGCTCTTCCTAGGCTGGGGACTGGGAAATGCCAGACCTAGTCTTCCTCTTCTATTAGTGGAGACACATACAATATCCGGCCACTGTGTTGTTTCTTCAGTCTTGGTATTCCAAACCAGTTTGCCTTTCCCTTACCACCTTGCAGAGTTCTTTTGGTTACTTCTTGCATTTTTCACAGGTTTTATGTTGTACTTAATGGGGAGGAACAGGGAGAAATGAATCTATGACATCTTAGCTGGACCTGAATTCAGCACCTTAACCTTTGGTGAAAAGCCTGGTAGTTTCTTATAACCTTAACATACCTCTTCCTGACAATTTCACTTCCTGATATTTACTCAGGGGAATAAAAAGTTTAAAAAATGTGAAAAAACAAAGCTAATTTATTCGTAATTGCTTCATTCTAAACTGGAAACAGCAGAAAGTCATTCAATGTGGAAACAGATTTTTAAAAATCTGCTGCATATTCATACAATGGAATGCTATTACACAATAAAATAAAATATTTAGGCAGCAACAAATATTAATTTCAAAATATTATATTGAGTGAAAATCATTATATAGAATAACACATAATGTTTATTTCTATTTTTCTCAGTTTCTGGGAAAAGCAAAATTGATTTATGGTAGAAAAAATTCAAAAGAATCAACATTGTTCTTGGGGTGGTGAGTATGTGTATTGACTTTGAAAGACCAAGGGGGAAATTTCTCAGGCGATGGTAACATTTTACATTTTGTTAAATGTTTGGATTTCACAGGTGTATGGATTGGCCAAAATATCTGAGACATCTAAAATTAAGATCTGTGCATTCAGTTGTATATAAATTTTACCTAAAGAGTTTACAAATATTAAACATTAGTTGATAATACGCATGCTCAAATATTTGGAAGAAAGTATATGGGTATCAACAACTTAATTTGAAATACACAATAAGGTATATTGACTGATCATTACAGCAATGGAAAGGTGGAAAGATGCATAATATGTAGAAAAATTTAATTGTCAAATCTAAAAACTGAGTGTTTAATTATCAATACAAAATTCTCAAAATGTCTTCAAACTTCTTCATGCTTGTTAAATTTTAACAATAAAATACTGAAAGAATGGCAGAATGCTTGCTTCCCTTTGATATGTACTAAAAAATGTCTAATGTCTTTATTCAGGATATTCAGCTCTTTGTTCTAAGGATCTAATCTATTCTGTGTGTATCTTTTGTGATGGATAACTACTAGTTTTTTTAGGGTGGGGAAAAATCATATATGTTAAGTATGACATCTGCTTAATGAGTAACATCTGCACCAATGAGTATGACGCACTGTACATGATATAGTCTATCTTGTACTATTAAACTTTTTATTTTCTGATTGTGTCTTCCCAGATGTTTGTAGTTTAACTGTATTTTACTCAGAGGGGTAAACTTTTAACTAACATTTTCTGAATACAAAACTCAAGGTATTTATATTATACAACCAATTTTAGCACAAGGGATGATTGCTGGGATAAATAAGGGACAGTAGAGAGGTTATCACATCATATCATGGAACAAAACCCTAGCAAGCATGCAAACTCTGTACTTGGGTAACATTGCAACAGATTACACAGCTGTACTGAAAATGGAAACTTTTAATATGTATTTATATCAATAATTATAACTCATGCAAACAGAGAGGTAAAGTAATTGAAACTAAAAAAAAATCACACTACGACCTCTGGCAAGACATCACAAAATAGTTTACAGTTTATTCAATGGAAATTATTCAAGTTGTTATAACTCAGTGGCAATACTATCTTAGAAAATACATTTTTATATCTTCTCTTTTCTTTGGTTAAAATATAGCTTTCACTGACAAATAGAAATTTTGGGGTTTGTTTTCTCCCTAAGTCAAGTTCTGCATTACGAAATATTCTATTAAATATTGATGGTTATTAAGAAACAGATACTACTTTTACAATATTTAAAATATTGAGATTGTATTTCCATGAGTTTTTGTAACTTTTCAACAGCTAGAAGTCTTGGCACCAGAAAAATAGTTAGCATCACCCAGATGTAGCTCTATCAACTATTAGACTATTCTGTAGCAATATTTTTTTTCTAAAAATTTTGAGCAGATAATTGGAAATTAAAATTAGGCATTAAGGGAATAACACTTTTTATTTCAAAGCTGTTTGCTACCCTTCTGGCTTCTACCCTCTGCATTTTACATACTTATAAATTTGAAATGAAAGCATTTTCTTTGGTTAAAACCATATTCTCTTTTACAAGCAACATTTTGGAGTTTTATGAGAGTAATTAAAATTGAGAAGCTCGATGATACCCAAATCTGAACTGTTTTGAAAATATAAATGATGTACTTAATATGTGTAATTGCTAATTTCTAATTCTTGTTCTAAAACTGGTTATTAAACAATCATGCAGAAATAAAATATAATTGATATCTTTTAGGATGAGTTTTTTTCAAACAATTTAAAAGTATGGTTATAGTTATAGACCAACATGTAAGCAATTATGAGATTTATGAATCTACTGACAATTCTTTAGCTTCAGCTCATTTATATGTTGATGAAACTTACTAATGTTTTGGAACAATCAAACTGATAGTTATATTACTTGGAAACAACTTACTTATTACTAAACAGACTTTATAGTACCATTAATTCTTAATCACTTGAAGTGACAACTAAATATTTTTAGTCACTAAAAATACAACCAAAGTTATTATATTATTTTAGATAGGATACAGAAGTGATCTCTCCAAGGATGCATTTCCGAAATACTGCCATCTTGTGGTATTCTTCACAGAACATATAAGAATCATTTATGATACGGACTTTGGGTAAAAACAAGAAGGGTGCTCTAATGAGATAAATAGACCCAAATGAATACCATGGAAACCTAGAGAGTGAGAATAATCTTTATCTTAAGAATTATGAAAGATCCCCTTAGTATTCATCTGGATGAGGAGTTCCAATACAATATTTTATAAGCAAAAAGATAATTTATCTTATTTTTCTATACATTTCTTAATAGAAAATAATTCAAGGAGAAAGTCAATCAATACTCACTAATTTTCTCTCTGGAGAGAAAACACTCTGTTTTGTCTCAATCCAATTCATTTCAATACAACTACTCACTGAGAATTTTTAATAGAAGGTTTACACATTATTTGTCAACAAACATAGGGCTGTGACTAACCTTTGATTTCCTTTTGGGTCTTTATGAGCCAGGTCTCATTTGTATTATGACTCGTATTATCAAGTTCCAGGGGGTGTGCCCTATTTTTACACAGTTGAGTTGTTTGGTGCTCAGGGTCATCTAAATTGTACTTACTCTCTTCAGCGGCAGAAGACAGACCTCAACAGATATGGAAATACACCTCTTAGCTTATAATCTATTTTTTTCACGGAAATGTAATTATTTAGTTTAATTGTTTACTTATTCACTAGTGTGACCCCTAATTTAGTGCAACTGTTTCCAAAAGCAAAATTTACCACCAATAAAGATGGATAAAGGATATTTGACGTGATCTGAAGATCACTTCAAAAATTTTTTAGGAGTTTTTGGCAAAACTGCAATCTTCATTTGGATCTATAGTCTCTGGTATAGTAACTCATTAATTCGAATGATCAATCATGCTATTTTATGGTTTTAGTTTTAGGGGTTCATGTGTTACACAAACATTAGATAACGATAATGAAGCTATTATAAAACTTTAGCTTAGGGAAAGAGCAGTTTCATGGTCCTTTGAACTGAAGGTTGCCTAGATCTCTAGCAGTGCACCAAAAGCATTTGATAAATTGTGAACATAAGAACAATGTCTGTAAACACATTTAAGATCAGCTTAGGCATCCTCTGGTAACTGAAGCAGAAGGAAGCATTTTCAAAGTGATGCCGGAGCAAAATGCCCTTAAGCTTTGAGTATTGAAGCAGTTTTCACACAATAAAAGAAAAACTCCTTATAAGGCAACTTTGCCCTTGCTCTCAAGACACTCTTATTTTCTGCAGTGGAAATTAATGTGAGTACTATCAATGAACCCAACCTTGTAATAAGCTTTGCTTACATCTTTGGCAAATATTTTGTGTTTCTCTGCATCCTGGTCCAAAAATTTCAAGTGCTTTTATTTTCCATGATGAGATATTAACCCTAGAGAAACTTCAGTATTTTCCTTCAGGGCTGAATCCCTCACCCCATGGCATAATCAAGAATATTACTGCCCTTCCTCTTTAAGTCTTTAAATACTCAATTTCAAAGTAATCAATTTTAACAGGAGGAAAAAGCATAATGGTTTTGAATAAGTACCAGTGCTGATATGGCAAGACTAAAATAATCTATTTTATTTCATGTATGAGTGATATCTCCATAAATGCTCATTATTGTTAATAATGTAGATCAAGATACCATTTGAATAGAATCCACAACGTGAAAGAAAAATAATTTTTATACAATAAAAACTCCAGGCCGGGCGCGGTGGCTCAAGCCTGTATGTAATCCCAAGCACTTTGGGAGGCGAAGCGGCGGATCACAGAGGTCAGGAATCGAGACTATCCTGGCTAACCACGGTGAAACCGCCGGTCTCTACTAAAAAATACGCCGCAGCAAAAAAAACTAGCCGGGCGAGGTGGCAGCGGCCTGTAGTCCCAGCTATTCGGGAGGCCTGAGGCAGGAGAATGGCGTGAACCCGGGAGGCGGAGCTTGCAGTGAGCTGAGATCTGGCCACTGCACTCGCGCCTGGTGAAGAGGCAAGACTCCGTCTCAAAAAAAAAAAAAAAAAAAAAAAAAAAACTCCAGAATGATTAGAAATGCCAGAATGCAAAGAATATTGGCAAATATGTCACCTAAATACATAATTATTTTTCAAATAGATGGCAAAACTGATATGCACATGCCATTAAATATATAACTCATGCACATGGTGTTAAATACATAGGTGAAAAGAAATCTTATTATATTATAGTGCTCTGCAATACAAAGGCTCATTGCACCTAAAAACTTTCTATACTAATTATATTAACATAAAAAAATTACAGATTGACTTAAATGCCCAATACTTTCAGTAAGCATGATGATTTTAGAGTAATTTAAATATCTCAGTGCAATTCTTTATGAAATATATGTATACATTTACTGTTCGATATTTGAACACATTGCCATAACTTCTTAAAATATGTATTTATATGCATAAACAAGCATGTTTTATATAAGGGAAATGCTTCTGAATATAAAACCAAGAAGATACTTAAAACCATATATATTTGACTACAGCTTAAGAATAACTGAAGTATGCTCTTAAATTATTAGATTGTTTTATTATTTTTTCAGACATGATGAAAATTTTGCTGAATTCTATCTTTGTCACTTATTTGTGACAAGTTGTGTTTATTCCTGATTTGTTTAAATATTGAACCTGTCTTTCTTTGCTGAGGGATTTCTAGATTTTAGCTTATATATCTTGTCATCCTTTTTTTCATCCCAATCTTTGCCTAAAACAGCATTTTCAAATTTTGCATTTTCTCAACTACAAAACTTTTTTATACTGCTTATTTTTAGCATTTTTTTGTCTTTTAATATCATTCAAATGGCAAACACTATGTTGCTTCAAATAAAAAAATTGTATCATGTAAACCATTTGCTATATATTATTAATATAGTATATATTTAACATTGTTAATGACAAGCTGTTGGTTTGACAATGCTTTCCCATAAGCAAGGAAGGTGCTTTTCCATGTTCTGATTAATTATAAGGAAAATGCTATTAAATCCATTGATAACTATTAATATGATTCAAATGTTAAGATAAATGTTATGTGTTGTATAGCATTGATTATGTTGAACAGAAATAAATTCACTTATCATTAATCTAAAACAACTACCAGTGAATATTAATCATTATATAGTGGATAAAAGTAGCTAATATAATTAGGCATATGACAGAATTAAGTTATTTTCTAATCCCCTTTACTGCATTGTATAACTTAGTAATAAATCTAACAAACTAGCAAACTAAGTTGAATTTTTCAAGATTTAATCAAACTGGACATAATCATTATTGCCACATTTCTGTTATTCTGGCTAATTTAAATTTCCTTTTCTCCTCCTCAATTTCTTAAATTAATCTAGACAATGGCCCAGATATATTAACATTACAATAATTCTGCAAATTAATTTATATGGCATATTTTTACCTTTATCTTTCCAATAGAAATGAAAGAATAGTGTGTGTGTGTGTGTGTTTTGAGTTTATGTTTATAAGGTATCTGGATGATACCATATAAACATTATTCTGCTAATGAGATTCTATAAATATCAAAATATAGGAACCAATATATGACATCATTTGCATTGGAGAAAATGAAATCAGTAATGTTGAAGTCGAAACTGAGAAAATGCCCTAGAATAACAAGTCAAAGTAAAACGAGAGAAAAGATGATAAGAAATCTAAAATGTGTGTAGTAAATATCATAAGTCATTAGAACTTTACAGAATAAATATCTTTAATTTCTGCCCCTTCAAACAAGTTTTCCTGAGTATACATTGCCTGTTTCTTGATGACATCTTGGGCTTATTCTTAAGTTGTCTATTCACGTACACTAATAAGAATGATATCCCTCTAGTAATCAAAACTCACTTTGTAATTTAAAAAGTTCACTGCAGTCTGAACCATAAGTTCGATCACACACATATCCAACTCAGTGCTTTGTGCCTCACTTTATCTGAGACGCTTGATTTGTTGTCAGATATATCAGCACTAGGAAAGAGAATCAATTTCTCCTTTTGTTCTTTTCTCTCCTCTTTTCTCAGCTCACATATTATTTTGCTCTTTTTCATTTGCCAAGGAAAATAAAGGTAAAAGGAGATATAAAAACGGAATCACATGTTTTGCTTTTTGATATGCGTTCCAGTTTTAGCTTTCTTGTGGAACACAGGTGTGGTTTCTTCCAGAGGCTCTGTAAGAGCTCCTCTATCAAAGAGTACCCTGATATGAACAATCTTCCTGGTTGAAACTGCTTACTAAGCACAACCTCTAGATCTCACTCTCCACAGTATCTATCACAGCCTCTAGCTGTAGGGGGACCCTTTGCCTGGTCATGTGCCTTTTGACATGGACCCCTGATAAGAGAGCCCAAGTACAGCTACTTTCTTTGACATACACACGGTCCTTTGTCCAGTCATATATTCTCGCCATTCCAAAAGGAGGAAAAGTGGCTCCATCTTTGGCCCCCTCCACCCACAGTATTACACAGTCTCCCAGAAGTATATGATAGGTTCTCTCAAGAATGTACTCACCACACTTGTACCCATGGCAATCTTGCAGTGGCCTTATGAGCCACAGAGATGCCTGAAATTTTGTGGGCATCCTCAAAATCCATGGGTGCACAATTTTTGTGCACTCATCATGAGTTGGCTTGGGAAGGAAACACATTTCTTTATTCAAGTCCAGGATAGGGGAGAAATAAGGAAGAAAAAAATAAAGGAATAAAGAAAGCTCTCAAACTTAGTAAATATTCCTATTTAATACATGAAATTGAATCTAATTAATGAAAAAATGTTTTGAGGGTTTAATAATGCCTAGTATTAATTGTCTAGGGCAGTATTTTAAACTTTATGTTGGTACCTCACATCTACCTCACATTTGCCAGTTTATAAAGTGTAATCATGTTCATGGACTCCTGTAGGTTTTACAAAAAATAATAATAAACTGGTAGAGAAGACATTTTTTATTCCAGTTTTACAAGCTAGGAAAATGAGTATCAGAGAAAAGTGATTTGAAACTGCTAAAAGCTGTTAAGTCAGAAGGCAGGTCTTCTTCAATTTTGTTTATTTGTTTTATTCCTTCTAACTTTTATTTTATTTTATTTATTTATTTATTTTTTGAGACAGAGTTTCGCTCTTGTTGCCCAGACTGGAGTGCAATGGTGCCATCTTGGCCCACCGCAACCTCCACCTCCTGGGATCAAGCAATTATCCTGCCTCAGCCTCCTGAGTAGCTGAGATTACAGACATGCACCACCACGCCTGGCTAATTTTGTATTTTCAGTAGAGATGAGGTTTCTCCATGTTGGTCAGGCTACTCTTGAACTACAGATCTCAGGTGATCAGCCTGCCTCAGCCTCTCAAAGTGCTGATATTACAGGAGTGAGCCACCATGCCCGGCCCCTTCCAACTTTTATTTTAAGTTTAGGGGCCACATGTGCAGTTTTGTTACATGAGTAAATTGTGTGTTACTGTGGTTTGGTGCACAGATTATTTCATCACCTAGGTAAGGAGCATAGTACCCAATAGGTAGGTTTTCAATCCTCATGCTCCTCCCACCCTCCACCCCCCAATAGACCCCCTTATCTTTCATTCCCAACTTTGAGTCCATATGCATTGGATGTTTCACTCCCACTTATACATGAGAACATGTGGTATTTTGTTGTCTGCTCCTGCGTTACTTGGCTTAGGAAAATGGCCTTCAGCTGCATCCTTGTTGGTGCAAAAAACATAATTTTGTTCATTTTTATGGCTGCATAGCAATCCGTAGGGCATATGTACCACATTTTTCTTATCCAATCCACAGTTGATGAGCATCTTGGTTGATACCATGTTTTCACTGTGGTGAATAGTGCTGCAATGAGCATACTATGCATGCCTGTGTCTTTGTGGTAGAATGATTTATATTCTTTTGGATATGCACCCAGTAATGATACTGCTGCATCGAAAGTTAGTTCTGTTTTAAATTCTTTGAGCAATCTCCAAACTGCTTTCCACAGTGGCTAAACTAATTTACATTCCCTCCCGCAATGTATAAACATTTTGTTTCTCTCCATAACCTTGCAAGCAACTGTTATTTTTTTTTTTGACTTTTTAATAATAGCCATTTTGTCTAGTGTGAGATGGTATCTTATTGTGGTTTCCTTCGATTTGCATTTCTCTAATGACTGGTGATGTTGAGAATTTTTTCCTATGCTTGTTGGTCATGTGTACATCTTCTTTTGAAAAGTCTCTGTTCATGGTTTTTTTTCCCACTTTTTAATGGGGTTGTTTGTTTTTCATATATTGCTTTGTTTGTTTCCTATAGATTCTTGACATTAGACCTTTGTTAGGTGCTATTGCTTATAATTCCTGCTAATAAAGTCATACCTGAGACTGGGCAATTTACAAAAGAAAGTAGTTTATTGGACTTATAGTACCACATGGATGGGGAGGCCTCACGACCGTGGTGGAAGATGAAAGGCACATCCCTCATGGTGGCAGACAAGAGAAGGAGAGCTTGTGCAGGGAAACTCTCCTTTTTAAAACCATCAGATCTTGTGAGACTTATTCACTATCATGAGAACAGCATGGGAAAGACCTGCCCCCACTATTCGATTACCTCCCACAACACGTGGGAATTCAAGATGAGATTTGGGTGGGGGCACAGCTAAAACATATCATTCCACCCCTGGCCCTTTCCAAATCTCATGTCCTCACATTTTAAAACCAATCATGCCTTCCCAACAGTCCCCCATAATCTTAACTCATTTCAACATTAACACAAAAGTCCACAATCCAAAGTCTTATCCAAGACAAGGCAAGTCTCTTCTACCTATGAGCCTATGAAATAAAAAGCAACTTAGTTACTTCCTAGATACAATGGGGGTACAGACATTGGGTAAATATGGCCATTTCAAACAGGAGAAATTGGCCAAAACACAGAGGCTACAGGCCCCATGTAAATTCAAAATCCAGTGGGTAAGTCAAATCTTAAAGCTTCAGAATGATCTCCTTTGATTCCATATCTCACATCCAGGTCACACTGACACAAGAGGTGCACTCCCATGGCCTTGGGGAGACATGCCCCTTAGATTTGCAGGGTATAGCCCCCTCCTGGTTGCTTTCATGGGCTGGTGTAGAGTGTCTGTGGCTTTTCCAGGTACATGGTGCAAGCTGTTGGTGGATCTACTATTCTGGGGTTTGGAGGACAGTGGCTGTCTTCTCACAGTTCCACTAGGCAATGCCCCAGTAGGAACTCTGTGTGGGGGTCCCAACCCCACATTTCCCTTCTGCACTGCCCTAGCAGATGTTCTCCATGAGGGCCCTCACACTGCTGATGAAGATACCCCGAGACTGGGTAATTTATAAAAGAAAGAGGCTTAATGGAATTACAGTTCTATGTGACTGGGGAAGCCTCACAAACTTCTGCCTGGACATCCAGGTGTTTCCATACATTCTTTTAAATCTAGGTGGAGGTTCTCAAACCTTAATTCTTGACTTCTGTGCACCTGCAGGCCTAACATCATTTGGAAGCTGCTAAGGCTTGGGCCTGGCACCTTCTGAATCCACAGCCCAAGCTCTATATTGGCTCCTTTCAGCCATGGCTGGAGCAGCTGGGACACAGGGCACCAACCCTGTAGGCTGCACACAGCACAGGGGCCTTGGGCCTGGCCCACAAAACTACTTTTTCTTCCTGGGTCTCTTGGCCTGTGATGGGAGGGGCTGCCATGAAGACCTCTAGCATACCCTAGAGACATTTTCCCCATTGTCTTGGGGATTGACATTCAGCTCCTTGTTACTTATTCAAATTTCTGCAGCCAGCTTGAATTTCTCATCAGAAAATGGGATTTTCTTTTCTATCACATTGTCAGGCTACAAATTTTTTGAAATTTTATGTTCTGTTTCCCTTTTGAAACTAAATGCCTTTAGCAGCACCCAAATCACCTCTTGAATGCTTTGCTGCTTAGAAATTTCTTCCACCAGATGCCCTAAATCATTTCTCTCAAGTTGAAATTTCCACAAATCTCTAGGAAAGAGGAAAAATGCCACCAGTCTCTTTGGTAAAACATAACATGATTCACCTTTGCTCCAGTTCCCAATAAGTTTCTCACCTCAGTCTGAATTTCATTGTCCATAATATATTAGCATTTTGGTCAAAACTGTTTAACAAGTCTCTAGGGAGTTCCAAACTTTCTCACATTTTTTAAATCATCTTCTCAGCCCTCCCAACTGTTCCAACCTCTGCCTGTTACCCAGTTCCAAAGTTGCTTCCACAGTTTCAGGTATCTTTCCAGCAGCACCCGACTTTTGGTTCCAACTTACTGTATTAGTCCATTTTCACACTGCTGATAAAGACATACCCAAGATTGAGCAATTTATAAAAGAAAGAGGTTTAATGAACTTACAGTTCCATGTGGCTGGGGGGCCTCACAATCATGGTGGAAGGTGAAAGGCACATCTCTCATGGTGGCAGACAAAAGAAGGAGAGTTTGTATGGGTAAACTCCTCTTTTTAAAACCATCAGATCTTATGAGACTTATTCACTATCACGAGAACAGCATGGGAAAGACCTGCCCCCATGATTCAATTACCTCTCACTGGGTCCCTCCCACAATACGTGGGAATTCAAGATGAGATTTGGGTGGGGACACAGTCACATTGTATCATTCTCCTTCAATCGGAAGTAATCATAAAAGTGATTCATACAAATATAGAACAATCAGTTATGTTGTTCATCTTTGAATTTTGAACTTACATGCTAAAATGGGTATTCTAACATTATGCCATGGGAGCATATATAATGTTAAAGGCACAGAAGAATAGCAGCACTATATTACTATGCCCATATTAATACCCATATCAATAAATAAGAGATTTAAGATAGCTTCCTGTATTATGCAAGTAAAGTTTTCCTCACTTCAATGAAATATATTCATCTGACTGAAAATTTTGAAGCAACTGGTTAATTCTCTACTTTTCTTGTCATGTTAACATGTGTACGTGTGTGTGCATAATTATTTTGTTAATATTATTTTGAAACAATATTTTATTCATGTATCAAAAACACTTGAAAATCATCTTTATTTCAGGCAATAAATATTGTAAATAGTCAATCCGTCATTCAGAAGTAGAACCTGGTTCTTGTGGATAAGTACATCCCACTCCATTTAAAAGAAATCAAGATACATTTTTTATTTCTTTTAATGTAATTAAATGGAGTGAGATGTAATTATATTAAAAGTAAATGTTATAAATGGTAATTCTACTATGTGTTTTAAAATCTCAAATAACTGATAAAATGTATTCAGAACAAAGCAGAAGTTCCATTTCATTGTGTATCATATCTAATGAATATCACCTTGAAGGTGTATTAGTGTGTCATGTATTTTTAGATATTTCTGAACATGAAGTTTTATATAACTGTCTGCAAATAGCTAATTTTACTATGAGCTATAGAATTTATTAAATATTAGATAAGTAAATATTTGGAAAAAATATCTACTTTGTAGTAGAGAAAAAAAATAAATATGCTCTGCTTACTCTGGTCATTTATGTTTTCCTCCTCCTAAAGTTAAAGAACAGCTCCAGCCAATTAACATACGTATATGTGTTCATTCACTAGACAGATTTTATGTGTTTTTATGTTTTAGCACATAGACATAGTAACCAGTAATCCATAATTCTTGACTTCTTCCCTAATAGGTTTCTGAATCAGTTGCCGGAGTAGGACTCTTATTTTCACCCTTCTACCACTTTCAGCCTTACCAGATGGCCTGGCTGACAGCAACAGCCGTGCTTTTGTCTCATAAACAGCATGATGTCTAAGGTGCAACCAAATAAGATAAGGTTCTTAGAACACATCGTATGGGGGTGAGTCTCAGTGAAACTTATAACATAAAATGATAAAATTTCTGTTTTTGTGTGTGTGCATGTTTGTGTGCATATGTATGTGATAGAAAATGCAGTGGAAGTGCTTAAAATACAAAAATCAGATTTACATTCTTCCAGCTTTTCCAGAGAAGGCAAGTATCTAAAACAAGCAAGTCATTTAAATTCTTTGGCTTTATCACCCCAGAATTCTGTATACTTTCAAACCATTCCTTATTTAACTTAAGCCCCAGGGATTAGAAGACTGCCAAAAAACACTATATTTCTGGCACATGGACCTAAGATAATCCCCCAAATGTAGAATGCATTTCAAATTGTTTATTGTAAACATGAAGATATTGAAACTCGATTCACGGTAAAACAAATTGAAATCCAGTGCATTTGAAGGTAAGCATTGTAGTTTCCGCTGTAGCAGTCGACTGGTTGGAGTGAACAAAATTATAATGAGCATATCAGAAACAGTAGATTCTTCCTCTTTTCTATTGGCCATCAACAGCACATATTCAACAGAGCCTTCTGTTCTAGTGAAAAGGTCAATAATTTCCATTTATTGAATATTCAAATAAATACATTATCGTAAGTCCTCTCTGAAAGTTAAATAAAGATGAATATAGATATAGTCTTCCCTCAGAACTCATTCTATAGTCTTCCCTCAGAACTCATTCTAGGTAATAAGGAGAGAGCAACACATAATTGTGACTTTTACAATGTCATAGAGAGTTAATATATATTTTGGGGAGCTTTAGCTTTTGGTTGTTTACTAGTGATGGGTTAGATCATAGGTAAATGAGAATATTTCTGGAAAATTATTGTAATACCTTGCTCCTTAGAAGTCTCAGTGACTACAGAGATTAATCACCAACAAAGCAACCACACACACACCAAATCATTTTTTCACTGTTTTAATGCTTTGTTGTATCTCTGTAGTTGCTAGTGGGAGTACATCCAGTTCACACAAGCTAGGTTAATAACAAGATTCATTTTCCTACTTACGTAAGAAGTGTAGATGTTAAAATTTTTTAAAAGTAGAGCTGATTCTTTGCTCAAATAATACGTGGGGTCATTTTTTTTATTTGTACTAATTTATGGGATCCATGTGAAATTTTGTTACCTCCATATGATGCATGGTGATCAAGTCAGGGTATTTAGGGTATCTGTCACCTGAGGACAAGACATTTTTGTTAACTGTAATCACCTTACTTTGTTATCCATCACTAAATTTATTCCTTCTATCTAACTGTATGTTTGTATCTTTAACACATTTCTCTTCCTCATTCTCCCCACTCACCCTTCCCTTCTCTGTTCTTTACCTTTCTACTCTCTAACTCCATGTGATCAAAGTTTTTAGCACCCACGTATAAATGAGAACATGCAATATTTGTCTTTTCGAACGTGACTTATTTCATTTAACATAATGACTTCCAGTGTGGCCGGGCACAGTGGCTCACACCTATAATCCCAACACTTTGGGAGGCTGAGGTGGGCGGATCACTTGAGGTCGGGAGTTCGCATCAGCTTGATCAACATAAAGAAACACCGTCTCCACTAAAAATACAAAATTAGGCGGGCATGGTGGTGCATGCCTGTAATCCTAGCTACTCGGGAAGCTGAGGCAGCAGAATTGCTTGAACCTGGGAGGAGGAGGTTGTAATGAGCCGAGATCGCGTCATTGCCCTCCAGCCTGGTCAACAAGAGTAAAACTCCGTCTCAAAACAAACAAACAAACAAACAAAAAAACCAAAAACCATAATGACCTCTAGTCTCATGCATGTTGCTGCAAATGACATAACTGGAATCAGTTTGCCTGATCTCCTAACATTTCTGTTCAACTGATTTTATTCTCAGATTCTATAAGATAGGCTCCATTTTATATACCTTAGTGTATCCAGTAAAACAAACAATACAAACAAACAAACAAACAAACCAAAAAACCTTTATTTTCTTTTCTGGAAGCTTCAAGAAATGTTCTTCGATTCATTTTGATTGGAACAACTTAGGCCACATGTCCTTCTGAATGTTTCTTTAGCAGAAAGCCAAAGTCATGTTGGCCCAGGCATGCAATGATGGCCCACCCCGGAGCCTCTTCCCTTTAACCACATGGACTGAAAGTGGGAGAGAAAGACATATAAACCATCCAATGAAAATTAGATATTTTCGTTATAAGAAAGTAGATATTGGGTAGTTAACTATTGGGTAGAAAACCTGTATGTACACTTACAATAATAAAAGTAAAGAATCACTTTAAACCCACACTTTTGGCTGACCACATTAGCATATACCCTCCTATATATAAAACTGAAACTTCAGTCCAAAAGGATTTATAATAATAACATCTAGTCATAATGTCCAGCTTCAAATCCAGGCTGTATGGGTAATATTCAACTGATACGTAAATCTTCAATATCTGATAACTTATGCTTAAATTATATATTTATTCAGCTATAAAATGTCATAGCCCAAAGTTTAAAAAAAATAAAGAATAACTTTTAGGTAACTTTGAGAGAAGACATTGAAAAGCATCACATTATTGTTATTAATTCATAGCACATAATATCCTAGAATATAGAATAGAAGGGTCTTTCTATGTAGCAATGAACTAAGTTTTATTTCAGTGCTGTTGCTGTTTTGTTTTGTATTTTATATCACCTGCACTTTCCTATTTGTGTTTGCCAATCTTGAACATAGTTGAGATAAAAATACAGAAGGGACCTGGTGCAGTGGCTTACACCTGGAATCCTAGCATTCATGAGGCCAAAGTGGGTGGATTGCTTGAACTCAAGAGTTCAAGATCAGCCAGGGCAGCATGGCAAAACCCTGTCTCTACAAATAATACAAAAATTATTTGGGCATGGTGGTGTGTACCTGTAATGCCAGTTACTCAGAAGGCTGAGGTGGGAGAATCACTTGAGCCGGAGAGGTGGAGGCTGCAGTGAGCCATGATTGTGCCATTACACTCCAGCAGGTGTGACAGGGTGAGAACTTTTCTCAAAATAATAATCATAATAATAAAATTAAAAATGCAGGTCTTCCATTATGCAAAGTGCAATCCTTTGCAGTGGATACCTTATAAGCACTGTGGAGGTGGGCAGAGAAAGAGTAGCCTAAGGATTTTTCAGTATAGATATTTTGTAGGCAACAAATATGACTTAAGTATTTGTCAAAATGTTTTTTAATAACTTTTAAAACAATTTTAAAAGTTGTTCTTTATAATTTTCCTAGTCTATTTGTATTTATTTATAAATAATTTATAAAT
>NW_016811612.1:465853-467338 GCF_001698545.2 Rhinopithecus bieti
CTTCCTTCTTTCTTTCTTTCTTTCTTTCTTTCTTTCTTTCTTTCTTTCTTTCTTTCTTTCTTTCTTTCTTTCTTTCTTTCTTTCTTTCTTTCAGGGTCTTTCTCTATTCCTAAGGCTGGTCTTGAATTCCTGGCCTCCAGCAATCTTTAAACTTGCTGTTAATGAACAGGTGATATAAACATCTGTTTATAATGATGTGACAGTTTTACTCTGCCACCTTATACAACTAAAAATAGCAGAAACATATATGAAATAAGAGTTTTCAGACACTTCAAATCAGGTAGTAAAAATAAATCCTGAAACTAGAAAAGTGCATGAGGTTAGCTCTGAAGTATACCCAGTACACTACTTGGATAGAATGTTTAGCCTCAGCAAAGGAAACTTCCTGAGTTGTGGAGACAATTCAAAATTGGGAAGAATAGGGAAGAGACAAAGTATACACAGAGAACGTGGATTGATTCTTTTGATGAATACTGAGCAATGTATACTTGTAAATACAAAACACAACAAAAAATACCTAAGTTTAAGGCAGTCACTCCCACAAACAGCAGAACAAAATTTCAAAAGCTCAGCAAGACTTGAAATAGAGTAGAAAAATCTCCTAATATACTCCAAATCATGACACGTATACAGAAGCATTCTGCCATGGTAATGAAGCCGATTTATAACCAATCCAAATGTCCCTGGGATTTTAAGCATAACAGTTGTTAAAAATATACATAGAAAGGATCAAGTTGTTCCAAGTAAATTAACTGTGTCACAGAAAAATGTAAAAAATACTTAAAGAAATACTAGCCTCATTCATATACCTAGCATCTATGTAGAGTTTACAGCATATAATGTTCAATCATCAAACATGCAAAGAAGCAGAAAAATTATGCCTATCTGGGATGCAAATCAGCACATAATCCTAGACCTAGAAATATTACAGAAAATAGAATTATTTGACAAGGCAATTATACCAGATATTTTAAAAGAATTCAATATTAAACAAGGTATAGAAAATAATTAGAATGTCAAGGAAACATATGGAAGCACAGAAAATGACATACCAAACACGGATAAAAATATAATGTTAGAGAATTTTTAAAAACCAAGAATGGTATTTACAGCAATTTATATATTGCCTACAGATAGAAAGAATTCAAAATGAAGTAAGGAAAATAAGACAGAATAAATTGAACTGTGTTCTCTCAATGTACTGCAGGTCAATATCAAGTACTTCTAATGTTTTTGGGATTTGAATCTCAGAAAGAGAAGTTCAGGGAGTGGGGGCAGTGGAAATCTATAGTAAGAAATGATGGCAAATAATTTTCTTTTTTTTAACTTTTCTTTATTTTATTTTTATTTTTATTTTTTGAGACAGGGTCTCACACTGTCACCCAGTCTGGAGTGCAGTGGGGCAATCTCAGCTCACTGCAGCCTCGACCTCCTGGGCTCAAGCAATCCTCCTCCCTCAGCCTCCCAAAGTGCTAGGATTACAGG